>NW_024581126.1:4386253-4759675 GCF_017639235.1 Corvus kubaryi | reverse complement strand
TCTTTTCCACGGGCTCCTGGTTTGATACATCATGTTACAGTATCCCCGCTGTAACAAGTACACACACTACAATGATTACAATGACTGCCACAAAAGCATTTTGTATCAGTCTCCAGTTTGGTAGCCACGAAGTAAGCCAATGCCACCAAGAAGAATTTTCCTCTTTGTGCCACTCTTCTACTGCTCTTTCTATTGAGGTGATTCCTGACTGTTAGACTTCAAACCCATCATTGATATAAGTGCAACACTCCTGTCCTATAACAACACATGTTCCTCCTTGGCTAGCAAGCAGATAATCTAAGGCCATGCAGTTCTGTAGAGCCACCATTCGTGTTTGTTAGGATGTGCTATTTAATACTTAAATAGCATCATTGCCATTTCTAATAATCTATTTAGCTTGTTAAACTCACAGGACAAGGTAGAGCACATGGGGCATAGTGTGAACTATAATCTTTTGCTTTCTGAAATCAAAGGGGTTTATTGCAGATCATCCTGCATTCCCTGGGTGGAAGATGTGCTCTCGGCCCTAACACTTATTGTGGATTTTGCCAAAGTACCATGAGGGGAGGCATTAATATTGCTTGAAAACAGGAACTAAACCATCCTTTAAGAAGCCATTTATAGGCATTGTCTCTGCATACCCTATAGGTCCCATTCCCAGTACCAAACATCTGATTTCCTATTTTCCACTATTGTGCTACTGATTGAGTTAGGTCTTCTATATCTGATTCTTTTGTGTCCTCACTACCATTAGGCCAGGGACAGTCAGAGAGACTAGATATTGTGTCTTGGCATGGTGCAGCTGAGAGAGTACTATGTGCCTGACAACCACCTGGCACACAGGTCCCACCGAGGAAGCTTGAGCACTGTAGTACAAGTAGTGACCAATCCTTGGTTGTTGTGAAATGCTTTATTGAAGTAGAGCAGTGAAGACATGCTGGGTGGCCTCTGTGCAGAACAACCCAGAATACTCTTACCACTCCACTCATGCAAATCAGAAAAAATCTTGAAAGGAAAAGCTTCTGCTCTGGTGCTGTGTGTAAAAAAACCCTAGACTTGCAGATCTATTCAATTTCTGTATCTAAGTAGAAAAATATCCAGAAGGCATTTTGTAGCAAATATTTTTAGTCACTCTGAACTGGGTTTTCGTTTTAACAGTAACACTATGATATGAATAACTCAAGGAAAATAACAGCAGCCTTGTTATTGTTACAGGATTTCTCTTGGCAAGTGAGTAACCCGAAGAATTCCTTTACAGTGAAGACGGAAACAGAAGTCTAATGCAAACACTACAGTGTATTTAAATAATAAATACTTAACTTTACCACAAGGGAAATACTTTTGTTATAATAATTTTCACACTTCCTCTTGCATAACCAGCAAACTGAGTAACACCAAAGCTTGAGTGCCCAATTCTCTCCTAATTAGCAGTGGTGGTATGCAGTTACAAGTTCATTGACTTCAGTAAGCAGACATAAATGAAAGAGCTGAATATGTTTGGGGCAGTGAACCAAGTAGATTCACATATTTCAAAAGCCACATACAATGATTTTTATTAATATTGAAAAGTGTCCAATGCAATAATTTTCTGTCCTGAAGATATCAAATGCTCCTGTTGCAGCCTATGAAGGAGATCCTCCCCTATCTCTGTGAGATGCAGCGGGTCTTTCAGATTCTGGCTCTTAGGACTGAAAATATTTCAAGCAAGTACTTTATGACTAAGAGTAGGTTTGTCTGATGAGTCCAAAAACTACAGCCTTGTGGAACAGGGGCATCATGGACAGCAGTGTAGGCTTTTTCTGTCACCAGTAAAGTCTAGGGCTGGCACCATTTGTGATTCTCCCAGTAGTTTAGTGAATTGTACATAGCAAAGGGTATCAGTAAATAAAAGCATCAGTGAATCATAAAATTAATGCCATGAAAAGTAGTCTTGCTGAAGTGTAAGTAGCGTGAACATCCATGTTGGAGCTAGTCACTGAGACTCTCTTTGTACTCAGTGGAGAGGAAAAAAGAGTTTGGTTTGTCTCCTAAAGTAGGTTTCTGAAAAGGTTGGCTGAATTGTGACCCAAATATGCCTGGTCATTTAGGAGTATTGGGGCTGGTCTGTCTGATGTTTGGGCATAAGTCATGATGCTACATGTCTGAAGTTAGGTGAGTTGAACACAACTGTAAAAGCCTCTCACATCCAAGCAGAAGTG
Organism: Corvus kubaryi; assembly: GCF_017639235.1. Taxonomy (NCBI): domain Eukaryota; kingdom Metazoa; phylum Chordata; class Aves; order Passeriformes; family Corvidae; genus Corvus; species Corvus kubaryi. The sequence continues at coordinate 4,757,477 of NW_024581126.1, read as the reverse complement.
AAAATTTCCATTGGCTTACAGCCTTTCCCATCGTAACTTAAATTGCATGTATCTCACCTCAGTAGCTCCCACATTTTACTTTTAATCTGGAAATTGTGCCTGTGAGGATTGGTTGCATCTGTTTCTTTGAAGTGAACCTTTTGTTCCAAAGCATTTACAAACCCTCCCCTGTCACGGAATTAGAAGACATTCTGCTTGTGTTGCATTCCACTGTGGGGAACTGTGAGGAGTTCTTTTAGAACAGATGGTCTAGGATGAAATTAAGTAAAATGAGACAACATTGTATCTGAGAGCCCTGTATTGGTAATGAAAAAAAGTTGCCTTGCTAAAGAGGACTAGAAAAGACAGAAAATGAGGAAGGAAAATGGAGAAGGATGGGTGGGGGGGCAGAGAGGGGAGACAAAGAGAAAAAGCGGGCGTTACCACCAGGGGGTTGGGGAGTGCCATCGACATCCGAGCGGCAGAGGGTGTGTGCACGCTGCCTGCCGGAGAGCCTGCGCGGCTCTTCAGCTGCCCCTCGGTGACGGGCAGCTGGACACGTGGTGAGTGGGGATCGGGCAGGAGGTGCACGACCCTGGACAGGATCACAGTGGGGATCGCGGCAGTGGGCTGGATCGGAGGCAGGCAGGGTTGGATGCAGGTGGCTCAGGCAGGAACACATGAATGAAGCAGGCAGGGCATTGGTCAGGGACACAGGGAGGCAGGACAGGCGGTGGGTGGGACAGGCAAAGAGGTAGGGCAGGACACAGGCTACACACAAGGCTCGGAGGTCAGCTAGTTTCCCGCCAAGTGCCCAGCGAGAGGGAAGGCGAGTACGCGAGGACCAGCAAGGGCCAGCGAGGGCAGAAGAGCCAGAAGGCAGGCTGGAGCCAGGGCAAAAGGGACAAAAAACAGGCTAGGGCCAGGGCAAAAAACAGACCTCAGCAGGCTTGAGCCAGAGCAAAAACACAAGACTCAAAAAGCCCTGACTCAAAAACGCCCCAAAAAGGCAAGACTCAAAAAGCCAAAGCCATAAAACCCCAGAGCTTGTGACGCAGTTATTTTTATGCCCCCTGACCCCTCCTAAAGTCCGCCTGCTGACAGGAGACCATTGGCCCAGTCCAGCCTTCCACTGCAGTCCATTGGTGGAGACCATTTGCCATCTGATAGGAGAACTTCTCTGGAGGGTACAGTGTCTTTGGTTCCTCTGCTGACTGCCTGTCCCATATGAGACATGAAATGGTTGCCCGGTGAAGTCTCCTCAGAGACAAGGATTTCTCCCATCTTCTCTTAGTTGCCTCCTGCAAGTGGCACACGTACTACCCCTCCTCCACATGCCTCTGACAATCAGTGTGGAGACAAATGAAAATTAAATAGGCTCTTTACAGCTTAACAGGCATTTTGTGTGACTAAGTTACCTACTACCAGATGAACAAATACCAATTAAGTGACATTTGTCATAGAAAGACACTAAACTCACTTCAGTTTCTTGACATAAAAAATGTGACTTTCTACTACCACTAGTGTATTTGGAATCTTTTAGAAGCAAGTTTAGATTTCTTAATTGAATGGTAAAATAGGAGATGTCTAGAAGCCCTTTAAATCTGGCAAGCTTCACATAAGGCTTCAAATTTAGTGATGAATCTTCCCTTTTAGACATTCAGAAAGTAAAGGCTTTAATATTTTTTCCAGTCCCTTGTTTTGACATTTTGAAGAAAAATATTTATAGAATGTCCACATACAAAATCCAGGTAGTTATAACCACCATGCTAAAGAAGAGCCTTTGCTTAGGTTAAACACTAAGCATGTGAATAATACTAAAATTATTTGGCGATCCACTTACATAAGATGAGAAATTTGTGTACAAAACCAGTATGTGGACTACTGGATAGATGAATGTAATGAATGTATGAAATACATTATGGAGAAAATTTGAAATTAAATACTTAGGTGGGTTTAATATATATATCCAGACCTTTAGATTTCTCCTGCTTCCCCCATTTAGTAAGCTGGAGAAGCTTCCTGGTGGCCTTAAACTTCTAAAGCAAATTCTGGTTCTCATGGTCTTGTCTTAAACAGATACCTACAGGAGTACCTACTATATTTAGTACACAGAGAAAAGCATCCCTGTACCCAAAGGAACTGGGTGGTTGGTTCTGGGAAGAGTGCTTTGTTCTAGAATTCCTTATACATTGAAAGATAGGTGGAATAATTTGATTCGACCATTTTTGTTGCTCAGGTACTTAAATTCAGGTGGATGTGAGTACCATGCTTTGTGCTGGACAATTCAGCATTGTCCAGGTGTCAGGGAATGCGACTCATTACCATCAGGTTGATGCCTTAAGTTTTAACTTTCATATTTTTCAAATCCTGTACTTTCTAGTGTGTAACTCTGAAGTTTCTTGTGGCCTGTTAACTACTGTTCTCTCATGCTGTTTAGACATAACAAGCCTCTCTAGGTTTCCACATCAAGTACACCAGGCCCCAAAATGTGTAAACAAAAATCCTCTGAAGTGGGGTAAACTTGGGGTAATTACATTATGAACTGAGGTTATAATTGGACAATTAACCTTGATATGCAAATGTACCAAACTTATAAAAGCGTGAAGAACTCATGACCCAGGGTCCATCTTGGGTGTAGCCTTTTGACTGCCCAAGGTGTACCTTGAAGGCCCGTCAAATAAATGCCTACCTTTATTCCCTTATTCTTTTCTAGTCTCTGTTTTTAGGTGGCCATCTCAGGCATCAAGGTAAACTGCTAACCTTGAACAGAGAACTATCCTGAAATGAGTACTAATGTATCAAAAGTTTATGGCAGGTTGGAATGGTCTTTTTTTTTTTTTTTTTAAACCCTGGAGCATAACACAACTTTGCAGTCATACATAATAAAACTTTGTCCAAGAAATCTCAGAAGGACACTGCAGCCAGTCTTGCAGTATAAATATTTTTACAGTTCAAAGAAAAATTGCAGTATGGTAGAAATACACACATATATATTGACATATGTATATTTATGTACACATTTGTATAAAAGAAAATATATTCAATCTGGATATAAACCCAGTTTGGGATAAAAGACGTTTTAAGTCTGTATGCACAAAACCAGCTGTACTGCATTGCAGGTGAGGGTTAGTAATTACTGGGTTCCAATAGGACTACTGTTTACAAACACAAGAAAGAAAAAAACCAGTATTCTGCTGTGTTATACCCAATCAAATGAAATAAAAACAAATGGAGACCCAAGGGTAACCTGGTTTTAAACTGTAGCAAAGGAAAATATTAAAAAACCCATCTGATAACTCCAATAGGCCTTTGTGAGTCAAAATACTGAAGTCCAGGACATCTTTTATGCACAAAGACAACTGGTGAGAATTTGGTCCTGGTAGCATCAATATTTTGCCCTGTGAGTTTAAGAATAAAAAGAAAAGATACTTTAAAAATATGCAATATTTGAAGTTGTTAAAGTCTATTAAAATACATTTGTAATGACTTATATATTCAGGGAGCCTCCCCTGAATTTTTCTGAATAAGAAAAACATTAGACCAGAACTTTCCTAATTTTAGGATCTGGATACATCTTCTTTCTGTGCAGTACAGTGTGCAGCTGGCTTTAAATAAGAGTGTATCTATAGAAAGCAGTCTGGCTGTGAAAGGAGAAAGGAACTCTAACAGAACTCTGTTGCCATTGCTAAAGTCATGTTTACAAAGCTTTTCCTTGCAGGGAGGTGGATCCTGTGTTTTCTATTCCATAGTATCCACAGCAGGGGTTAAGCTTTAGGTTTGGAACATGGCTGGTAGTAGCTCCTACTTTTGGTTTGTGGAATTCATTTCAAGGTGTCTTTTTGTGAGAGACTGAAATGTTATGGCTAAGGGCTTAAATATTCTCATGCAGGACTTCTTGCTCTTTATGGCAAAACTGTATAAAGAAACTGCAACCACCAAAGTCCACCCCTTCCTGAATATGCCTCCTGACCAGAACTTTGGACTGTGAGTTAAGCTGCCTAAGTATTACCGCAGGCCTGGGCCCTAGGGTATATCACCATGTCCTGCAGCCATAGGGAGGAGGAGGAGAGAAGATCCAGCAGGCAGGAATTGTGCAGTAAGATTGCTTCATTTAATTATTTTACAAACTCTTTTATAGACTTTTTTCTTCATAGTCTAATTGGACAAAGGATCAGCCACCCCTTGGGGTGATTGGCTAAACTCCTAAAACATCCATTGTCAAAATGGATAAACAAGACTTTTCAAAGTTGCAGGTGGCTTGGTTGTTTACATACTCTGCTACCTCTTCTGTGAGAGAGAAAAGTCTCTCACAGGCTTAGAAAATAGTAAGAAAATCCTTGCTAGCAGCATTTTTGTATCTACAATTCCCCCTTTTTGTTTGATAAGAGAACAACTCTACTATTAATCCTAAGTAGAAATTTACATCAGTTATTAATTCGAAATATGTCCTTGAGGCTTTAACTATCTGACTCCATAACAAGAAATTCAAAGTTCAGTCTCTGCTTGTGGAAGGACCATCCCAGTCTCTGCTTGTAGAAGGACCATCTGCCTGATGGTTGATATCCTGGTCATCATCAAAAGAGTCATTAGGCTGATGATCTACATTCTGGTCACCATTTGGATGGTTGGCGTTCTGGTCATCAGTTGGAGGTTGCCTGTTCTGCCTCTGGTGCCGTAGGTCAGGGCGAACGCATTTTGAAGGTAGCCACCGTACCCCAGTATCTGTGGAAACGCAAGCATACCCACGACCCCAAATGATAAGCTCATGAGGGCCTTCCCACTGGTTAGTGAGTAAATTCCATACCCAGACTTTTGCCCGGGGCAGTTGTATGTCACCTGCAGACTGCAATGAGAGAAAATGATTCAGAATAACAGGATTATTTGAATTTTGTGGTACTGTAAGGTGATTAATTGTATACAAAGCTTTTCTAGTCAGCTTCAGTAACCAAATTCAAAGGTTCCTGTGAGAATCATTGAAAAGCCATGATAACAGCCCTTAATTCAACTAACTAAGCAAAGTCTGACTCAGATTGATGTGTTAATGAACCACCACAAAGGTAGTGTAGGATACTGTGCGCCCTTACGCACAGTGACCCCTGCTAAAAATTTGTCCCAATCCGTACACCCCAAGGTGCCAACATGTCCCGTCCCCAAAGGTTAAGGGAAGAGGTAGTGACATAAGGCCTAATTGTAGCTGTGTGCCCCTCTGAGTCCTTCACCACCACAGGCCGTTCGCTTAAATAGCTCTGTGTGGTTCCTCCTACTCCTGTGATGGCCGATCCCACCGGGGCTAAAGGCCACGAGGGAGGCCATGCAGAGAAGGAGATGATAGTTACATCAGCACCCATATCAATCAAACCTCGAAGCTGAGTCCGGGGTGGACGGGCGTTCGGCAGGACCAGGGTACATGTCATCTGTGGCCTTTGGTCAGAGATGTCTGCAGTCCAGAAGGCCTGCGGAAGTCCCATAGATCCACTGCCATTATCTTCATGAGTTTGTTGTTCTATCCTGGGGACACAAGACTTAAAAGGCACTAATTTAGCAAGGCAGGTCTTTTCAGGAATAGTTACAGGGGGTTTTTGCGTGGAGACCATAGCGCAAATCTGACCTTTAAAGTCAGCGTCAATAACTCCTGAGTGCACTAAGATTCCTTGATGGCCAACGTCAGGTTTTCCCACCAGCATTGCACTGGATCCCTGGGCTAAGGGTCCATATGCATCCAAGGGAACTTTATAAATACCGCTAGAGTCTAAGACGACTGCGGCTGAGGTATGGAAGTCAAAACCATCTGATCCCTGGGTGCTGTCTCTAGGGTGGCTGAGTAGGCCTGTGCCTGTACCTGTGCCACTCTCTGGGGGAGTGACTGCATCAGAGAGCAATTCCCCCTCCTTGCACCCCGGCAGAAGTTTCCCGACAAAGGCCGACCATCGGCATGAGTCTGGGATCTACAATAGTCCGAGCAATGCCCTGGCCTGCCACACCTCTTGCACTGGGGGATCGGTGTGTTCTCTTTTTGGCTCGGCTTAGGCCGCTTCCGTTTCTTCACCTGTTTTGGTTGCTTTGGTTCACAACCAGAAGATGCATGAACAGGCTGCAGGAACACAGCCAAAGCAGGCCTTTTCTGGTTCCCAGATCCCACCTTAGCGCAGGCTTCGACCATGTCTGTTACCTCAGGGTCCCCTGGTAAGGCATCTATGATTTTTCTGCATTCCTTGTTTGTGTTATCTCTCACTAACTGTCTTAAGCTGTTCTTAAGCTCAACCTGCTTCTTGAGAGAAGCAGCAACTTTCTCTACAAAAGAGAGGAATGACTCTGATTTCCCTTGAACTATTTCAGTATATCACTTTCTAGGCGCAGACAACTCTATGGTTTTCAACAGGGCAGCCATGCCAACCTGCTGAGCTTGATGCAGGACGCTAGAGGACAAAGTACCCTGTAGACTGGGATCAGAGAAGGGACCAGTCCCCATCAAAGCATCCATTCCCACTGTCCATCTAGGATCAGCAGCAGGGAGCTGCATATTCCCTAATGCAGTCTTGTCGGCCAGCTTTCTCCAGGTTTTCTCAAAAACTGTAAATTGTACAGGTTGAAATAGAATTTGACCTAAGTGTCTGATATCAAATGGAGCAAGTAAATCTGTATTTATCACTCTTATTATCTGCATAACCTCAGCAGAACCTAGCCCATATTGTGCCACCTTGGATTGGAGGTCCTGGGCAACTTTCCAAGCAATTACCTCATGCTTATCGTGCTCGCCTGAATTTGGGAGAGCCTTATACACTAGGAAAGCTTGGATCTTCCCTTTTGGGGAGTCACTACCATCCTGAACTTCTGGCACAGCCTGTGGATGGAGTGTAACAGCTTCTCGATTACCCCCAGAATCCTCAAATCTACTTAACATCCCAAGTGTTTCTAATAACCTCCAGTCACCCTCCTCCAAAGCTCGCATTTTAACTGACTCTAAGAAGCGATTGTAGTGGGTCAGACGCACTGTTACCGTGCAGTCCTGAAAGGTCCAGGGGTGAGACAAGTGCAGCCTTTTCCTTCGCCGCCTGGCTACAGCTGCCTTACAACCTGGGGCCAGAACCTCATCTGCCTCACTTCCCAATGATGAGTCATCAGGCAAAGGCAACTCTGAGACACTGGGAGCGAACAGAGGTGGACGGAGAGGGGCACTTTGGCTGGGTGGGCTAGAGGCAGAACAGACAGCACAGACTGCAGTTGGCTGCGCTGCAGTTTCAACAGCAGCTTCTTTATGGGATGCCGTCTCGGCCAGTCCCAACTGAACCGGTACTGGAGCTGCTGCCACCATCTCTGGGGCTACAGCCGCGCCCAGCACGGCGCTCATCTCTTGCTCCGCAGCAGCGTTCGGCACCGTCGCTGGCCCTTGCGCTGCAGCCGCATCCGGCACCGCCGCTAGCCCTTGCTCCGCGGCCGCGCTCGGTGCCGCTGCCGAAACCGCTGCTGCTTCTCGCTCCCCAGCCGCGTTCGGTGCCGCTGCCCCCTGCTGCCGCTCCGTGGCTGCCACCACTTCCGGGTTTTCCCATGGCAGCGCCACTTCCGGGTTCGCCACCGGCCATGCCGCTTCTTGGTTTGGAGCCGCGGCTACTGTGGGCAGCGCGGGCGGTGCTGGCGGCGCGGGCCTGGCGCACCCCGCACGGCAGGGTGCTTCTGTTATCTGCAGCAGCTGTTTTTGCAGGCTGACCAATTCTCCCAGCTGCCGGGATATGTTCGGTAACTCTGTCAGCAAAGGCAGATGTTGTATTAAAAGGCCGATGGCTCGGTTCTGCAGCGGTGCAGAACAGTCCAGCGCCAAGGAGGGCGGCGGACCACACCCAGGCAGTCTCGGAGCAGGCACGCCTGGCGCTACGCCGGCTAAGAAGGGACATCCGAGCCATTTTGGCTCTGTTGGTGCATAGGCAACCGGGCTAGGAGCCGCTCTGGGGGTCCAATTCGCTAAGCTGCTAATTTGCAGCCCTGGATAAGCAGTGGCCGCCGCCGAGCTGAACAGCAAGGCATACTGCACGCCCTCCTGCTGCCCTGACACCCCCACCTCTGCCGGTGCAGGTCCCTGGGGGCCGCAGAGTCCTGCGATTGTGCAGGGTGAGCCGGCACAGGCTCTGCCTGTGGAGCCGGGGGGTTTTTTCCAGATCCACCATCATTTGCCCCGGAAGCCCGTTCAGCAGGGTCCTCCTCAGACATTCCTCCGTCACTCATCACCGAAATAGGTGAGCCAGCTCTGCTGCCACAGTCGAGGTCTGTCAGCAGAATAAATAACGAACGCCAGGTCTGGTATAATTCTAACACTGATAGGCCCCCAAACGGGAGTTCATGCCAGACAGCACAGCCAAGTTCCTGCCATAAGGCAAAGTCCAGGGCAGTATCTCTGTCCATGGAAATCCCTTTTAAGGTAGCCCAATCTAATAATTCCCGAACTGAGTTCTCAGGAATGGAGGTTTGCAATATGCTAAACACACCTTTCCAGACCAGTACCACAGGGTCGGTTTGTGAGCCGCTGTTCGCCATTTCTCAGTCCCGTTGGACCTCTCGGTCCTGGGGGGGGAAGGGGAACAGCGTACCTATAGAAAAATTTGGCTTGGCTCGCAGCAGTAGGACACGTCAGAGAGTGCAAATCACGTCGGGCAGCACCAAATATTACCGCAGGCCTGGGCCCTAGGGTATATCACCGTGGGGAGGAGGAGGAGAGAAGATCCAGCAGGCAGGAATTGTGCAGTAAGGTTGCTTCATTTAATTATTTTACAAACTCTTTTATAGACTTTTTTCTTCATAGTCTAATTGGACAAAGGATCAGCCACCCCTTGGGGTGATTGGCTAAACTCCTAAAACATCCATTGTCAAAATATTTTTCTACTATACCATAAACAGGACTTTCCAAGGTTGCAGGTGGCTTGGTTGTTTACATACTCTGCTACCTCTTCTGTGAGAGAGAAAAGTCTCTCACGGACTTAGAATATAGTAAGAAAATCCTCGCTAGCAGCATTTTTGTATCTACACCTAAGGGAACATGAGATAAGATAATGGTGACACTATTGTCCAGTTACCTCAGGTCTAGGGAGAAGTAAACAAGGCTGAGGGAGAAGAACGTATCCACAAGAAAGTCAGACCCAGCAGCTATCCTGAAAATCAGCTCTGGCTGGGTTCAGGGTGGGGGAGGTCATAGCTCACTCATTTCCTGAAGCCAGGTTTGCACATGCTTCCCCCTCAACTAAGGGGAGAGGAGGAGAAGTTTAGGGACGTGGCATAATCTCTGGTCAGAGGGAGCAGAAATAAAAGACGGCCAAGATGATGGATCAAATTGAAGGGGTTTTTGAATAGATGTGTCTGAGTACACCATCTGTAAGCAACATGCAATGACTTCCTGAAGTCTAGGTAGTAGGAAGGGAGAGGGGAATCAATCTAACACTGTCCTTTTGCTGTACCGATTTCTTCAGTAATAAGCTGCTCTTCGTGGTGTTTTAGGAATTCCATGACAGTGTTCTCCCTCTGATGTTTTCAGTATAGAACCCAAAAGGCAGGAGGCGGTGGCTAACGCCTTGCTGGGGACCAGAGTCTCTGGAGACCGGGTGTGTTGCCTGGTGCCGGTGCAGAAGGGCTGGAATCCACTCACTGAGAGTACTCAGCCTTGTAGTCGGCATGCTGTCCAGGGCTCCACACCGCCCAGCAGCTAGCATGAGCCCGGGGATACAGAAGGTGGAAGCTTTGAACGAGGGCCATTTCATCTGCGTGGAGTGGGAGGACGGAAGTGAGAGCAGCTACCCCTGCGTCTGGCTGAGGGACAACTGCCAGTGTCCCCTCTGCTTCCTGCCCTCTGCCGGAGCGCGCAGGCTGCTCTTTGAGGATCTGGATGTGAACATTGTGGTGAAGCAGGTTGCTCTGGCAGGTAGAAAAAAGGTATTTGAAGCAAACCATCATTCACCTTGTTATAAACATATATTGTAATATTGGCTTCTCGCAAGTATTAAAGTAGATATTATATAATGTTAGAAATGCTTTTTGCTGTGTGGATGTAGTTTTCTTTCTTTTTAGCAAGAATATTAGCAAGCGTGAGCAAGTAAGATAACCTCCAAGCGAACAGAGGATGAGGCCCAAGAAGCTGCTGATCAACACTTTGTCCAGAGAACAAAAGGGCCCAAAGGCTACTCTGCCCAGAGAACGGGGAGGCCGGGGGGGGCCAGAGCCGCTATCACCGCTCTGCCCGGGAGGCCAAAGAGGCCAAAGCTGCAATCAGCCCTGACTGTCTAGAGAATTAAGATATCCTCCCTACTATCAACTCTCACCTAGTGAGTCCAACCCCAAGAATCAAAAGAAATAAAACCGCAAAGCAGAAGAATACACATGCTCTAAAAAGGTGGAACCAAGGAGTGGCCATGCAGAACAGCTCCTGGAAAAGTTTGAATATGCATAGAGAACAGACAATAAAAATGGTATAAAAAGGACTCACCTCGAGCATCAGGTGTGCTCTTGGCAGAGCACCAAGGCACCCGGCCGTTACCTCTTTGCTTTATTTTATGTGTCTTTTATTGTCTTTATATTAAACCCTTTAAATTCTCACAGGAGAGTGAACCTTGTTTTTCACAACCTTCTTGTGAAACTTGTCTAACAATGCTTATTAATCTAAATCCGAGACACTTCCAAGTTATACTCCAATCACAGTTTGCTTATTTGCAAACCTTACTAGGTATAAGCTTTTAGGAAAAATCCCAATTTGGGGAACTCAGATCTTTCTACCTTCATGTGAAACTTCACTTTGTAGATGTTATGCAGAGGCTGCATAAACCCAGGCTTCAGATGGTATAATATAATAATGCTTTTAAAAATTCTACCATATGCTTCTTCATCACTAGTTGTTGAAAATACAGACATTTCTTGGACATTTAATTACACTTTTCCCTCTCTTTATTCTTTAAGTAAATGGCTTGAAAATATGAAAAACAAATGGCAAAAGGATGATGACCGTAATCCATAAAAAAACCCAGCTCATTAGCAAATTTTCAATGTAAAATAAACTTCCTCTTAGAGTGAACAGTCAAACCAAAGTTGAATCCAGTAATCAGAATTGGCCTAATGTCTGTACCCATGTCTACCTATCTACATTAACATTTCTTCCTGAAAAAGTGAAGGTTATCAAGCAAGAGAGGATAGTAGCTGCCCTCTTTATGAATTTCAATCTTTCCTGATATATAAAAACTGAACATATTATTTAGATTTTTAATGTTTTATTAAAAGCAGTATATGGCTCCTTTGGCAAACTAATTTCCTTAATTTTACACTTAAAGATGTTTTAAACATATTGAATATGCAGCAGTCAACCCTGGGGCAGCCTTGCTGCAAGGGCAGTTTGCAAAGGCTGACCCATGTAGGAGTGTCTCAGCCACAGGGTCTCTGGTGAGGAATTCTGGGATCCAAAGTTGATTGTAGTCAAAATTAATGCAGTGTAAATTCATTATTTGATTAGGCAAATTAGGTATTGTCTGCGTCCACTTATATTCAGAAACTGATGAAAGCACAGCACAAATACTAAAATGATACTAGTGTTTTACCATCATGTGAATGAGTAGAATCACGTGAATTGGGAATTGATACCTACTCATCCACCTTATAAATTCAGCTAAGGGTCTGTGCTGGACTGAGCGCTTTCAGTTCATGACAAGCAAAGCTATATGCTTTCTTTCCATGTTTTTTTCAGGAATTGGAAAACCAAACACTTTTTAAAAATTTATTTGGTAGAGAGAAGACTTTTCAAAAGTAGTAGACAGATTTCTCTCCTAGCACAAGGTCCTTGTCTGTCTTGTTCTTTTTCTTTTCTCACAAGCCATTGGTGTTTTGCAAGATATTTTCGCTCTTCTGAGGTGGGGTGAAGTGCTCTCCCCAGTGATATGTGTCAGTTTTTACAATTCCCTTCTTTCTATTAAGTGCTGCTCCCACAATGGAAACAGTCCACACAAACCAGCAAATTAGGTCATGGATTGAAATAAAAATGAGCATTTATAAAAAGTATCAGAATTTGAATGGTGTTCAGGTTGGGTTTTCATTACTTGTTTGCTATCATGCTTCAGGGAAAGCTTAACTCTGATATTATTGATCTAAGTATTGCAATTTCTGCAGTGTCTAAGTTTTGTTATTGTTCTAGGTGATGTTTTTTAAATTTTTTTTTTCTAAACTCACCTTTTCCTTTGTGTTCAAAGATCTCTATTACATGGCCTGATGAACACACAAGTGTATATGAAGCTGAGTGGTTGAAAAAACGATGCTTCTCTGAAGAAGCCAGAGCTGTAATGCAAGCAGATTTATTTTTACCAGGTAGGAATTAAATCCATGTCTGCCATGCTTATGTCAAATGCAAAGGTTTTGACACTGATAGTACTGGCTAGATGTGCTTGTATGAGGACCAGGTCTACCCAGCTGAAGCAGTGGCAACGACCCTTGGTGCACAGTGCCAGGCTGTGTATGCATGACAGGGACCCGTGATTATCTTTTTCCTCTTCTATCTTCTATACCTGAGTATAGTACAACTATAGTATAAAAAGAGAAGTACAACTGATTGGGCTGCATTTACTTTCCTAAAAGCCTTTTTCTTTCCAGAAAGTGTTAGAAGGTCTCACAAATGAACCATGGACCAGCAGTGGTCTGTGACTATGCAACTGTATGAGTGCTGTTTAAACTATTTAAATTCTTCTAAATTTTTCTAAAAAGAAAGATAATTTGGAATTGCAAGGGAGTTACAACTGAAATATTTTTTTTCCATTTTCATGGCCTTCTTGTTAAAAAGTAACTGTGTAGCATAGCAGTGTGTAGTGCTGAAGTTGAGGTTGTGTTTGCTTTGCTTCCCACGTGTATTTTAGTGGTAGGCTGTCTTTTGATTACGAAGTATTTTGTACAGCTGTCTTTGCAACATTTACCCTGTACAAATCACTAACCCTTTTAAGTGAATAATTATAAACCCACTAGGTTTGGCATGATGCACATCATCATTCCTTTGACAGACTTTAGACTGAGCATGAAAATGTGAAAGCTTGCAAGATATCTGCGATTGCTCGACAGTGTTCCTGTGAGATCTGCTGTTGCAGAAAGCTGTGCATCTGTATTCAGTGCTAAGACAGTATCTGTTAAAATAGGACATTACTGGTTTAAAATTTAAATGATGAGTAATATTTCCATTCATTTCAGTGGATGCTATAACAGACTCCTTATAGTTCAGAATGGAACTTTTTTCCCCTGGTAATATAAAAATTTATATTTACTTTAATTTTGGCAAAAATAAACTGTTGTGTTTACTATTTTGAAGAGTTTGGCATGCTTCCAGAGTGAATATGGTGAAGATACAAACCTCATTCAGGGAAACTAGACTTGATTTTTCAGGTAGTAAGAACTTTTATTTGTAAAAAATAATATGCTGTGAAAGCTAGCAGGATGTTTTGTAGCCTTCAAAGGGATCAAAGTAAATTGAACATTGTTTTAATTAATACCCAGACAAAATAATCTAGATCTCTGGTTGTGTTCATTGGCAAAGGTATTAATTACTGAGATTTCAATATTTCGGATGTAATGCTACTTTTTTCACCTATTATGAAGTCTTAACTGGCTGTGATTTGCCTTCACATGCATGCATTTGCACAGTGCTTACTCTTGGCATCTAAATACAGTGCATGTTTTAGAAGCCAGTTATCTCCTTTGTCACTGCTCTTCTCCATTGGAGCCATTCAGGGAGAAACATACACCAAAGATCTGTTTCATTCTTTGGGCAATGGTTCTTCAAATTCTGTTTCACATGGTAGGTCTGAAGAAATCATGTATATAAACATTACACCAGTTAACTGGATTTTTTTAGTGGTGTCATTCAGCTCTTCCTCATATTCTCAGACAAGCCCTGGCTCATTATAATTGACACCTTCTTGCAAAAAAAAGGGTGCAGCCTGTGCATTTGCTTGCTGGCTGTTAAAGATCTGTTTCTCATTGTGCATTGTGTTAAGTTTAGAACACACTTCCTTGTGGTCAGTGGAGCTGCACACTACAAATTACATGGCCCTAAGTAGCTAATCATATTCCAGCAGTATAGTGTTACAGACAATGATACGGAATGCCAGCCCTGTATGCTGGTTCAACAAAGAGGAACGCAAGCTCACCAGACTGCTGTTGTTAAAGGTTAACTTTCACGGCTGACATTATCACAGCTGTGGCTATTTTTTTTTTCTTTTGCAAATGGTTATTTGTTTTTAGTGTTGCTTTTTTAAAAAATGTTTTTCCGTCATAGTTTCTGATTCAAAAAATGTAGATGTCAGGCACTGTGTTAGACCCAAAAAGAAGAGTAGGTCAGATTTTCAGTGCACGATGAAGTGACTTTAAATAGCTCTATGGCAGTATGTTAAGATTTCCCTTTTAAAACATTGCCAGATCCTATCCATGCAATATGCAAAATCAAAGTCTGCTATTTGTGTATATCAAGGCTCATTTCAGCCCAGCTTACAAAATGCTCCCAAAAGAACAGCAGAAGAGCCATATTCTACTTCTACAGCTGTGGTGTCTCAAAGATACTCTCCTTTTTCTTTCTGTTTACTTGAGTTCTGCCCAGCAGATGTCACAGGAATGATTTACCATGTCTGTAATTCAGATGCTGGGTGTAGTACAGGATGCTTGTGAGAGACACTAAGTAAGCCAGTATCCAGTACGTAACTTCACTGCATTTGCTGAGGTTAATTTTCCAACATGCTGGCATACCAACAGGAGGGTGGGGTTGGGGTGGAAAATAAGATAACATCAAAATGATATTTTCCTGTTGGGTAAAAGAGAAGATTCTGCAGAGCTAGTATGTAGTGGTACTTTATATTTTTGACCTTAGGTTAGGTTAAGGTTTTAACAGCAGTTTAAAGTTTCAGATGATGATAGTTCTTTAAAATGTGGTAATATGACAGTGGATATATATCCAGCTCCACAAAAGTTTGAATCAGGATGTTAACAGCATCAATGGTGTTTTCAGTTTCTCTGCTAGGCCCTGAGAGATGATAATTTTAGAAGGGTGAAGTTCAAAGTAGTTTTTTACTTAAAAAGTTTGGTCATCTGAATTTATCCTGCAGTAATAACTAATAAGAGCTTAACAACATGAGTTAGGCTGCCATATACATCACTCACAATACAACGAAAATACACTTGGCTTTCAACAGACATTGAAATATGTGCTGTAGACAAAACAATTTTAGATGAAGTAATTTAATCTAAGGTGTCTAGACTTTCTTATATGACTCCCGAAGTTTTTGATCTGCACTGTCCCAACCTGTGTAGTAAATGCTGGATAATTCCAAGTGTTTGTTGATGGATGCACACCATCTGCAGGTACTGGGCAAAGGGCATCTTCTCATTTTATGCAAACTCTAATGTAGTTATGACTAACCTGGTGTGATCAAGAAATGGGATTTTTGGTTTCTCTTTCTTTTTTCCCCCAAACTACTGTTCTGAAATTATTGAAAGAGGCATTAATTCTTTCAAAAGTGTTTCATTCTTCCCATTTTTAAAAGCACATAGATCTGGGGGCTTAGTAGTCATAATATAAAGTATCAATAAAGACACAAAATAGTTCTACAAGACTTCTTTTTATCCTGTATATTTTTCAGTTACATTTGCAGAGGAACCTGGACAGGTAGAGGGCCCTGGACAGGCTGGATAGATGGGCTGAATCCAACAATATGAGGTTTAACAAAACCAATTGCCAGGTCCTGCACTTTGGCCACAACAATACCCTGCAGTGCTACAGGTTGAGGAAAGAGTGACTGGACGACAGCCAGGCAGAAAGGAACCTGGGGTACTGATTGATGGCAGACTGAACATGAGCCAGCAGTGTGCCCATGTGGCCAAGAAGGCCAACGGCATCCTAGCCTATATCAGGAATAGTGTGGCCAGCAGGACCAGGGAAGTGAGTCTTTCCTTGTACTCGGGACTGGTTAGATCACACCTTGAGTGCTGTGTCCAGTTGCGGGCCCCTCAACTTAGGAAGGATGTTTAGGAGCATGTCCAGAGAAGAACAACAAGTCTGCTGAAGGATCGGGAATACAAGCCCTATGAAGAGTGACTCAGGGAGCTGCAGTAGTTTAGCCTGGAGAAGAGGAGGCTCAGGGGTGACCTTAATGCTCTCGGTAACTCCCTGAAAGGAGGTTGTAGCCAGCTGAGTGTCAGTCGCTTCTCCCAGGCAACCAGTGACAGAACAAGAGGACACAGTCTTAAGATGCACATGGGGAGGTTCAGATTGGACATCAGGAAGAACTTCTTCACAGAAGGGGTGATTGGGCATTGGAATGGCCTGCCCAGGGAGGTGGAAGAGTCACCGTGCCTGGAGGTGTTTAAGAAAAGGCTGGATGTGGCACTCAGTGCCATGATCTAGTTGACAAGGTAGTGTTTGGTCATAGATTGGACTTGATGATCTTAAGGGTCTTTTCCAACCTAGTTGATTCTGTGGTTCTGTGACACAAAGATTTTTAATTTGGCAACTGCAGCTGTGCTGTGCAAGTGAGATCTAAGGCTGTCTAGACACTAATGACTCACTCCTATCTTTCTTACCCCTTCAGCTTTCACAGCATATGTTGTAATATTTCTACTGTAGTACAAATGGAAGTTGTATTTACTGCCTTATGCAGTGGGAAAAAGTTCTGCTGTGATGACATGATAAAACAATGAAGAGCTTGAGTGGGACCAGTTACCACCAGGAAATACTGGCAAAGAATACAGTCCCTGTGCAGTTCAGTACAGCTCCTTGATAGATTTTCAGGCTGAAGAGATTTTGTGAATAAAAATGGGTAGAAAGTTCCTGTTGTTTGGTATGTGGCAGAATAACATGCCATGGGGGGCACACCGTTTTCTAAGACTTTTCAGACAGACTTTTAAAAAAATACTTTAAAATGGAAGAATGTAAATATCTTTATATCACAGGATCTTTTTTGTTTCTCTGAGGTATGCTTTCCTGTCCCTTTTCCAAATAATTATGGACCTGGTAATCTGTCAGATTGTAAATATTGGACAACATATAGCATTTTCATCTGGAGCCAAGTTATAAGTGCTGCTTCTTTTAGTGCAGACCTATGACTTGTCTCTCACCTATTGCTGTTGTGCTCACCTGGCTGTGATGGTCTCTGGGACCAGTCAGGAGAATTCCTTCACTGTTTTTTGTACAAATATGAATTGTTTAAAAGCAGTTCATGTGTATGTCAGACATAAGTGTTAGAAACTAGACCTCAGAACTATTGCAGCTACTAGAAGGATCAAAACTGGCACTAGTATAGTTAAATTAAGCTCTAAGAGCTCTCTGGAAAAAAACACCATTACTAATATGTAAAGCATAAATATTAAAAAGTCTGCAGGAAATTCTGTGCTAAAGTTAATCATTTTCTTTGGGATATTTAGTATTAAGTGGAGTGGTCACATTCATATTACCACTTGGAGCTGTATGCAAGGTTTCAACTTCCGGTGTATTTACCATGGTGTCGTTACAGAGTAGATTGGCAAATGTCAAGGGGGAAAGGTTATTCCTGCAGTAGCTCAAAGGCTAAGCTCTTGACTGCATCAGCATCCCACTGAAGGGCTGGAAACTTGGAGCCTTTCTTCTCTGAAACATGAGGTAGGATTTATAAGCATACATGTACCAGCCTGCACCTTTAAAAAGATAGACGAACCTAAACCATTAAGAATGTTGGCTACACTTGTCACAGGGGAATTTATATGAGAAAAGAGAAACTTTGAGGAAGAGTTTATGGCCTTGCAAGGCAGGATTGAACTGTATTTACTCTCTAGCTTTCTTCGTTTTGTTGGTGTTTGGGATTATTTTTGTTTGTTTGTTGGTGCTTTTAAAATGCAAAGTGGCTAAACAAACAAACAAAAAGCTTTTCAGTTTTAGTAGCTGTTTTGGGAGTACCAGTGTAGAGTTCAGTTTCCTTGATACTTGTGGGAAACAGAGAAGCAGAAACTTCCACAGGCATTAGTGAGTTTGATTCACAGCCCTGGAAAGAGCTTGAATTGATGTAATGGCAAAGCTATACAGACTTTAAGCAGAAGAATTATAAACCAAGGTTTCTATAGTTATAAGTAAGAAAATGTATTGGGTGATATGGTGAAGGGTTTTTAAGTATAGTAATGTGATTTTATAGTTTTAAGTTAAGAATGTAGATGTTATAATAGAAGTGTATGTGTGGACGTCAGCTAGCAAGCCATTGGTTGTGAAACAAACGCATGCAGTAAAAAGTATCAAAGGTGATAGGTTACAGAGTCAAAACAAAGTTTCGTGCGAATTGCTTATCGGACCAAAAAGTTATAAATTGCCATGTAACTCTGAAACCCATTACTTTCTCAGTTATGGCGAATTGTTACTGAAGCATGGCCTTTGGGTCTGATGCCTTGTTGATTTTTAAGTAATAAATCGTGATAATTGTGATCGTCCCATCTCTTGGATAAGGCACCGACAGACACTTTGCAATTTCCACATTATAGCAGTACTGTAAAGGTTAAATATCTCTTCAGTCAGCAGGCAATGTTATAGTATTATTCCCAAACACATTTCAGAGTCTGGCAAAGGCTAAATTTCCAGAAAAAGTATTTCTCTTCAAGTTAAGTGATATGAGAAACATTTTGAATTTAGCTTTTGTCTCCCTTTGGCTCCATAGCTTTTTGGATGTGAGGCCAGATGACGGTTGCCAGTGCTGAGGGTCTGGTTGGATGGAGGGTGAAATGGGTGGTTGCTCCACAGGACAGCTGTAAGGGTTGATAGTTTCGTTATGCCAAAATCCAAGACACATCAGACTGCTACGCTGAGCATGTGCTGTTTTGCAGTGCTGCGACAAAGCAGGTGTTTGTAACAGAAGCCAAAACTACCTGAAAACCCAACAGCACAGCCCATGTCTGCTGCAGAAGGGTCATCCCATATTAGGTGAAACTTCTAGCAAGAACAATAGGCATTGGGAATTTGAACAAGAGGACACTACAGTCCATGTACCCTTGGAAGCCTAGGACTCCTGGAGCTGCAGTTCAATTCCAGGTGCATGTATTTATTTTCCAAAGGGACGAAAAATCTGTTGGTGTATTCCTTGAAATTCTACTTCTTGTTTCAGGAAGATTAGGAAAATATTTATTAGCAAGTAGAAAACTAGGATGGAAAAGATGAAACTTAAAATGTTCCATTAGTTTTCACATGGTTATTTACCTGCACTGTCTTTCAGGGGTATTCTTGGCAGTTCACACAACATACTTAAAGCTATTTTAATTTCTTAACTTCTAATAGAGAAAAGGGAAAACATTCATATTTTATTTTTTCACCATCTTTGAAGTGTGTGAAAATATGTATATTAAGTTAAACAAAGTTGAGCAGTGAGTAGCTGACCATGGAGTGGTCTCAAAAAAGGAATTTAATGAGGTTAGATTATCTTTCCTCAAGGTTTGTACTTTTTTTATTTTGTGAACATGTTACAAAATTCAACAGCTTGCCTATCATACGGCAGCTTCTTTGAAACACAGGCAGGGTATAAAAGATGGTCTTTGTGGATAGCTTATATCTGGGCATGTGTGTTGTGATTCTTGGACCATCTCTAACTAGCCTTAGCCAAATGAAAGAGGAACACTAGTGGTTGAAAATTCTGTAACTATGTAGTGTCTGAGTTCAATTTTTTTTTTAATGAGCACATTGTATTTTGTGCTTCCTGCCTGTATCTATAAAGTGGTAAAAAAGAAGCCCCAAACCTGGGCTTCACATTTGTCTGAAGTATAGTATGTCCCTGAGTCACCAGGTAAAATTACCCAGAGTTCTCAATTCTGAAGGCTCCTTGGAATTTGTAATAGTTTTTATTGGTCCTCTCCATTGAAGAGATGTTGGAATAAATAGAGATATAGGTGTTTTATAAGTGATGTCACCTGCATAATTTCTCAAATATTTATATGGTCTCATTTGTAGTGTGTAAGGTCTGTGATTGATGACTGGGCAAGTTATCTGAATATTAGCTGAAATATCAAGTAAGGTAGTTGTGATTTAAACAAAACAATTATTCTATATAAAATCTTTTCATGCTTTATAGTACACTCTTTTAAGAATAGCAGCTTCAGACTAAATATATAAAAGCAAGGAAAAAAAGTATGTCTTTACTGTAAGAATAAAAGCTTTTATTCAATATTTAAGAGAATGCTTGACTTAAACCAGTAGTGTTTCAAGTTTTGCAAAAAACTAGAATCAATGCTAACTTTATGCAAAACAAAAAAAGTAAGAAATAGCATCTTTGTCCTTTTTACCCATTACTGTGCACCATCTTTGGTTTGAACATATGTGTATGTTTGTGCATACAAGCCAGTAAACTTAAAAACTTAGGAGATGTTACAAGTGGAAATAAGGGAGAAGAGAACAAGAAGGCAGGCAGTGTTTCATTTGGGGAGTATCTGAAATATGTCTTTGTTATACAGAAGAAAACGTAATTACCCCACATCTATTTCTGTGTGTTACAGTAGGGAGGGAGACAAAAGGCCGATTTATCTGTCCAAATGGTCTTTGGAGAAATCTGGTACCAGCACTGCTTTTCAGATCAGGTGAGCAGATCACACCTCATTTCCTCATTCTGCAAGTTGACAGGTTCCATTATTCGTAGCCCACAAAAAGTCTGAAACATATAAGACCCAAAGTAGCTATGAAAGAGCCTGTAGAGTCGTAATCACCAGGATATTTTGCTTCTGTGCTTAGCTGAGCTGCAGCAGTCGACAGCTCTCTGTCATCACAGCTAGCCCAGCTGAGCCCAGCTGGAATCAGAGGACAGGACAGAGTGCTGTTGGGGGGGGTGGTTCTAAAGGCTTATGTGCTCTCTGTTCAATGATTTTTTACTGTGAATTACTGTTGAATACACTGAGTGAATGTTTTGGGTAGTGGCAAGTAGTGTGTGTGGTGAAAGCAGGGCAGAAGTTCGTGAGGCAACTGGCACGGGCACGGGGACACAGCTCTGTAGAGCCTGGGATGCTTGGTGGCTTGTGTCTCTCTGGTCTGGGCCATTCCTCCCCTCATCAACTCTTGCTCCAGACAACCTTCATGAAATAGAAAAGACCCACTGCTTCCCTGGAGTAAGTTGCCCAGAGAAGGCGTGGATGCCCACAAGTGTTCAAAGGCAGGTTAGATACGGCTTGGAGCAACCTTGCCTACTGGAAGGTGTCCCTGCCCATGGCTGGGGCATTGGAATCAGCTGATCTTCAAGGCTTCTTCCAACCCGAACCATTCTGTGATTCTATATTCTATGATAAACACTAGTATAAGTACAAGGGAGAAAACAATTACCAGTGATGCTTTCTAGCAAGGCAGCTTAATAAAAATTGTATCTTGACCTAAGATGCATTTGCACTGGAAACCTGTAGTAGTTTCAGGTTACATGTAGTAAGGGGGCTTACAAGTGCCATTTGTAGCAATAAAATCACTACTGACTCCGCATAGCAGTTTTCTTTCAGCTGCATGGGCAGCCATTTTACTTGCCTTTAAAACCTGTACTATTTTAAAATCCCTATGTACGAACAAATAAAGAAAAGACCAAGATGGACTCAGTGGTCCAGGTACACCATACAGTATTTTTGGATATTCTCTGGAATTCTATCAACTGCAGAAGAAAATCACTATTATTTGTAACAGATGTGACCCAGAACTATAGCTTCCAGTGTCCTCTGCCAGTAGCACAGAAAAATTAAATGAAAGGTAACTGCATTAACCACTGTCAGGCTCCAGAAAGTGTCCTGGTGAGAAGCTGTGCTTTGGGCTCCATGATTAATATCCTGCCTTTTTCCTTTCTACTTTACTGTTCCCTTGAGTTCTTGGCTGAATACACTAGAGCCATTAAAACTTACATGATATCAGTTTCAGTGTTGTTTATCAAAATTGGTCCTTGCAACATTAATTTGAAGGAAAGAAATGGGGGTTGAATGGGGAGGGGTGGAATGACCTTTTATTATTTTAACTTGATCTTGGCCTATGACATTGAGCTCAAAAGAATGACTCATGGGGTTTAGTTGTTATTATGTGGTTTGGCCTGCACTAATGAATGGCTACAGCACTGCCTTTTATTGGAGGATATTCATTTGATTTTGGCATATGTTTCTGAAAATCTTAAAATAGACGTCATGAGAAATTTTAAACAGATGGTTAGCAAAGTGGTGCTTCCTACTAGCTTCTCCACAGAGACAAATTATCAGAGTTCTTTTCCTAAATCTCCTGTATGCTACTGGTAAGATATGAACATTATACTTTTCACTGGTTTAGGGGTTTGATTCCTTTTAGTCTTTGTTGAAGCTTTTGGCAGATACTGCCATAGAAAACCTCAGACCAAAGAGTTAAGGTTTACCAAAGTTACAAGTAAGTGAAACACACCTAGTAAGAGTTGCGAGGGAGCCCCAGTGGTAGAGTTCCTCCAGCTGTGCTCTGGGATCATAGAATCACGGAATGGTTTGGGTTGGAAGGGGACCTTGAAGATCATCTTATTCCAACCCCCCTGCCATGGGCAGGGACACCTTTAACTAGACCAGATTGCTCAAAGCCCCATCCAACCTGCCCTTGAACACTTCCACACCTTCCCTGGGCAACCTGTTCCAGTGCCTCACTACCCACCGTTAACGCACCCTGAAGCTTTTTTTTTCAGACTGAACAATCCTAATTTTCTCAGCTTTTCCTCATATGAGAGGTGCTTTGTCCTTCTGATCAATTTGGTGGCCTCCTCTGGACTCACTGCATGACTGAGAGCTTTAGACAACCCCTGCCTTAGGCTTAGATTTTTGTCAGCAGCTTAACTTAGGTGACCCGCACCTAAATTGCTCTGGCTCACAAGTTCTTAAGAATGGCTGATTAGATCTATTATGAAATGAGTTATTTATTAAATAGATGGGAGATTAACAGACAAAAGGCCTTAAACAGAATTACTTACTATGCAGTATAAAACAAAAGACCTACTAGTAGATTACATAAAACAGTGCACGACATAAAGGTACCTATATTATAGCTAGCAAAGTAATAGTCTAGATTAGGAGTCAGTGTAATTTACCACTGAACTGTTGATAGTGTACACAGAGTCCTTTCACTCAACCCTCGAGAGAGTAACCACAAAGCAGGCATCCCAAACTTTGGGGAGAAGACCCCACACATTTCCAGGGAATGTGCAGAAAACTTCTGCTTTGTGAAAGTATGGTGTCACTTTTATAGTTTTTTTATAAAGTGGGGTGTCTGTCAGTCAGAAATTCTAGCTTATATTTCCACATCTGCATCCACAGCAAGATGTTTATTGTCAACTGGGAATGGTAATCCCATGGTGCTGAAATAACTCATTAACTCAAAACAAGCTGTCCTGATGGAGTTATTTCACCAATTAGCAAACTTATGTGAGAGGCGAGATGCCCTGAATTACTGCACCAGCTAACAAGCAACAGATAAGTTCTTAAGGGCAGGGGGCATGCCCTGCTACACTCCAAAAGGTCAATGTCCTTCATGTCTTGGAGACCCCAGAGCTGGATGCAGTACTCCAGGTGGGGTCTTAGCAGAGCAGAGGGGCAGAAAATGAGTGGGCATGAAAAGTGTTTCATGGACATAGGCAAGGGAAACTGAAACCACTGGCCTCGGGTTTTAAGGAGCTTCTTCACAGAGCTCTGCGTGGACCGGCATGGTCCCAAGCCGCGAGTTTGATCTCAAGTAATCCCCACAGACTTATTGGTTGACCTCAAGTAACCCTAGCACAGTCCCAACTGATCAGTTTGTCCTCAAGTGATCCCATAGGCTAAATGGTTGACATCACACGACCCCAGCATTGTCCAAACTCATGAATTTGACCTCAAGTAACCCTGCAGGCTAATTGGTTGAACTCAGGTAACACCATCATGGTTCCAAGTGATGAGTCTGAACTTGAATAACCCCATGAGCTGACCTGTGAGGGAGGTCTCAGGGTGCTCCATGGTTTTGCACCCGTCATAAGAAGCTTTCAAAGCAGTCGTATTTTCAGGTTTTCACTCTTGTGGCTCACCAGTACAGGCCGAAAATGGAATACACACATTTCTGATGCACTGTTAACAAAAAATACTCCTTTCAAACTGTCCTTTCATTCAACTTCTGACCTAAAATTTTGATACTGCAGTGTCTTGCTGAATTTCATCATGTTTGCACGTCATCCGTGCAAACTCAGGGACCCCATCTGAGGTGGTTTGCAGGATTGAGGGATATTCACAAATACATAGAAATCCCACTAGATTCCTGCTTTGATTGTGTCCTGAGTTTTGATGCTAAAACAGCTAAGGTCTTGTTTCTCTATTTCTTCCCTTTCAGAAGGCCAGTACTGGGGCTCGGACCTTCAACTTCACAAAATACCTTTTGAAGAAATCATGTACAATGATGAAAGTGTGTACAAGTGGTTGTGCACCCTAAAGAAAGTAGGAATTGTTCTACTGACAGGAGCTGCTACAAGGCAGGGAGAAGTGATTAGACTTGGCCACAGGACTGGGTTCCTGCGTCTCACATTTTATGGGTGAATTTGTTTTATAATATCTTTGTTTTGCCAGTGTTGTAATCACCTCTAATGTTCTTCATCTAAGCTTGCTGTATCTGTGGATTAATTTATTAAAGCAAGGTGTATGTTTTTTTCTCTCTATATTAGAAAATTCGGCATCAAGTTTTTCTACTGTCACAGGTAGGGTATGTAAAGAAGAGCAGCAATAACATTAACTGCTGAGAGAAGGAAAAGTGCCTGAAAACAGATGTTGTGGAATATAGAATAACAGTGAGATAGACTTACTTATCTATACTACGGAACAAAACAAAAAATCCCTAATCTAGTCCCCTTCTGAACAGAGAAAGTTATCTGTTCTGAAACTTTTGCTTAGTCTGATTTTGAGTCATGGATATAGGTAAGACTTAGATGATGGTATTGTGTCCTACATCACCAAGAAGATGGACTGAGTATCTATTTCCCTGCTTGCAGCAGTCTGCTCTGGAAAGCCATAACCAATCCCAATAAGCAGAGTTCAGCTTGAAAGAGGGCGAGTAGGCACTTGTAAATTATCCTTTTGATGCCAAGAACTGGAAAACTGAAACTCTACCTCTGTAAGTGCCTACTAAATGAGTAGACAATGATGATGGCAACTTACATCTTGCTGAGCTGAGTCAGTGACCTCCATCTAACTAAGAAGAAATGTTTGTAGCTAATATTTATAATAATTTTCACCTCTGAAACAGAAGTTCATTTCTTACTTGCATCCAATTCTGGAGTGGCTTTTACAACTGTAATAAAATAATAACTTTGGGTAATTTCCCTGCCGTTTCACTGGGAGCCAAATACAACGCCTACAAAATACTATAAATAAAAGGATAAACTTGGAATTGGCAAACTTGCCAAATAAAACATTACCTCAACAGGGCGCTGCATTTTAAACTGAAATGTAACAGCAATGAATATAATTCTGACACATGAAAGAAAAAAGCCCTTTTTCTTGTCTAGATGTCTGCTTGGTGCAGACTGTCATTGCTGTAAAAAGTGGAAACATTCTCTGTATCAGCCATATAACAACATCAAGAGTGTTCACGTTTTTAAATTAATCTTTTTCTTTCCATTATGGAGACCCAACTCCATTAACAAAGTCTCCAGTCATACCACAATTCGTTTCTCCGACTTCTCATGCCCTAGACCTTGTGTTCCTCCACTGTTCTGAAGCCTTGTCCAGTGCTTGGTGTGGTGGGAAGTCCTTTCTTTGGGGCTCCAGCACTCCCATGAAAACAGACAATCCATCAGTATCTCCTAGAGGGCTTCAGCATCAAGATAAGGACGTGTTCCAAATCTCATATGAATGAGACATAGACTTTTAATGAAGTGTAAGACCAAATAATTCAAATGTGGCTTCAGTTCCTAGTGCTGCACTTTTGCAGGACTAAGGATGTAACAGACAGCTTGGTTTTCTAGTGATGAACACTGAGCTCATGTTTCTATCTAATGCAAAAAATTGCTACACCTGCTTGGTGTCAATCTTCCTCCTCTATCAAACAGCCTGAACAATTGGCTTTGAAATCTGACCCTAATTACTAAACCATAAACCATTCCAACCCACTTTGCTCTCCCTAAGGTCCAAGAGTCTCTTGACACTACCCTTATTACCTGTTCACCCAGCATGGCGAAGTTGATACTTCAGCTCAATTGAGACTTCGACAAAGTGAGTCTGATTTTTCCATATTCCATGCTGAGCTCCCTGTTAGCATCTTTGACATCAAGTCAGTAACTTGGGCTTTGACCGAAGCTCCCTGTGTGGAAGGAAAGCTCCTGGGGAGCAGCATCCCTTGCAAATACTGACGGCAGAAAAGCAATGACTGCTTTTGCAAAAGCTTATAATGATTCTATAAAGTATTATCACTCCAGTAATTTTATGCATTTCACATAAATGAGACAATTAAAATGTGTTAAATTGTTTTAAAACCATCAAGTGACACCACAGCCTATTAAATTAAAGATGGAGCAAACCTAGCTGCCTTGAGCACTAATTACAAGAATGATATAAAGGGGCTATTTTTTGGCTGTCAAACTGGGAACTGTGGAAGTGTGGTTGAAATTATCATACTTGAGAACTGAGGTCATGTGCTGATGAATATGTGCTGTTTTTCAAGTAATGTACTGATGAATATGTGCCATACCAAATAATAAAAACTATTTCTCCCGGGAAGTTAAACACATTTGCAAATATTCAAGGGGGTTTTCCCTCTGGCGATTGCAGAAATTTAATTTTAGTATTTTGCATAGTTTCTATACTAAATACCACTCCTAGAACAAAAGCGTTTATATACTGCATGTAAATAATTTCATCTGCCTGTTCTTTAGCCTATTTTCTTTTTAAACTGTTTTAAGAAATAAAACTAGGCACACATCATCTGAAATATATTTGGTCTATAGTATTCCACAAGGGAAAATGAGTTTCATAATTTTTTTTCAGTCACTTATGTGCCTGCAATTATATGGACTCTGCATGGTAAATTACATTTTTCCAGACAAATGTCTGGATCTATAACATGCATCTGCTGAGGACTGTTTTCGATCATGTGAACTTCGTGTAAATAAAACCTGTGGTTCTTGGTCTGAAATTTTCCTGTGTGGTGTGTCACTCAAAACACATTTTGTCTGTGAAGCAACATGAGGTATTCATGTCTTTGTCATACAGCTGTGACTTACTCTTTTCACTGCAGTTGTCACAAAACTTTTTTACTGAATTTTGCCAAATTCCGAGACAGAAACTATATCATAAAATAAACAGAGCTAGTTCTCAAAAAGAGTCATAGAAACGGAAGAAGTTTCAAAGTCTTTCATCAAGATATTTTTCCTCCAGTAGCAAGTCTTCATCTTACAGGAAAGATACACCTGTAAAGGATACTCTATATTTTATAAGATTATAAAGCCTTAAAAATGACTTGTGGGGAAAGTTACATGGCCTTTAACAATTTTGTATTTCATTGATAAAGTGCTCCATGCGGCAGAGGGAAAGTGGAAGGTTGATAAAAGAAATGGGCCAGCTTCTACTTGCTTATTTCTGAAGCATCAGTACTAAGATGATGATTTCTACTGGCAGAAGCCTCTTGGTTAGCGTCTTCAACTGGCCTTTGCATTCAGCAAAGTGCGGCCACTGGAAAGCCATCGTTCTTCTAGGTGCTACCCTGGTGCCAGATGTCCCTTGGCACACTGAAGTTTATCTAGGACTGCTGAAATAAGGCTCTCTTGGGGTGGAGGGACTGCTAAATCCTTATTTCCTTATAATGTTACAATATTTTCATGTTCAAAGATGAAATTACTCTTTTACTGTGATTTCACAGTTTCAGTGTATACTGTCTGGCATGCTGGCTGGCTGTTCTAACATGTTTTCTCTTTTCTCTTTCATTACAAAGACCAACTTGGCAAGTGCAGGACAAAGCAGATGCTAACAATGTAGCTTATACAACTGGGAGACTGTTTTCACACTGATTACCCTGTTCTGCAGCATTCACCCGGGGTAAGTTGAATCTACTGAGTTTTTCACCCCACAGAAGGGGAAAGGGAAATGTTTCTATAGTGTGAAATACGGTTAGTGATCAGTGGCTCTGAATTTTGTCTTAAAAGAGCAATGTAAAAATAACAAGATATTAATCTGCATATGGCAATCTATATACACATGGATATGCAATTTATACAGTATGATGTAAATTCAGTGTAAGTCTCCTATATATCCCGTAATTTTTAAATTAAATTCACAAAGTATTGAAAATATTACCATATGAGAAAACTTTAGGGTCCTTTATATGCTTTGAATACTGTTCTCATTATTTCACAAAAGTTAGGTGTCTAAATGCTATAGTCAGGTTGTGACATTCAAGGACTCATCTGTTCAGCGCAGGAGGGGAACAGAGAAAGAAATATGATTAAGATAGTATATTCTGTTTTCTGTGAATTGATGCAAGATAAACACTTGTTTGTCCTTTCATAACAGACAAAATCCAGGGCCATTCTGTAAAACTGGACAACCACAGAAAATATGTTTTCACCCAGTCCCTGTCACATCAAAGTGTAATCCACATAATTCACATAATTCCAGAGAACTGGAAAGTAGTAGGAAAAGGTACAAAGGAACACAGAGAACCCTGGAAGAGTTGCACCTATAAAACTTTTTCTTCTCCTGTTGTGGAGTATTCTGTTGTTTCTGTATTTAAACAAAAAGCCAATGTGATTTACCCATAGGGAAGTACCAAATACTTCACAATAAGATTATCTTTTCATCATTTACATACTGTTCATTGATGTGGAGTAAGAATGGAATAGGGCTTCATTAATAGAGAGCAGATGTGAATTAGCTCGCTGTCCTGTCTGCGCCAAAGCTCATGCTCTGCTATGAAACATTAGAAAAAGACCGTAACCTTTTTCATTCAAACGTGCTTGTAAGAAATAAAAGTATTAAAGTACATTGAAATGTTTTTGAGCATTGTCCTGAATGTGCAGTTATTACACAATATTTGAACTCTTATGTCATATTTATTAAAAATATTTGGACATGTTCTTAAAGGATGATGATTAATTTCAGAACTATCCCATAAAAATTGGTTTAGGAATTCCTAGGACCATAATACAACTTACATTACTGCAGCCCTCCTTGTCAGGGCCAAGCTGTGCTTACCTTGCACAAGGCCAGCTGTGGCCACAAAAGAAAAGAACTTGTTGCCTTGTGCTCCATTCAGTGGGCCCTTTGCCCTGCCCACAGCTTCAGTTTCCACCTTCATCACCATCAGTAAGGTCTGCAGGTCCAGCTGCTAAGGAGAACAACCCCTGTTCCGGTCCTCTTTCCCATCCTGAGGGCTTTTTTTTGTTTGGTTGGGGTTTTTGGTTGGCTAGTTGTCTGTTTATTTGGTTTTGTTGTTTATTTGTTTGAGCTTCTGTGTTCGTGGGGTGGTTTTTGTTTGTGTTTTTGTTGTTTTGGGGTCTTTTGGGTTTGGGGAATTTTTTTTTGTTTTGGTTGGTTGGTTGGGTTTTTTTGTGGTTTGTTTGTTTGTTTGGGGAGGGTTTGTGTGGGGTTTTTTGGTTGGTTGGTTTTTTTGTGTTTTTATTCGTTTGTTTGTTTGCTTGCTTTTGGTTGTTGTTGTTGGGAGTTTTTTTGTTTGGTTTGGTTATTTTGTCTCCTAGTGGTCTCAGAAATAATTCACCATCATGGAAGGGCCAAGTGACAAACGTAAAAACTGTTGATATGACAAGTGTATTTTGTGTCATTTGCAGAATGAGCAAATACACTTTGTGTGATATCTAGAGCCACAGGGAGTTTTACTGCTTGTGTCAGCAGCTCAGATTTAGAACCATTGCAACCTAGAGCCCAGTTTAGGCTTTCTGCTCCATCTTACACCTTGGCAAATTAATTCTAAAGTGAAATAAAACTGTCTTAATCCTACTTTATCACAGAGACAAGCCTTCTCTGACAGCTACCTTTTCCCCTCTATGAGTGAATAATTCACATCAGGTTTTGTTTCTGCAGAACAAAGCTAATACGTGTTATTGAGATAAGACTGAAACACATTTAAAACTATGTGACTGCCACAAAGAGGGACTCAAAGGAAAGAAACAAGACCACTTTGCCACTGACTCACAGATTGCAAGCATTAGAAGGTACCCCAAATGGGATGGATTTATAAACATGCTGTTTTAATTTTCTGCCTTTGTGATACTTGTGGCAGGGCATTGTGAAGCTGCAGTAAATGAGAACTCAGTCTGTCACTGGGGAAAAGAAACCTAACCAGAATAAAAGAACCACAGATGTGGGAGAACTGATACTAATAAACTGTTAAATATGCAAGCTAATTATTTTTTTAAATGAGCTGTTAATTCATTCCAGGTTCAATTTCTTCATTGTATAAAGCAAACAGCTGCAGGAGGTGAAAGTGAAGTTGTAGATGGATTTCATGTATCCAATGAGCTGAAGAAACAAAATCCTGAGGCATATCAGATCCTGTCCTCTACTGCTGTAGACTACACTGATGTTGGGGTGGATTACTGTGATTTTGCTGTGCACTGTAAACAAAGGATTATAGAGTGAGTAGTTTCAACAACATCCAAAAAGAAAATCCTTCTCGTGTTGTGGATTACATGTTGGTAGGAGAAGGTCTGCTCCTGCCACCTTGTGGGAAAACACTGGTTTAGCTTGGTCTGTAGTTCTAGGTTTAAGTTGGGTTTTTTGGTTTTTTGTTTGGGGTCTTTTGTTTAGTTTTTTGGGGAATGTGTGACTTGTTCTGTGCATTGTACCACTTACTTGGTTTTGCCACACACAAACAAGAAGTGGTGGTAATTAGAGTAACTCCTAGGCACAGGCATGGGTTAGCAGCAGCCAAATCTGTTACTAAATGCCAGCCAATGTACATACATATCATGCCAAAGAGAGGTCATAATTTGAAACGTTCAGATTAAGAATTATATACTATCAAAAGTTGAAATGCAAATGTTCATATTCTTTTCTGGTTTTAAAAATTTTATGATTTATAAAAAAAAAGTTTTCCATTAAAGAGTGTATAATATGGATTTTTGAGCAAATTAAGTGTCTATACTTTCTCCTGATTATCGTTTTTCCTAGTTAGGCTTATTTAGCAAAATCCAATCCAATAACAATCTGAATGTTACTGTAGAAACATACTGATATTCCAGCAGGGGAGTTCAGTTGTTGTTTAATCATCTTGAACTGTTTCAGTAACAACAGAACACATTCCTTTTTCTTTTTCCTTTCCTTTTTTCCCCTTTCCTTTGTTTCATAGCATGGATTCCAGAGGCCAAGCAATTCGCATCAATTATAATAATGCAACAAGAGACACTGTGTTTGACATACCAGCTGAAAAAGTGAGGCCATTTTATGCAGCTCTAAAGAAATTTAATGATTTATTAAACAGTGCAGAACACAAGTTTACTTACAAGCTGAAACCAGGTCAGTAAGTTGCTTCTCCTCGCAACAATTTTTCACATGTTTGTTTCACATGACTGTCAGGAGACAGTCAAAACACTTGAACATTGTTAGCACTAGTACTGAGAGGAACTTCAAATCTTTCTATCATTTATTTCATTTCATACTTCATTCTTACATTCATCTCATAGATTTCTTTTGCATAGTTACACTATAAAGAAGAAAAAATGGCAGGGGGGAGTAGTCTACCTATAGATTAGTCGAATGTATCTTTATACTAAATCCAAACCAGCATTTTATGCTACATACCATATTGGAAATTGATGTATCAATAGCACCACAGATGGGAAATAACCATGTGTGATATCATGTGTGGCCTTAATCTCTGTTATTTCATTCCTCAGCATTAAAATAAAGATATGAATCTCTCAAGAGATGTTACAAAAGTAAATTCATTGGTGTATCTGACTGCCTCATGTACTATGGTACTTGTGTCTTTAAAATATCTGTGAGGAAATTAATCTCTTTCCATTGGAAACATGCAATAAAATAATGTGGAAGATCACATAAATGGAAAAACAAAATGCCTTACATTACATTAGTGACATTCATTTTGTTGATGAACACATCAAAATTGTGGTAGAGGGAATGGGGAGAAGATAAGAAAGACTGTGCGGTTATTTAATTCAAGATTTATCATAATGGTGGCACACAAGGGAGAAAAATTAAATTGGTATTCTAGCATTAATTATGTGATTTCCTAATTTTCAATGTCTTGACTTTGTTCTCATAAAATTCTCTTAACAGGGATAGTATGTATGTGTATAGTACAAATAGTACTAGGCTGATCAAACAAAAAGTATCCTAGTGGCTTTCACCCATTTTATTTATTTCACCTGTGTGGATTTGCTGTAGTTGCCTTTCTCCTCAAGGCTTTATTTTCTCAGTGTGGACTCCTCTACCACCCTGCTTTTTAACTCCTCATTATATAAGAAATGAAAGAGATGTCAAAAGGGAACTGGCCTGTATGGTTGGGAAATTTAAAATTACTGTGTTGTTGCTGTGTACCTGAGCTACTTAGAATTATTGCTCCCTAACTGTTGATATGAATCTACCTCCATTTTTTTTTTTAAGGAATCAACCATAACATTCCAACTACTGACCTTTGTGCAATCTCTTTATAGGAGACACAGTGACATTTGATAACTGGCGTGTGCTTCATGGTCGCCAAAGCTACCCATCATGTTCAGAAGTGACACGTCACCTGGAAGGTGCCTATGCAGACTGGGATGTGGTCATGTCAAGGCTCCGGCTCCTTAGGAAAAGGGTCCTGAATAGGGATTGAGCTTTCTTCTAAATAGAATGAGCAAAACATAGATTATCTAACCTCAGTGACAACAGCAATTTTATAAAAATGAGTCTTCTTTTCAGAAACTAACATCACTTTTGACAAGGGCTTGTTGTAGAACCAGGGTAATGGCTCTAAACTGACAGAGGGTAGCTTTTGGTTAGGTATTAGGAAGAAATTCTTTACTGTGAGGGTGCTAAGGTACTGCAACAGGTTGCTCAGAGAAACTGTGGCTCCCCAATCCCTGGAAGTGTTCAAGACCAGGTTGGGTGGGGCTTGGAGCAACCTGGGATAGTGAAAGGTATCCTTGCTTATGGCAGAAGGGGTAGAATGAGATTGTCTTTAAGGTCCCTTTCAACCTAAACAATTCTATAATTCTATCATAAATGTATTTTTTATTTCTATTAGCTAAGAATTTCTATGTTGTTCATAACAATTTAAGATTTATCTATGCCCTGGTCTTTGAATCTAGGAAATAAATTGCTACATCTGTAAGTTTATGTGCTTTTTTAAAATCAGTGTGCAAAGTGGCTTGAAAGATTATCAATTTACTTCACTGACTGGGGATCACAATGCCTTCCTTTGCCTCTACATATCTACTTGCCCTCCCTAGAAAGCTTGAAAGATAAAATGAAAAATGTACTATTAACTAAATTTTGTTATGAACAGCACCTTCCTCTATTTTCAGAGAAGCATTCTTTATTGCATAAATCATAACTAAAATTCACTAGCAAAATAAAAAAAACATTTCCATGGTGTTATTTTTAAATACACACCTTTCTAGGTAGGACTCCACTGTCATACATGATGTCATTGAACAGAAGCTGTATTCTCTAAATCCCACTGTACATGTTTTGACTATCACAGCCACAAATAATTTTTCTTACATTTTGTAAGAGATGGTCCGAAGATCCCTCATCTGCCTCACGATCATTGCCAAGGACAGAGACTGAACACAGGAGTTCCGACCTGCCTAAGGTGGGTTGTCTGTCAAGTGTTGCCTGCAGATGTGCCCGCTGGGAACTGGTACGCATTCCTGAGGAAAATTAGTGCCAGCCACAGTGGACTGCACCGTTCTTGCTGCCCAGGCAGGAAGGACTGCACTGATGCAGAAAGGAGTGACCTGTCCTGTACACCTGTCCTGTACCTGTTTCCCAAAGCAATGGGCCTCATAACAACGGCTGTAGATTTCCCCACCTCTTGGGGAAAAAAGGGGGAGATGTGGAGATACAGCTAGAAAGCAGAAGCGAGAGCACTGCTAAACTCATGCCAGAAGTAGACACGCTAACGCTGCTAGGCCGCAAACCACGGCAGGCAGTACGGCCTATAAAAGGCATGCTTGGTATGTACCTGTGATAGTTAGTGCTAGCTTCTAGTTTTGCAGTGTTACTACAAAACATATATATGGTCTTGGCCAGTTGCCCCTCGCTTCAGAAAAGGACTATAAAGGGACTTTCTGAGATAACTGAGATGAGATCTCCCCACAGAAAGAAGGCGAATCTATTGGCAGAAGACCACGAGGACTTCGTCTCATCCGTTGGTAGCTATCCCCGCCCCCTTCTTCCTCTCTACTCTTTACCTTGTTTTCTTTATCTTTCTCTCCTCTATCGCATTACCGTGTTGTGGGCACTTAATAAAGGTGCACTGTTTTGATTAGAACTGAAATCCCTTGTGTCCTTTTTCACTCTGAAATCTGTAAACGTACCATCACGACCCTCGCTTGTATTAGCGGATCGTGACATTAAACTGGCGTCACGGACAGGATCTCTGACAGACAGAAGGGGTTGCAAGGTTGTGTGTATTTTGTAATAGGGGAAGGATGTTTCGCTCCAACTGCATCTAGCCCAACACCCCGAAAAGGGTAAGCAGTGTCTAGAAAGCAAGGGGGGTGACTTGAATTTCCCGCAAACTGCACACGCCTAGGTGAAAAGCACCCCATACTCAGCTGAGGGCTCTGTCTTCAGATTTTTCACAAAAGATCTCTTAGTGTGTCCGTTTCCCACGCTTCACGTGTCGGAGGAAAATAACTTTAAGGGATGGGACTATGCAATTACACAAATTTATTGTTTAAAATAACAAACGCATCAGTCGAGGCGTGAGATTTTACAACATCTCCGAGTAATGGCGATTAGTCACAAGATTTAGGGTTACATCGTAATTTATAACTTTCTAATCCAATAGATACTTAAAATGACACTTTGTTTTAGATTAATGACCTATCACCTGTGGCACTTCTCACTGCAATGCAGCTGTGTCTTGACCAATAACTTCTCATGTCACGTACACACAGATGTCTCTCTTATACCATCTACATTCTTAACTTAAACTATATAAAATCACACTATTATATTTTAAAACCCTCCACCAGAACACCCAGTGTACAATTTTACTTATAATGATAGGAACACAAGTTTGTAATCCTTTTGCCTAAAGTCCACAAATCTCTGTCAATTAAGCCAGACCTAGTCTCTTCCAGGGTTGTAAATCAAAGCCTCCTTTAATTGCAGGAGTTTCTACTCCTCTGTCTCCCACATCTCCCCCTCCTGCACCAAAAAAACTCCTTTGATGGATTTATCAATCGTTTGCTGTACACATTGAAACAGACATGGCACCATTATGAGAACTATTACTATAACTGCCAAAACGTATAGGCCTGTTGTAAGACATTTCTTTACCCACGATGCTAAACCCCATCCACTAAACAAATTATCCAGCCAAGTTCCATCATCGATTCTTATTTTCGACACACCCTCTTTTAGTTGTTGTATGCTCTTATAAATAGACTCTGAGTGGTCAGACAGATTCATACAGCACATCCCCTCAAAGTCTTTGCATCCATGTCCATGGGCTAGTAAAAGAAAATCAATGGCTGCTCTATTTTGCAAAGTTGCATGCCTCACATTTTTGACATCTGCTAAAAGGCCACTTAATGCAAGGGATGTGGCATTAGATTGTTTACTCAGCCAACATCCCAACCGATCCAGCTGCTTTAACGCAACTACTGAGGCAACTGGTGGCATAAGAAGAGATGTTACAAGCCTTTTTCCATAGCCCCATGGGGTAAAATCATCTTTGCAATCTGGTCCATATTGATGTGGAGTAGATCTTTTTGTCTGTGTCTCACGTTGGCAATTGTCTTCATATTAGGAGTAAATAATGTAAGCTCTCCCAAAGTACACGGACCACCCTTAATGTTTGAAGGGATAGCTGGCCATGCTCTGTCTCCACATACAAAAAATATTCCTCTTGGTAATTGCAGAGGAATAGAGCTAGGTGCAGATGAAACTACAAAAGTACTATTACACCAAAAGGAGTGGTTCTTATACACAGGGTGATATGGAGAAACATCTCTCATCAGTGATTGATTAATGTTTGTAGAATGGAACTCAACACAGAATTTCACTTTTACAGAACCAAGGATTTCCAATTCTTCAGGTTCATCAGAGGTTTTAGGAAGATAGGGAGTCCACCATTCCCATGTATTTACTGGAGTATAGTGTTCCCAAACTTCTGATCCTGCAAAGGTACCTCGTAAGGCCCTGTCAATTTTCTCTGGGATTGGCCAATTCTCTATTGGAACATTGACTAGACAAGTTGAAAATGGATTTTCTGGAGTTGTGGTAGACAGACATAGAGTATCCAACCCTGAAGCATTAGCTAAAGTCATCCAAACATTGGTCTTAGGTTGATCAACCGGCAAAGCTGTCCCACTAAAAACAAACAAGACAAACAAAGCAAAAAACAAACTTAACATTGGGTTAAATTTCATGTTTCTTGAAAGTTCTCTTGGCAAAAGACTCCTTCTCAAATCTCAATCTCTAAACAAATTTGTAAGAATATTTTTGTATTTCCCAACTTCACTTTCACTTCATCTAATGATGAGGCACAAAAATATTTTATACCTTCTTTAAATAAAAAATGAGGATTATTTGCCAAAAGATCTTTACAACGCATTTGCTTATGCACTCTTACATTGACCTAAAGCCTAAAATTTACAGCTTTAACAATAAAACGAAAGACTGCAGGTATGGGCTGTAGTCTCTGCGAAGTTCACGTCTGCGTACTCTCTTCTCTACTTGTAGAGTTGTCAGCTTCTTTCTGCGCATGATATGGTTTCACATTCTTCACAGGAAGCCACCTAGGTCCCGTACCTGTAGAAACACAAGCAAATCCTTTTCCCCAGGTTATTAATGGCAATGGACCTTCTATTTGTCCTGTTTCTGGATTTCTAATCAGAACCAAAGGATTTTCTCTCAATTTTGCATGTGTGCTATTAGAGAAATGCCTAAATATTGGAGGATCGGGCTCTGCAGAAGAACTATTCAAAAAGTTATAAACATACAAAGCTTTACTTAATTGCATCTGTGGTGTTGCTTGTGCTAGATCTCCCTTTTGCTGATCTAAAATACGTTTCAAGGAATGATGTGTCCTTTCTACAATTGCCTGACTCGTGGGCAAATAAGGAATGCCAAAAGTATGGCGAACACCCCAATTCATCAAAAATGTGGCTACCCTCTGGGCTGTATAAGCAGGACCATTATCTGTTTTTATTTCTTGAGGTACCCCCAAGGAAGCGAAAGCTTGCAAAAAATGCTGACACACATGATTTGCTGTCTCTCCTGTGTGTACAGAAGCAAAAACTGCATTGGAAAATGTATCCACTGACAGATGGATATTTTCATATTTTCCAAAAGATGGATACTTAGTAATATCCGTTTGCCACAATTGCAAACTCTGTAGCCCTCGAGGGTCTACTGCTCCCATTGAAACAGGAGGCTGCACCAGTTGGCAATCTGGGCAGGTATTTACAATTGCTCTAGCCTGATTTCTGGAAAGACGAAACATTCTCATAAGAGCTTGTGCATTCTGATGAAAAAAGGCATGACTCAACTTTGCTTGTTCAAAAATATTTGGCAAGGTGTTCACTATGGCAACTGTTAACTTATCAGCCCTGGAGTTGCCCTCCGCCAGGAATCCTGGGAGTGAAGAATGAGCCCTAATATGGGAGACAAAATATTGATTAGTTCTATTTTGCACAAGTGCATAGAGACATTTAAGATGACGATACAGAGCATTATTGCTAACATCCTTCAAAACTGATCCTTCTATTCTCTTAACTATATTAGCAACATAAGCAGAATCTGTAATCCAATTAAAAGGCTCCGGGAAAAGCTGAAATGCTCTAACTACCGCTGCAAGTTCTAGTACCTGGGTCGAACCCTCTACTATTTGAATATTCTGTTTCCATGTTTTAGTTTCTGGGTCTTGCCACGTTACCACCGAACGATGTGTCTCTCCTGATCCATCACTAAAAATTGTCACAGCATCCAAAGGCACTTCACTTAACAGAGGTCTTTCTCCGAAGCTTGATTTTGCCTGAAATAATTTATGACTAGGGAAATGAATAGAACAGGTGCCTGGATAATTCAATAATGCAATTTGAAGTTCTTCTGAGTTTCATAGTGCCCAATCAAAATATTGCTTCTTCAGAGGCAAATAAATTATCACAAAATCTTTGCCTGCCATAGTTAACAACCTTGACCTGCCTCTGATTATAATCTGAGCTAACATTTCCATCGTTGTGAAGATTGTTTTTGGAGATCTGTAAGGTAAAAAGACCCATTCTATTATCAATACGGGATCCTTGGCAGAAGCATCCCATTGAAATGTAAGACCATACAATTGCATTTTTTCCCCCAGTACTGCAAGGAAGAATGGTTGTGAATCTACACAACGATGTGCTTGTCTTTTCTGAAAAGCCTCTGTTACTCTGTCAAGTGCCTTTAGAGCTTCAGGTGTGAGGGTTCTTGGGGATGTAATGTCACAATCTCCCTTTAGCAAATCAAAAACTGGAGCAAGTTCATCATTGGTAATCCCTAAAGTAACTCTAATCCAATTTATCTCTCCCAAAAGCTGCTGCAAATCTTGTAAAGTATGAACTTTAATTCGAAGCTGTATTTTCTGTGGCCTTATTGACTGTTCCATCATTTTCCATCCTAAATATTTCCATGGTGGAGTTTCCTGTATTTTTGACGTAGAAATCTCAAGTCCAGCCCTTTTAATCTCTTTTACAACACTCTCACGTGCTTCCTCCATCTCCTTCTGTGTTGGTGCTGAAATTAACAGATCATCCATGTAATGCAGAATCTTTGCTTTAGGATGTTTTCGCCTGGCTGGAGATAAGGCTTTTGCCACAAACCATTGACATATAGTAGGTGAATTTTTCATTCCTTGAGGAAGCACAACCCAATGGTACCTCATCAATGGCTCTTGTCGGTTAATACTTGGAACGGAGAATGCGAAACGTGGAGCATCTTCTGGATGAAGTGGAATATTGAAAAAACAGTCCTTTAAATCAATGATAACTAAAGGCCAATCTCTGGGAATCATAGAGAGTGAAGGAAGTCCAGGTTGGAGGGGCCCCATATCTTCTATTACTTCGTTGATTCTTCTAAGGTCTTGAAGCAGTCTCCAGGTATTAGAGGTCTTCTTGTGTATAACAAACACTGGTGAATTCCAAGGACTAGTTGTTTCTATGATATGTCCTTTCTGCAATTGTTCCTGGACTAATTTCTTAAGGGCACTCAATTTTTCTTCTTCTAGGGGCCATTGATTAACCCAAATGGCTTCATCGGTTTTCCACGAAAGCCTAGGGGTGATGAGTGCCTGCATGGCCCCCACTAAAAATCCACTTCCAACTTGACTCCCCACTGAGATAACAAATCTCTTCCCCAGACTGTAATAGGCTTTCTCACAATAAAAGGATGAACAATTGCTGTTTTTCCCTCAGGTCCTCTGACTGTAATCGCAGATTCACTTTGTAAGCATAAAGTGGCGCCCCCTATACCTGTGAGGGTATCCAGGGGAGTTACTAGCTTCCAGTCTTTTGGCCAAAACAAGTGAGAAATGATAGTAACATCTGCTCCCGTGTCTAATAGGCCTTGAACCATGATTGTTTTATTGTTATGCATTAAACTGCAAGTCAATAATGGCCTGTCACGTCCAATATGCTCTGTCCAGAAAATCTCTGGTCCCACATTTGAGTTTTCTGTTATAGGTTGCTGCCCTTCCATCTCTATCGCTCTACGTACAACTGTAGTAGGCACTGCAACAGCGGTGGCTAGTTGTGTTCCTGCAGGAACAACTAAAGGAGGTTGTAATGCTTGAGCCAAAATTGTAAGCTCTTCATGATAATTTGCTGAGACAATTGTTGGATAAACCACGAGACCTATGATATGACATGCATCTTTTCCCATAATTAAAAAGTCCTGCTTTTCTTCAGATGTCCCAGTAACCCCTGTGGGTATCAGGTAGTGGGAACTATTCATAAAGCATATCAATTTGCAGGCTGCCAAGGTACAGAATGCTCCAGGGGGCAGGAGGTTTGAGTCGCTCGGGAGGTATTTGACCATTCTGCTAACTGTGTGTGACTTTGGTCTCCAGAGGATGGGAGCTCTGGGTGATGGACTGCTGTTATTTGTTTCATCGCGCGGCGAGGCATCGCGCTCAGAAATTCGTTTCCCGGCAAGAGATTCCCATCTACATCATATCTAGAGCAACATCTGTTAGCATAGTGCCTTCCCTTTCTACATCTCGGACAACGAAGTGGTATCATTGGAATCTCTCCAAGCCCTGGACAATTTCTCATTAAATGTCCAGGCTTGCCACATCGAAAGCACACTCCTTCATCTATATTAGCTCGTGGCATTGCTTGAGAATTGCTTATAGCAAGAGCATTAAGTGCTGTTACAAGTCTTTTATCCAACATCTCAGCTTGAGCAGAAAGCCTTTTGTCCATCATCTCAGCTTGGCTGGTAATAGCTCTTTCCAGTTTTTCTCCTAATGAATCAGTTTGGATGACAGCCGTATGCTGTGCATTACCAACTTTACTACATGCTTCAAGCATATCTGAAATACTTGGTTGCACCCCTGGTAAAGCTCTAATAGTTCGCTGACACTCCTCATTAGCATTAACATAAGCAAGATTCCCTAATAAAATTGGACGAGCAACATCACCCTCACATTGTCTCTCCAAAGCCTGGGTCAGCCGATCAATGAAAGAAGAAAAGGTCTTGGTAGGACCCTGCTTGATTTGTGTATAGGCACTTTGTGGAGAACCCACAGGTTCAATTTGCAAAAGTGCCCTTTTAGCTGCTTCTTTGAGGTCAGCAAGGACTGCCCTTGCCAGATCTGCTTGATCTTCTGGCCTGT
This sequence comes from Corvus kubaryi, assembly GCF_017639235.1. NCBI lineage: Eukaryota > Metazoa > Chordata > Aves > Passeriformes > Corvidae > Corvus > Corvus kubaryi. The sequence goes on along the minus strand of NW_024581126.1, from coordinate 4,716,526 downwards.
CATGAGGTGGATCTCCTGCCAATTGTGCAAGTGTCAGAGCTGCATTAGGACCTCCTGCGTAATTCTCTATCAGTTTTCCAAGAAGTCTACGCCACTTTAAATCCCACAGTAAATACTGCAAATCAGTTAAAAGCATGGAAGCAATATTTTTACAGTCAAAAGGTATTAAGTCCACATGATCTAAAGTTGCTTTTAACAGCTGTTTAAAGTAGGGAGATCCCAAACCACTCTCCTTTATCACTCTCCTTAAATCCTTGATGTCATCATGTGCCAGGGCTTCCCATCTCGGGTTTGCTCCTCTTCTCCCATACCTCACTGGCAATGCTAACAATGATTTACGAGCTGGGACAAGATCATCCTCTTTAGATACCTCCCGATGTATAACATTCCAATTTGTTAAAACAGGCTTTTCTCTTAGATTTATTTCTCTCTGCTTATTGGCAGAAGAAAGCCTATTCATATCTTGAAGGCTTAAATTAGATTCATCCACTGATGGTAAACACTCATCCTGAGTTTGCACATCTGCTGTGCTACCAGCAACCCTCCGAGCTGTCATGGGGGCATCCATCTTTGCTTTCATCACTTCCGAAGATGTCATTTCCTGAGATGTAATTTCCAGGGTCTCCCGCCCTCTGGCACCATACGTCACTTCCGAGGGCTCCCCCCTCCTCTCTTCACCACCCCCCCTTTCGGGTGCAATATCACAAGCGGCCGGAGGGGGCGACTGCGAGGGAGCCCGTGGTGCAGTTAAAATTTCAAAGCCACCATTAATCACTGAGCTGTTCAACAATTCTATCACCACTCGGCAAGCAGGGATTAACATAGCCGCCGCCTTATCGCGTTTTGAAGCGAGATCGTAAAGTCTAGTTGCAATATCATCCCAAACTGATTTAGTAAGAAGAAGGTCAAAATCAACGTCAGGGCAATTACGGAAAACCCAAAGCAATAAATCTTTCACTTCTTTGCTGGGAAGAGGCTCAGAATGTAACTTCAGCAAGGCATCTAACTTATTATAAACATCCCTTTGTTCTTTTGAAATATTCTCACCCATCTCTTAACCTCCCCGGCCCCTGCCTCCACTCAACCTTGAAGACAGTTCTCCTACCGGCGTGCTTTGGAGAAATCGGCCCGTGACCCTCTGTTTAAGCTTCCTTTCAGCTTCAGCTCTCGCCAGATCACCCTTCATCTCAGGGTTCGGCTAATTCACGTCGACCGGGGGAATCTTCTTCATTCTACTCCGACCTCTGCGCTGTAAATCCGCCTCACACCAGGCACCACTTGTCTGTTTCCCACGCTTCACATGTCGGAGGAAAATAACTTTCAGGGATGGGACTATGCAATTACACAAATTTATTGTTTAAAATAACAAACGCATCAGTCGAGGCGTGAGATTTTACAACATCTCCGAGTAATGGCGAATAGTCACAAGATTTAGGGTTACATCGTAATTTATAACTTTCTAATCCAATAGATACTTAAAATGACACTTTGTTTTAGATTAATGACCTATCACCTGTGGCACTTCTCACTGCAATGCAGCTGTGTCTTGACCAATAACTTCTCATGTCACGTACACACAGATGTCTCTCTTATACCATCTACATTCTTAACTTAAACTATATAAAATCACACCATTATATTTTAAAACCCTTCACCAAAACACCCAGTGTACAATTTTACTTATAATGATAGGAACACAAGTTTGTAATCCTTTTGCCTAAAGTCCACAAATCTCTGTCAATTAAGCCAGACCTAGTCTCTTCCAGGGTTGTAAATCAAAGCCTCCTTTAATTGCAGGAGTTTCTACTCCTCTGTCTCCCACATTAGTGTAAAAGGGGGAACCCTTTTTGTGGGTGTGTGTGAATTTGGACTGCTTGGTGTAGTAAAGAGACAACCATAAGTAACTTAAGGAGTACCTCCCAGGCAGATTTTGGTCTCTTCACCCACCCAGGGAAGCAAAGGGAGACACAGCGAAGCTGTATGTGTCACAGTGTGTAATTAAGTTTTACCTCCCTGTAGTGGTTTTGATCCCTTCATAAAATGACTGAAAACCCTAGTGCAAAAGATAAAGCTGCATTTTATGCTCTGCTAGCAAAACATAATGCCCGGCCCTCTCCGGGAGGGGAAGAATGGGCTCAAAATAACTGGTTTAATTTGGAGAGTGTGACTGATAGAAAATGATCAGTACAACATGAGACAAAGCTTAAATTTGGCCAAAATAAAACCATAATCTGCTCTGGTTTAGGAGCATGCCTTACGGCAGCTATAGATCACCACTTTAAGTGGCGTAGTGAAGAGAAAGCAATCACAGATTCCCTTCAAAACCTAGTGGAAATTTTACAGAAACAATTAGATGAAGAAAGGAATGAAAATCATTTGCTGCGGGCTGCTTTAAAAGAGGAATATTTTAAGAATTCAAAGAATGCTGACTCACCAAAAGAGACAGAGGAAAAGGAAACTCCTCACATTAACCAAATATACCCCCAGAAAGAACTAGTGCTAGTGAAACATTGTGGGGAAAACTGCTGCCCTTGTATGAGGCCTCTAATTAAAACAGAATATAATTATATCAATGATGAAGACTTTGAACCGCATATCACCACTAAACAAATACCATACACTGCTACTGAATTGGCTAAGTTAAAAAAGGTGCATGGGTGGCTCCCCCACGAATCTGAGATGGAATATGTCTTCCGAGTGTTTCTCACCAGAGGAGACCAAATTCTATTAACTGAACAGGAGGCCAGTGGATATTGGGGACATGGAGTTTTCTTGACAACAGGAGACAAACGTAACACATGGTCCCTGACTCAGCGCGCAGCTTTCTGGGCCGGGGGACTCAATCCTTTAGAAAGGGGAGACCCTTTAGCTATAGTTGGTACCCCCAATCAACTTCTAGAAAGTGTCCACAAAGCCGCCTGTCTGCAAATGATCCATGAAAATAAATTAACTCCTGGATATGAATCCCTGATGCATTTACCTGTGAAACCTGAACTGATGACCCCTTTAATTTGAGGCCTTCCAGAATCACTCAAACCTACAGCAATTGTCCTTCAAAAAACCATAACGGCTGTAGGTCCTGTAGAGAGGTTGGATAGATTCCTTGGAAACCTGAGCAACCAAACTGGATCTACCAATCCTGGGTTTACTGCATATTCAACCCCCTCTCAGCCACCAAGTTCACAATTGAATTCACCTGCCGGTGATCACAAAGTTTGGACATGGAGTGAGGTTTCAGAAGATCTGATTAATTACAGTAGAAAATATGGAGCTATAAAAATTCCAGAGGAAAAATCGGAAAAAACAAAAGGTGTCAGGTACATTAGGGCTCCTCATAGCGAAAAACTAGAGAATGCAAAACAGATCTCTAACCATCAGCATTGGTGGTTATTAGGTATCAAAAAGGGGGTCCCCAGAAATGTGATGGATGGCTTAGCCCTTGATAAATTGAGGAAGGTAGTGTCTAACTGGCACTGCCGAAAACCCATTCTACCAAATCCGTCAGTTCAACCCAGTGCACACCTCCTCCCTCAGAATCTGGGCAGTGAGTCAAAGCCACTTCTCCCTCAAAGTCCGGCCAATGAGCCAAAACAGATTCTTCCTCAAAACCAGGGGAACTAGACCCTCCGTTTCTTGTAAGTGGGCAAAGAAATGGAGCATGGGTATACCTGAGAATGCTCACTAAAAATAAAACAGGAGATATAATGATCACAGCTATTACAGGTCCTAAACGGGCACCTGTAACTTTTCTGATTGACACTGGGGCACACATTTCTGCGCTGACAAAGAAAGATGCCCAGAGGTGTGGAATTGTTCCAACAAAGAACCAATATTTTGTTTTAAATGCCTTGGGAACAACAGAATCTAGGAATGTGGCCTTAGTCAAGCTCACTTTGCCTGGAGAGGAAAACCAACTCTCTATTAATATGGTGACTGGAGATATTCCAACCAATTTATTAGGGATGAATGCCCTTGCTAGGAGGCAGTGGGAGGACTCAGAGGGTCTTCTCTGGTCTTTTGGCGTGCCACGTTTTAACATCAGACTGCTCCAAGCTGCAGCCTCCCTACCGTTCAGCAAAGTAACTAATGTGAAACAATACCCCCTTCCCCTGGGTGCCAAAGAGGGTATCAAGCCAGAGATACAGGAGCTGCGAGAACAGGGAGTAATAGTTAATACTCATTCTCCTTTCAATTCTCCAGTGTGGCCAGTGCGAAAGCCTAATGGGAAGTGGAGGCTGACAATAGATTTTCGCAGGCTGAATGCCAACACAGACCCTCTTACAGCAGCAGTCCCAAATCTAGCAGAATTAATAACATTGATTCAAGAAAAGGCTCATTTAATCATGGCAACTAGAGATGTCAGACATGTTTTTTATGATACCTTTACAGCCAGAAGATATGGACCGTTTTGCTTTCACATGGGAAGGACAGCAATACATTTTCACTAGGCTTCCCGAAGGGTAAACATTCCCCTACCCTGGCTCATCACTCTTTAGCCCAATAGTTAGAAAAAGTACCCAAAGCTCACAATGTGGCTGTTTATCAATACATTGATGATATCCTTGTGGGAGGAGATGAAATAGAAGAAGTAAGAGATACCCAACAGAAAATAAGACTTAGATAGCCTTGATTTGCAAATTCCCTCAGAAAAAATCCAAAAGCCTTCACACGAAGTGAAATTTTTGGGAATTTGGTGGGAGGTATGACATGTATCCCACCTGATACTCTAACCTCTTTCAATCAGATTAAATGCCTGAATCCAAAAAAGATCTCCAATATGCTTTAGGATTTTTAGTGTTCTGGAGAAAACACATCCCAGATTTTTCCATAATTGCCAGACCTCTTTATAACTTGTTGAGAAAAGGGATAAAATGGGAATGGATTGCTTCTCAAGAAGAAGCATTGCAATTGTCAGTTTTTGAAGCAACAGCTCACCAAGCCCTGGGCCCTATTCATCCTACAGATGCTTTTCAAGTGGAAAGGGGATTTGCCTCCTCAGGGTTGTCAGGACACATATGGCAGTGGGGTCCTGAGGGTCTGACAAAGCCTGTTGGTTTTACTCCCATGGCTTTAAAGACGCTGAGAAAAGGTACACTACCTGGGAAAAAGGATTATTTGTGGTTAGCTTAGCTCTCATAGAAGTGGAGAAGATTGCATGACAACAACCAATTGTTTTGAGAGGCCCTTTCAAAGTTATTAAGACAGTCTCTACTGGGACCCCCCCACCTGACGGGGTGGCCCAGAGGGCCTCAGTAAGGAAGTGGTATGCTCAGATTGAACATTATTGTAGCGTCTTCTTAATAACTGAAGGAGCTGTAAAAAATCTGGCAATGCAAGAAACTGAAAACTTGGGTAGCAGCCAAGACAAACCTGCCTCAGTCATTAAAGTAGCCCCTCCTTTTTCCCCCAAACACTCCACAAATTCTTGGTTTACAGATGCTTCTGCCAAGCAAGAAGGAAAGGTGTGGAAATACAAAGCTGTAGCCCTCCACACTTCCTCAGGTGAATGAATTATCACAGAGGGGGAAGTCAGTGCCCAAGTTGGCGAGCTGATAGCTGTTTGGAGTGTTTTCCAACATGAGGCACAGAATACTTCTCTTGTCTGTATCTACACAGATTCCTGTGCTGTGTTTAAGGGATGTACTGAATGGCTTCCTTTTTGGTAGTGTTGGAGAGGATGAAAGTTTGGTAAGAAAGTTTCACAGATATGTAGGCTTAGCAGAAAGATCTCTGAATGTAGAAACTGAGGATGAGATAGAAATGAAAGCAACTTTTGATATAGAGTAAAAGATGTTTTGCTGAAACACTGACCACTGAATAACTGAGAAGGCAAAGGTTGGAGATGAGTTGGAAGGAGATTTTTATGAATAGGACAAAGGTATGTGACTACAAACAAAGACATGTTTTTCACCAAGTAAATAAGTCTCAAGAAGAGCGTAAGTAAACAGAAAACATGTTTTTACCAAAAAGAGAGATATTGCAGGCAAACAAGAAATGTTGATGTAGGAAGAAGAAGAGAGGTCTGAGAATTTTCCACTGTAAGCTTAAATTGTAACTTACTTTTGTGATTCGATAATAATGACTATAATATGGTAATGGTAGTAGCTATGATAGGCTATAGGCAAATGTAAAGGTATTGCGTATGGTGCTTATTGGTTGTTACGTACTAAGATACTCTGCAAAGAAAAGTATAAGATACTTCGTAACTTGAACAGAAAGCGGCTTCAGGTATGCCTACAAGCTGTAGCTGACACTGTAGGGCTCGCTCTGGATACCCACTCCCTGAAATGCTGTAACTTCGCCTATGCAATAAACAGCTTTCAAGAGAGCCGCCTGAAGTCCAGACATCCTTCGTGAAACCTTCTCCTATAGGTAGCAAAATGATTGGGAAGTTAACAGAATCCCAGTATGGCCAAAAGAAAAGTGGCAAGAAATTCTAAATATTTTAAGTCAAGGGAATTTTGCCGTGGGGTGGGTAGCCTCTCACCGGACAGATAGAAATCCAGCAGGAGAGTGGAACAATAAAGCTAATGAATTAGCAGGACTAAGTTCTGTAAAAAAAGATCAAATTACAGAGGACTGGGAGCACTTATTAGAATGGTTGCATGTAAAAAGACAACACACACAGGTGCAAAAGATTTGTACAAAGAAGCCCTTGCTTGTGGTTGGCCTCCTGACCAGAGGAATGTGTAAAACATGCATATCAGCCTGTGAACAATGCCGCAGACGGCTAGAAGGACACCCTTTGGAAGATGACCCTCTGCATTTAAGAAAGGGTAAAGGCTTATGGGACACGTGGCACGTAGATTATATCAGCCCCTTTAAAAAGTCAGGAGGTAAACACTTTGTGCTGGTAGGAGTAGAGATTATATCTGGGTTAGTCCAGGCCGATGCCTTTAAAAGAGCTACAGGAGATAATACTGTTAAAGCATTGCAGGGATGGTTTGGAACTTTCCCAAAACCACAAGAAATTCAATCTGATAATGGGTCTCACTTTACTGCCAAAGTTGTACAGGATTGGGCAAAAGGTGAAGGGACTAAATGGACTTTTCACATGCCTTACTACCCTCAAGCTAACGGGATTGTAGAAAGGACCAACGGTCTCTTGAAACGACTTTTGAAACCACAGGAGGGAAATTGGGATGTTCGGCTATGGGAAGCTGTGAAAGGTGTGAATGATAGATGGGGGGTAAACGGGTGTCCCAAAATCACTGTCTTTTTCCCAACAGCTCCAAGCATAATTCCCTCACTACAGGGACCAAATGATCCTAAGAATCCTGCACACTACCCTGGACAACCTGTTTTGGTAGATCTCCCTACCATAGGAGCAGTACCACTAGTGCTAAAACCCCCTCTGAATAAATATGCATGGGTAGCCTCTGATGCCCTAGGGATAGAGCATGGGATACATACACACTGGATAATTCCATCATTCTAATTTTCTGCCTTTTGGTGGCAGACTCTGTTGTGTTTACTTTTCCCAGAAGAACTCCGAGGGACATGAAGACCACATAAACCATGATAAGACTAGTGATACTTTTCTGCATCCTACCACAACACCAGGGCCAAAAACCAGCTGAGCGGCCATGGTCTGAAGCTACCATTAGGTACACTAGTGCTCTAGGATCCTATCCCAGAGATCATCGCCCAAACCTAGCCACTGTAGTACTGCACGGCTCTGAGGTATACCATCCAAGTGAATGGGTATGGCACGCGAAGGATTGGACTAGAACCCTAAATGGAACAATTGGTGAAGAAATTAAGGTAGGATGCAGAAAAGTAGAAGGATCTCTTTACAGGAAAGCTTCCACCATTGCAATCGCTGGAAATTTTCTAAAACCAGATGGGAAAAGTGATTTGCACCCCAACATTACAGCCAAACTGCCCTACAACAGAGTGGGTGTGTGACAAACAAACCCCCTTCCTCCTATGTTGTCGTCAGAAGAATGTCGGTAACTACACCTTAGACCCCAGTACCAACAATGTTGAAAACTGACTGCTGGTATAACTTTACTCTAACCAAACCAACCTATGTAACAGGCAATTGGCAAAATAACCCGGCAAATCAGCCAAGTCTGAAAGGTTTAACTCATAGATTCAAAATAAATGTCATAGCAAAGCCCATACCGAGTGCAGTAGTCACATACCATGGTATAAGCAGCCCCCTTGTGTTAGATGACAAGAATAATGTTTTTCCTCCCTCTATGGTAACCCGAGGTGACTATGTTACAATACGATGTAGATTAATTGCTGAATTTTTTACCAAACCTATACACAGTTATAGCATTGGACCTCACGGCCGTGTTTTGTTTTGTGAAATTCAAAGTCAAGATTGTTGGCTAAACTTAATTATTGTACAATTTTCCCATAAAATCATGTGTGGTAAAAACAATACAAAATACTGGGGGGAACTCGAAGTCGGTGTTATTCCGAAGTACTAATGAATAAATTGGCTGCCACAACTAGAGATTTGACTAAATTACAACAACCACTGCAGTCGTCCTTATTAGCCTTGGGAACCCATCAGTGGTTGTTATCAAACATATTACCAAATTGGGAAAAGGTAAATGTGAATGACCACAAATTGATAATTGACACGCTCGGTGCTACACAAAACAACATTTCTTTGGCTCTCAGCTGCGTCCAGGCTCAATTGTGGATGCAGTCAGTTGCTGCCTTAATTATAAGAGAAAGTGAAGAAGGCACTTTTCCTACTGAAATTCGGAGAATCATCTGAGACAGTCCTACTGATTTTGAAAGAGAATTCCAATCCTGGTGGAACTTAGTGAATTTTACCTACAATCCCATCACAAACACAGCCACAGCCTTTGTACTAACCATACGTAATGCTTCAGTGCATTCAATATTCCCTATCATTGCATTAGGGCTGAACCATGATGGAGCTGTTCTCTATCCTTTCAAGCATAGAGAATGGGCCCGTCAAATTGGTAACAAGTGGCAAACTGTTAATTTGGAAACCTGTATTGTCCAAGACCATCAAGGGTTTTTCTGTGAAAGTAATGCAATTAGAGCGCAAGACGTTTGTTTAGACACAGAACAAAATATCTGTCATTTTGAAATTCATCCTAACAAGATTCCTGAAACAGTGCTTGTGTATATAGGCAGTGGATGTGCATGCTTAAGAACTGCTTGTGATAAGGTATTTATAGAAAATTTAGTAGTAGATACTAAAAATCATTCAAATTTTTTGTGTTTGTAACTTTACTAAAATCACAGGATGTGATTTCTCTTATTTAGCCCCACTTACTTCTTATCATCTTTTACAGTCCAATTACACATTGATTCACCAACTATTGCCTATCCCCATTGGAATGAACCATACTTTAGTAAAGCAATTGTTGCTTCACCAAGATTTAGTCGAAATTTTGGAAAAGATCAAGAAAAACGGACAGAAAACCTTGGTAACTGCTCATCACAATGTGAAAGAAATACATTGTGTTCTAGAAAGAGTAAAGAAAGATGCTGAACACAGGTGGTGGGATACTCTTTTTGGGTGGTCACCTACTGCTACAGGTGTCCTGAACAAATTGTGTCATCCCATAATTGTTCTCTTGATTTTAGTTTTGATTGGTTTTGTTTTATCAGCAATCTTATACATCATGAATTGGAGAATGATGAAATGGTTAACACAATTGACATCTGTAATAGATGTGCACAATTTGGTCAATATCCCATCTAACACAGGGTTTGGTGCTCAAGGCACAAGCTCTGGCGTGCCCCAGGTCAGAAAGAGTCCAACTGCGTTACTTCTGCCCGTCGCAGAAGTGACTTCGGATCAGGAAAAGGGCTGCTTGCTGGGCTAGCTAGCTGGCTTCTTTGCAGAGGGAACATGGCAGGAGCCGATGATGTCGGCTCATGTTAGCTCGGAGACAAAGGAGGAGAGAGGCTGTTCAGGTCTGACTTCTAACAGGTTTATTGTTAGAAGTTTCACAACCCGAACGAGCTCGAAAGGCTGGAATCTGATATGATGGGAATGATGGGATTGTGATGGGATGGCTCCTCGGAGCCTTGTCCTCAGTTTTATAGGGAATTTGAAAACCCCGGTGCAAGGGGAAAACAACCAATGAGTTACAAGCCAGGGAGAGGATACAATGTAACAAGAACCACTGGGGGGGGGGGGGGGCGAGGGGGGGGGGTTATAACAGAACCAATGAACAACTGAGTAACCAAGAATTTTCCCAAACCGGGGGAGGCGGCTTGTACCCAGGCACCGCCCAGGGGGTGCAGCTTAGGTTTCTGAGCCGCCCCCTGAGTCTGACTCTTCAGGGAACTCGATCCAGGGGAGGGGCTGGGATTGATTGGCATCACGCAGCCCCAGCCCTGCAGTGGGCTGGGTCACCCCAACACCCATCCACTGTGGACACCCCTAAGGTTATTGACATGAGACGAACTACACAAGTATTAAAATAAGATAAGATGTGATTAGAAATTAGATGTGTATTTTGATTAAAAATTATATGTGTATTTTAAAAATGACTTATTCCTTCTTTTTCCTTCCTTTTTTTTTCCTTTTCTTTCTCTTTTCTTATTTTCTCTACCCTTTTTTGGGATATGCTACCAACACTGAAGAGTCCTGAAGACTTCACAACGACACTATGAAATCGTGCTGATGGAGCTCTCTTGACGACAATCGTGAGTCACGAGGTGGTGTAAGAGATGGTCCGAAGATCCCTCATCTGCCTCACGATCATCGCCAAGGACAGAGACTGAACACAGGAGTCCTGGCCTGGCTGAGGTGGGTTGTCTGTCAAGTGTTGCCTGCAGATGTGCCCGCTGGGAACTAGTATGCATTCCTGAGGAAAATTAGTGGAACTGGTATGCGTTCCTGAGGAAAATTAGTGCCAGCCACAGTGGACTGCACCGTTCTTGCTGCCCAGGCAGGAAGAACTGCACTGATGCGGAAAGGAGTGACCTGTCCTGTACACCTGTCCTGTACCTGTTTCCCAAAGCAACGGGCCTCATAACAACGGCTGTAGATTTCCCCACCTCTTGGGGAAAAAAGGGGGAGATGTGGAGATACAGCTAGAAAGCAGAAGCGAGAGCACTGCTAAACTCATGCCAGAAGTAGACACGCTAACGCTGCTAGGCCGCAAACCACGGCAGGCAGTACGGCCTATAAAAGGCATGCTTGGTATGTACCTGTGATAGTTAGTGCTAGCTTCTAGTTTTGCAGTGTTACTACAAAACATATATATGGTCTTGGCCAGTTGCCCCTCGCTTCAGAAAAGGACTATAAAGGGACTTTCTGAGATAACTGAGACGAGATTTCTCCACAGAAAGAAGGCGAATCTATTGGCAGAAGACCACGAGGACTTCGTCTCATCCGTTGGTAGCTATCCCCGCCCCCTTCTTCCTCTCTACTCTTTACCTTGTTTTCTTTATCTCTCTCTTTCTCTCCTCTATAGCATTACCGTGTTGTGGGCACTTAATAAAGGTGCACTGTTTTGATTAGAACTGAAATCCCTTGTGTCCTTTTTCACTCTCAGATCCATAAACGTACCATCACAACCCTCGCTTGTATTAGCAGATCATGGCATATTTCCAAGTCCATAAGCTCAGAAACCATAGACTTAACTAAAGAATGCATCATATTGATGTTCCTCTGCATTAGGAAGATAAATCACTCCCAGAGTAGAGGTCACACACAGGGTCAGAAACCCTATCAGATGCCGTGTACAGACCTAAGATCTGTACAGCAGACTTTTGAGTAAAGTCAGGAGGAGGAATGCTGATGATGCTTGGTGTCTAGAAAATACAAAGCAGAAGTGGCTATTGACTTTGCATGTGACAGAAATGCGGCAACTGAACACAAATCCATTTTTGTTACACCAAATAAAAGACAACACCTCCAATAGGTTTTTAGGATGTTTTCCTCTACTCTGGATTCTGAGTAAAAATGATGCTGTGAAGAAAGTACTGCAGCCAAAGTAGTCGAGTTCTTTCCCTATATTCAGATACCAAATGGAGAAAGAAAGAATTTCAAAATTCTTGTTTTTATACTCAACAACATGTCCGCTGAATATATTTTTCACTGTTCTTGTAGCTGCAGAGTTAACAGGATGCATCTCACCATGCTGTGAGCTGAACAAAATAACCACACTTCTTCCCTCAAATCCCTCTGCTTAACTGTGTATTTTCAAACTGTTCCTTCCAAGTCAAATAAATCCTAGTCTCTTCTTAGTAGGGTAACACAATAGGACTATAACTACAGAATTAAATAACCATAGAATTTAAATAAGGCCAGGTCAGATAGAGCTTTGAGCAACCTGATTTAGTGGATGGTGTCCCTGCCTATGGCAGGGGGATTGGAACCAGATCATCTTTAAGGTCCCTTCCAACCCAAGCCACTCTATGATTATATGACCTAAAATCAGTTTGCAAACATTTCCATAGCTTCTACTCATCATTTACAGTCAACAGATATCAGTTGAACAATCAATTAGGCTTTCTTGTCATAGGGCAGTTTGAATCTTGCTGTCTTTATTAAATAGTGAAATGTTATTGTCAAAGTTTTGACCTCATGACATGGTCTAACAAAATTGGGGTTTAGGAGTAATTAAATCTCTCAGTGCCTCCTTGAATAATTAATTCTGGAAACATGATGAAAATATTTTTTTGCCTTTGCTATAAAAGAGGGAAAAGCTGAGGAAAGATCAATACCTTTATTTGTGTATTCCAGCAGTGCTCGGCATTAACTGTGATATTTTCCATATAAAAACGTTGTGAATGTTGCAATTTGTACATCTTGTGATTTACACCATCATTAATAGGGAAGATATATTTTCTGCTTTTACTCTATACTTTTCTGAACACTTTCATTCAAATTTCTTTTTATGAAAGCTGTTATGGAATTGATTGCTGTTTTGGGCTTGTATCTAGTCTCACACATAACATCTTGCACGCATATGAAGTCATTATTGTTAGTTACAAATATTTGTAAATATTTTTAGACCTGGATCCATTCACGTTTGTCCTATATACTTAACATACAGTTAAAATATAACTAAACTGATAACTTTGAACAGAATGGAGTACTAATAATGGTAAAAACTGTTCATCAGTGGAAACATGAAGTCCTTCACAAGTAAAAAAAATCTAATTCCTGTAATGTCTCCATGAGCACAATATCCAGTTAAACTGGAAAAGGGTCAGACTACCCACACAAACCTGATGCAAATCAGGTTTCAGGCTTGTGCCTGAAAACCGTCTACTCAACTTCTAGAATCCAGCTACTATCTATATCACAGATTTTAATTCTAAATTCCTTTGCCTAATACTTTAGTCATACTGGAAAAAGAGAGTATTTCTGTAACTATCTGCAAAGTAGATCTCCTGATGACTATTGATACCTGGTCAGGCTAAATAATAGAGGAAGCCCCAAATTTTTTTTCCCCCCTTCTTTTCCAAAACCACACAAAACAATGACATTACAGAGCTTTAAGATTGGTCTGGCTTCTGATGCACCTGCAGTACAGATACATGCCAGTCACCCAGCATGGGTATGTCAACCTTCACAGACTAAAAGGCCCAACTGTCTTTGCCATCTCATAGCAGCAAGAAAAGAATCAGCTGGCAATAAGTATTTGCAAGACAACACTGAAGAAGCTTTTGGGCTGCATCCAGAGTGTGGTAAAGGACAAGATTTCACTCAGCTGTTGTAATCCAGAAGTACTAATCCTGTGTTAGCTTTGTGATGTGTTGGGGTCCCTCCCCTGCCATGGAGCCCTGGGAGAGGGGCCCTGGGGAGGAGACACGGGATCTCCCTGCCCCTGGTCAGCCTTGTTCCCCATTGGTTTGTTTGGGTTCCCTGATAACGCCAAGGACCCTTGGGTCCCGTGACTGCGGAGTTCCTGAGCTGAGCCCCGGCCATGCGGCTGGAGAAATAAACATCTCTGAAACATCTACCACGAATCTGTCCATATATACTTCAGTTTCCACGGGACTCCTGGTTTGAAATATACTTGTTGCAGTAATCCCCGCTGCGACAAACTGGTGGAGGAATGCGAGCAAGATACCTATCCCTGAGGACAATTCGTGAGTAAAATAACCACTCTAGACCTCTCCTCATCTTGGTTCGGATATTCTCTCTGGCCTATGGAAGAATCGTGGGAAATGGGGCTCTCTGAGCCACAGAAAGAAATGTACCTAGAAGTTAAAGGAATCCTTGAACAACAAAATAAAAAAGTAATGGAACCGGGAGATCTAGAACTTTTTTTTAAATGGCTTTTCAAAAATTTCTCCTATATTTCTCGAGAATTACTTTTTGATATTGAACCTCCTGGATCTCGTCTGGGGTGTTTTTGGGGCGAGATCTTGCGGGAGATGAAAGATCAAACAGAACATGTATTAGTGATCGAACCCTTGCGTGGATTCATGGTGGTCAGTGAAGCTATTCAGGAGCATTTATATGGTCCTATTAAAGCAAAGGATGGCCATAGTCCCGCGGCCGAGGCCGCGCGGCCGCCATCCCTGTGGCACACGCCGGCGGAGGTGCCTGCGCTGGATGCGCCCTGCCCCCTCGGGAGCCCGTGCCTTATCGCGGACCCCATCCCTGTCTCGGGGTCCCCGGCTACGCAGCCGCGAGTGAGGGAGCGATGCCGCAGGCGCCACGGGTGCCGTGGGCCACGAGCGGCCAGGAACCGGGCATTGGCGTGGCAGCCCGCTCTGAGCACACGGCTCGGAGAGCCCTGCGGAGGGAGAAGCGGCGGTTTCCACAGCAACATGAGAAGCCGCGCAGCGCAGCACCGAGCTGGAACGGGGCCGCACCCAAAGCAGCATGGAGTTGGCCGAGTGGAACCGCTCACAGGGCGCGGAGCCAGCAGCGATGGCAACGCGGGGCCGCGCAGAGCCCAGACACGCGCCGGAGCAGCGCCCCTCGGAGAGCGCGGAGCAGCCGCAATGCGGGGGCCCGGCCGAGACGTCGGAGTCGGTGAGGCAGCGGCCACGCGGGACCGGCAGCCACGACAAACACGCAAGCACATGATAGGAGAAGTTGTAGCCACAAAAGTCACAGGAACTGTGAAATGGTACAATGTAAAAAACAACTATGGATTTATAACGCGAGATGATACAGGAGAAGATCTATTCATCCATAGAACTGCCATTAAAAGGAATAACCCTAAAAATTACCTTCAAAGTGTAGGAGATGGAGAAGTTGTACAGTTTGATATAGTGCAAGGAAAGAAGGGTTTACAAGCAGCAAATGTTACTGGGCCTGGAGGTATTCCAGTCAAAGGCAGCCGTTATGCACAAAATTATAAACAATATCCATCCCTGCAATTTCCCTACCCACAGCCTACTTTCCCCTTTTACCCTATACCCAGTATGAACCCCTTCCTAAGTTTACCCTATCCCCAGTTTATTCCTAATCCGTTTTTCACTCCATGGCTTCCCTATACAATTCCCTTTCCCTACAATTCCTCTCCGATGCCGAGGGGGGGATGAAAAGGGGGAGGGAAGAAATTAAACCCTCTCCTGCCTCAGTTTCCCCACAAAGCATGTCCGGAGAGTTCTGTCTCCCTCCTGTCAGCCCTAAGATGTTCCAGAGAATCTGTTTGGACATTTAAAGGCTCAGGAGGGTGGCTTGTTTTGTCTTGAAACTGTTCTTGTTATGTTTATCCAGTTGTTTTCATTCTCCTTTTATTAAAATAAAACGGGTGAGATGTTGGGGTCCCTCCCCTGCCATGGAGCCCTGGGAGAGGGGCCCTGGGGAGGAGACACGGGGTCTCCCTGCCCCTGGTCAGCCTCGTTCCCCATTGGTTGGTTTGGGTTCCCTGATAACGCCAAGGACCCTTGGGTCCTGTGACTGCGGAGTTCCTGAGCTGAGCCCCGGCCATGCGGCTGGAGAAATAAACATCTCTGAAACATCTACCACGAATCTGTCCATATATACTTCAGTTTCCACGGGACTCCTGATTTGAAATATACTTGTTGCAGTAATCCCCGCTGCGACAGTGATGTTCATGATACATCAACTAACCAGGTAAGCAACTGGCTGCATCCAGCACAGGTGGAGAAACAGAAAAAAATACATACCTATTTTACTATGTGCAAATGCCTTTTCTCTTTTGTCCTAGCTTTCTTCTCCTCCCACTGTATCTTGTAGCAATGGATGTTGGATCTAATCCCAAAGCACTGTTTTCATATATACTTTTAAAAATCTTCTTTTATATAGCAGATTTCCATCTAGTTTTTAAAGCTTGCTGAAAGTAAGTAGCATCTTGGGCATATCAGTACACTCACATCTCTGTGGATCACTTCAGCACACTCCAGCTCCACTCCAGCTGCTGTTGACCCACCTGCTGCATGTGCCAACTTCTTTTGGCTGGTGGACAGTAAACCACAGTCCAGAGGGATCTCTGAATGCTTATTGTGGGAAGAAAACTGGACTAGTTGTCCAGCTTTGCAAGTTGAAATATATTGAGATACATATATATATGTCCAGATAGATCTAAAATGGTTTTAGTGTATCTATGTACACACAAGAGTCATGTTACCCAGAGGCATAAAGGCAGATGCAGTCCCGTTTCACATTTGGGCTGTATTGGCTGTGATAAGGTTACACTTGTAAATTCAAAGCAAATCAAATGCAGCCTTCCACTGCAACTCCTAGTTTTGGCTGAAAAATACATATTTATTCTCTGCCATGTTTTTCTCTGTCACAAATCAGAGAAAATACTTAATGATCTTGTATCAAATTCTCCTTAAGGCAAATGAGGTTTTACTTTAATCTGCACCTTCATAAAGCCATCTGTCAGGGCAAGTCCATAATTGAAAGTTTAATGGTGGAAATCTGAAATCACTTTTGGTAAAATCTAACATAATATATTTTAGACACACATTTTAAACTTAGAGCAAAACATTCCCCACACTGTTATGCCAGTCCAGTAGGACGAAAAAAGATGGTAAAGACTAAGATGCAGAAAGAACACAAAAATCCCCTTTAAATAAACAAACAAAAAATTCACCCCGCACCAAAAAAAACCTAAAGGAAATAAATCACAGCTCCTCATAAGAAACCTATTTTTCTATACAACATCTGATTAAAGTTGAAAAGGAAATTGTCAAAGACAGGGAATTAGCTACATCACCTCTTGAAAATAGCCATAGTATCAAAATTTATCTAAAACAGAGACAGGACAGCTATTTGGGCAGTTCCTACTGAAACCAATCT
The DNA here is from genome assembly GCF_017639235.1 of Corvus kubaryi. Classification (NCBI taxonomy): domain Eukaryota; kingdom Metazoa; phylum Chordata; class Aves; order Passeriformes; family Corvidae; genus Corvus; species Corvus kubaryi. The sequence goes on along the minus strand of NW_024581126.1, from coordinate 4,699,332 downwards.
CATTATTGGACATAGAATGAGAGAGAGATCAGAGATGGGAGTCAGGGCATTTTCCAGCCACCCTTTCCACCCTGGTGCTGGAGATGTGAGGTCCGAATTGTCGGCTTCTCCTGGGATCCCAAGGGAGGGAGAGCTACATCTCCCAGTCTTCTGTAACGTATGCTGCAGAGAAACAAGAAAAGCAGCTGCAGTAGCTATTGTTTTCCATGGCTACTTAAAAGGATCTTCAGCAGAGTCATGGCAATTCAGAGTGGCCTCGAGGCTCCTATTCATTGGTATCAAGGGCATCTGGTCAACCAAAGAATTAGGGTTTTTGCTTTTGGGGTGTTTTGTAGGATACGAGTTGGCTTAGTTAGCAAAATATATTTAAAGTCAAAGGTTTTAAGTATTTTAAATTATTTTTAATGACAAAGGGGGCAATAGCTTTAAAGCAGGCAGAAGATTTTCTTTGTTGCCATGCCATGATAAAAGTCTTTGGCCATTAGCTCAAGCAAAGTAAGGCAGGAGGTCTAAACACTGGATGTGGATCGCAGAAGATGATTTCTCTATTACCCCTCCTTTCCAAGCAGCCATTTGAATCAATATCTGCTCATGTTGGCAATAATCAAGCTATGCATCTCTTTGAAGTTATTTTTGGATGGATTCAAAGCAGTGTAAATCACAGAACAACAGACAAGGAGAAGATACAGAAATTTTCAGATTATGTAATACTCAGTTTCTAAAATCTTTCCCTGTTTTTATTCAGACAGGACTGTGGTTATGAAAATGTGCTAGAGGCCATACAATGCCCTTGAAAGGCAGTGGGTGAGAAGCAGCTGCTGCAGTGAGCACTGTGGTAGGATACCTTGAAACACTGCTCATGACAGAGGAGCTGGTTAACTTCCCACAGCGTGGCTGGAAATGAGCAGGACAAAATTCTCCCACTTCTGGTCACACCAGTCCACACCACACCATGTCTCCTGTCTGTTGTTATTTCCAATGCTGCACTCACGATTGGGGTTTTCCGTACTGCTTCCTTGCAACTTGTCTTTCACTTTGACAAGCAATCACACAACAGGGCAGGTAGGAGGAAGATCCTATCCGTTCACTTTCTTGGCTTCTCTAGAAGATTGCCAAGGAAACCAAATGTTGTACAGCCAGAGCATGTGATTATTTTTTGGCAACTGCAAGGACTTAGAAAGAACCTTTCCTCTTCTTTTGCATTTCCCCCATGCCATGTGGCAATCATTCCAGTGCAGGCATACCCCAAAAAGAAAGGGAGGCAGTTCCGTGCATTGTATTTGCAGTTTCTCCTTGGCTGCATCACTCCTCTGCCCTCACAACAGCATCTCTTTCCCCAGAAGCATCAAATCCACTAGATTTTGTAACTATGGTTTCATGCTTTGGGAATGGTATTCAATTTAGTACTCCTGCTAAAACCAGGCATTGCTTTCCCTCCCCCCTCCAACTGGAGGCACAAAAGGCAAGGATCTCAGGTTGAGATAAGAACAATTTACTGGAAACAATGAGATAAGAAAATGAACATTAACAGCAACAATATTGACAAAAGGTATAAGAAAAGAAATTATTTACACAGAAAGCCCCTGGCAATAAACAAATACCAGCCCATTCTGTCCACCGCGTTTTTTTCAACCTGAAGGAATCCCTTGTCCCAGAAGAGTCTCTTTTCCCCACCCCAGCAATTATGTGAGGTGGTATAGAATAACCTTCCTCCCAGCTACTGCAAAAATAAATGTCCTGGGTGGAACCAGGAAATTATCCTGTACATCAATATCATGCTCAGATTTTACACCTTCCAACTACATACACACACATATATAAATATACACAAGAACAGGTATAATTTTCATAGTCAATGGCCATCCCTCCAAGATATTTTTTAGTTTATTTAGTCCTTGACGGTGTGGGTTTTGTACATCTCAGGTGTCTTCCAGGTTAGCAGAGCTGGTGGGCTGTTTGTTGGTTGCTGCATCAGGACCTCGCAATTGTTAAGCAGGCCATACTCACTGTCCATGGCAGTTATGACATACAGTGGTAGTGTCATTCAGCAACCAATATTATGTATGTAATTCAACATTACAGACTGTTCTCATCCAAAAATCAGATCCTCTTGAGGTACACATCATGTTTTCCTGTCCATTACCCATGAAGTGCGCCCAGGTCCTTGAGCAAAAACTATCCCACAGATGGGTTTGCCTTTGCTTGAGGCAGGATATGGCGGTTTTAGCAGTTTAGAAACGGCAAAGAGCCCATAGTTGATAGACAGGATGCTCGACCAATTAAACAAGCTGGTAACGCCTCTGCGATGACATATTTAAAGAAGGAGGAAGCGTGGGAAGTTCTTTCTTCCTGCTTCCCTGCCGAGAGGTGGTGAGGGGGGGCCCCCGGGCCTCGGCCCAGAGCAGGCCGCCAGGAGTCCCCCAGCACGGCAGCCAAGGCCGGGCCACTCGGAGAAAGCCACTCCAGAGCCGCGAGCAGCCAGGCAGCTGGAAACCGCCCCCCAACTGAGGCTGGGACCATGCGGCCGAGATTCAGCTGAGGCTGCTGCCACCCTTGAGGTGCTGGTGGGACCCTGAGGCCGGCGTGGCTCAGCCCAAACCGAGGAAAAAACACCATGCAGCCGGCAACAAAAGACAGGGAGAGTCTTTCCCCAATGCACAGCCCAAACAAGATCAACTCCTCAGCTGAAAATTTACAGATACCAACTTTCTTGCAAGTCAGAGAAAAGGGAAAGTGATGTCATGTGAGGAGGCTAACATGGAGGGTGCACTACTGTGGGTGGAGGAGGGGAGAAACAGGAGGCACTCCAAGCGCTGGAGCTGAAATTCTCCTGTAAACTGTTGTGAGGACTATAATATAGCAAATTGTTTTCCCTATAATTCATGAGATGAGGTTCATGAGGGGGTGCAGAAATCCACACGCAGCCCGTGAAAAAAGTACTCATGCCAGAGCCCATAGATGCTGTGAAAGGCTTTTAGAGATTGAAGAAGAGAGCCTTTGCTTTCAGGCTGGAATAGCTCATCCTTATAAGACTAAAACCCCATGACTATTATGATCCATGATGGCAGTTGTGGTAAGACTGCAAAACTTCATAGGAGGGATTTTTTCACTGCAGCAGATTTGGGAAGACTTTTTTATGAAGTTTGAAACCACGCTAGAGAAGTTCGCAGAGAACTATCTCCCATGGGACAGATCCCACGGCACAGCAGAAGAGACTCTTTTCTTTAAACATAAAGAAAGACTTATGAAACACTGACCAAAACCCCATGTTTGTTTCCCTTGCACAAGTTGGTGGAAAGAAGCAGGTACTGGAAGAGAAAGGTGTTCTGAAAGTTTGCTTTGGCTTCTCATTATTCTTTTTACTTTTAATTCTGCTATTAATAAATTTTCTTTATACTGTTTAAGTGGGGACTTCTTTTGCCTTGAAGTTTTTCTGTTTTCCTCAATAATCCTTATTTCACCTTATGAAAATGAAGTTTCAATTTTCCCCTTCTCTGCTTAGGTATAGCAGAGGCAAATAAGTGAATAGTTTTTGTAGTGCTGGTGCCTAACTAATGTCAAACCACCCCACAGGACTAATCCAAACTGTCTTCCCTAACACATTTCTCATATGCACCACGGAATCTTTGTCCCTTTCTACAGTACATGGAGATTTTGATTGGGCAGGGCCATCTCGACTGGTAGAGCTCCAGTGTAAACTAACCAAGAGGCCTTCACTAAATGTAGATCCCAATGTTCAAAGGTTCCACTGCCCAGTGCTTTCAATGTGGTTTTTGACCATTGAACAGTCAGTCCATTGTACTGTTCAATTTTCCCAGAGGCTGGTGCATGATAGGGAATATGATACATTCACTCAATACTGTGTTCTCTAACCCAGGTGTCTAAGAGGCTATTTTTGAAAGGAGTCCTTTTGTCCGACTCAATTATTTCAGAGGTGCCATGGACAGTCTTTCCATAGCCAAGGTGCAGGTAGATAGGGAGGACAAAAATGATCTTCATATTGCCAGAGTCAGCACTGTTTGTTCTCCTTCTTTCATTGACATCAATGCCAATGAGTTGGTGTACAGCAATGGCACGCTCCATACAAACTTCTGCCATATGGATTGTGTACACTGGACCTCATCTGGATCTACAGGGGACTGCTCATCATTTGAGTTCCTCCAGCACAGCTAATTCTCTCAGAGACTGGATACCTTTCTCCATGGCATTCCACCTGCTTGGGCACACTACTAGATCATCTTTGAGAGGATGCCTTTCCCTCACACTTGAAAGGAGTCACCTCCAGAGGCTGAGAGTTTGTGTCCTCTTCCCGATCCTCTTGTCAATGCCTGCATCCCAGGACAGGGACCCCAGCTGCTCAGCTACCATCTAGTTTCATATTTTGGGTTGCGATATCCCAGCATTGGAGCAGCCAGGTCACCAGGGGCTCATGTGACTGGCAGCTGAATTCTTTTTGCGTATCTCACAGTTTAGCCAGGGATAGGGATTGCATAACTACCTCTGGCTCTATCTCTTCCTCCTATTCTGAGGGTCTTGCTTTGTTGGAGATTAGGATTCTTTTTTCTTTTTTCCTTTTTTTTCCCCCTTTCTCTCAGGGAATTTTCTCCCATCTGTTGCCTAAGAGATAGTAACGACCGGTACTTAAGAGAGAAAAAAAGTGGCCAAGGTGGGGGGAAGGGGTGCAGCTGGCTGCAGCCTCTTAGCCAGGGGCTTTTCTCTTGGGAAGGGCAGAGATACCATGAGATTTTTGGCTTGGGGGGTCAGGGGCCTGGGCTCAGCTCCTGGCTTTCTCTCTCGCTCTTGGGATTGGATGGGAATGGTTGAGTTGCTGCTACAATGGGAAGGATTTGCTGCCACCACAAAGTCCAGCATGGCACTGCTTCTTCCTTACTGTGGGTGAGCCTCTACTCATAAGAGCAGCCGGTGAACTGGGACCGTAGTAACACCCGATCTGACTAGAAAGGACCCTCACCATCTACTCAGGTGCCTCAGGGGAAAAACCCAGGACCGCAATCCCCTCCTCCTTCCCGGAGGGGTGTCTCTCCCTGAGTGTGGCAGCTGCTATGGAGAAGCCCAGCTGCCGCTGCCGAGCCCTGCTTTGTAGAGGAATTCCTTGTGGAACAGGGGCATATGATACCCCAGGAGAGCTTGGGCACCCCAGCATTGTTGCAGAAGTACCCCTGACAGGGCCTCAGGCTGAAGATAGGCTTGCAAGGCACCTGCTAGCCAGCAGCCTTGAACAGCCTTGGGAAAAGGTATACACTAGTCAGCTCCCCCGCTGCATAGAGGCTCTCTCATGGGAAAGGGGCGTGAACTTTGCAAAGTGTAACTTGGTGTAAGTAAACAATAAAACTGGAGCACGATGCTCAAATTGTATCAGTGTTCGTGTCGTGTCTCTGACTTGTTCCCCTGCACCCAGGACCCCCCTCCCCCCACCCCTGCTAAATCGCTGTTTTCTGCTACTGCCTTGGGCTTTTTTGCTACACTTTAACCTAAGACCCCATGTCTGCCCAAACCCCCTGGCTCCTACTAAGGCTGCAGAATTTTCTGTTACATCTTGTTCACCACCCTAGGGTGTGCCCGCCTCTGCCGTTCCAGCTGCTGCTCTGAGGTTCCTGCTAGAGCCCATTTTGCCATCTGGAGGGACACCGGGACCAGCTGCCCCTGTGGGTTTGTAGATGAAGCCCCTTTCCTATCTCTCTCGCCTGCCTGCCCACCATCACCCACTTACAGAGAGGCGGCCGAGCTTGCGCCACAGCGCCCCCTGCAGGCGCGGGGGAATCTTCGCTCCCACCCTGCCCGGCCGGGAGCCACCAGCGCCCCTGCCGGCTGTGAGCAGAACTGCACCCAAGGGGAAAGGGCCTGACAGCCGACAGAAGGTTGTTACTGGGCTTCTGGTTTTGTTTGTTGTTGCTGCCGGTGGTGTTGTTTGTTTGTCTTGTTATACATATATATATATACACTAGTAAAGAACCGTTATTCCTTTTCTCATATCTTTGCCTGAAAGCCCTTTAATTTCAAGGTTATAATAATTTGGAGGGAAGGGGGTCACATTTTCCATTCCAAGGGAGGTTCCCTTGGCAGACACCCGTCTTTCAAACTAGGACATGCTTCCTCTTCATCCATTTCTAGGTGAACTGATTTGGTCTTGGATTTCTTCTTTTGTATAGGTGCATAGGCTGGTTTGAAAGTAAATCAGCCTGAGAAATGAACCCCACACAATACCTTGAGAGAGATTTCAGGTTGGAGGTACAATTTAATAGAAAAAATAAAATAAATGCAATGATACAGAAGAACTGGCTTAAACCCACAAAGTCAGAATGCAACCTGGCACCCTGCAGGTCAGAGTGGTGGTTGCAGTCCTATCAAGATGTGGTTGCAGTCCTGTTGAAGTGATGGTTGTGATACGCAGAAAAGACTCCACAACTTGAAAGTTGCAAAGTAGGTATGTTTTAATCAGCTGAGGCACATGGGGGATTTTTCCTCCAAAGATATGCATGCCTTCAGCAGTGCTCGGGTTAATATTTATCTAGTTACAAGCTACATATGCGTCAGATTACACAATACGCCTGTACATATTCATTGCCTATCCCTGCTTTGTGTTATTAGCTCTAAAGCTATTAACATATCAGTGCACTTATGCAGTGGTCCCTGGTGGTTGCGGGCCAGGGTCTCTGGGATAAAGTAAAGGTTTTCCTCAGATGAAGTAAGTAGTCTTCCTTGGGTTGAACTTTTTACCTCGCCTTCTTGCGCAGACTCCTTGTGTTCCTGGCCCAAGTCCAAACTTCAGAGCTGGTTCGGGCTGGTTTCAGGGTCCGAGAGCAGGATCTTTGGTCACGGTTTCTTCCCCTTATCAATGGTCTGCACCTCCCTTTTGCTTGCCAAGTGCAATAAATGTCAAGCAAGCAATATGCATTGTTTAGCAAGCAGCTACAAAATTCAGCAATACTAGCAATACCATGATCAGTAGTTAATTCTTAAAATTCTAAGCCCCCTGTATCAGTTGCAATTGAAAGCGGTGGTCCTGTGGAAGTTCTGGTCCTCCTCTGGATCCATCAAGTGATGGTGCTGGTGTCCCAAGTCCTTCATTATATACTCTCAGGTTCAGGTGGGAGTGCTCAGTACCTCCCCCATGGTGGGAGTTTCCCAATGGAATGACTGTGAGTCATTGCAGCTGCTTATTCTGCTGATACCATTGAGTCCATTATGGCCCATTAGCAGACATGACCCCCTCAGGATTGGTGTGATTGTGCTGGTGCTTCACTGGAGGGAGTTATCATGGCTGAGTCATTGGTGAAGAAAAAGAAACACTGCCCTGCCTTGCCAGGGTTTGCCTCGTCTCCCTTATCTCATTTATACACCCAGCTGGAGCCTGAGGTGTCAGGTGTTGACTGGGAAGGTACTGCAAATGACCCGTCATTAACAGTTTGTCAGAAATGATGTGAGCAGAGTAGAAAACACAGTTTGGTTACACCCACAGAGTGCTAAACTTCTCCTGTAACTAGGATAGTGTGACTGCTACTGGCACAGGCTCTTCCTCTGGTTCAGCTGCAGTTTGAGTGGCCACAGTGCCAGTCACGCTGCTTTCCTCCTCCTCCCCCTGAGAGTGCTGTCTAGTATCAGGCAGTGTCTGATAAATAGTAGCCAGGGCTCAGCGTGTTGCAAAAGTTCCCATCTCTCTGGAACTGCCACAGAATTTTTCCTTCATATATTTTATCACTTTAACAGGATCCTGTAGTTGTTCCAGGGTGAACTTCCAAACCATTGGAGAAGTTCTCCAAGATCTGGCCCATTTTCTCCCATATTCCATGCTACTCATGTATATCTGTCTTTGGGGCCGATCTCTGAATACCAGCCCTAGAAATTTAAACACGGTGTGGATCCCAGTGAGGAGATCTGGCAGACTTAGAAACAAGAACATGCTTTTGTTGACATCCAAAGGGAATTCAAGTCTCAAAAGCTGTTGTAACAGGCGTGATGGAGGAAAAGGGGGTAAAAAGCTGGGGAAAATCATCCTCCCCTGTTCCCTCCACAGACTGGATACGATTATTAATGGACTCCCAAAGGTAGTGCCCAAGGTAAGGGCAGGAGAGCAGCACTGCATACCCATCTCAAAATACCCTAATTGCCCTTGATGTCGTGTCATAGACTGATATTCCACAGCACAGCAAAGCAATCCTGATCCCTCTTCCTGCTTTGAAAATGAGCTCCATGATGGGCATGTAGTGCTTATATGGAAAGATATACAGGGTTAGGTGCCACACCCACATGAACAGATCAAGAGACATTGTGACCAGTGGTTCCAGACTTAATACAGCAAATACTTAGATCAAACTTGTTTCCAACTTGCTCTAGGCAGATCTGTTGCTATCTCAACCCTTCATGACCCACATTGGACACCAGTTAAGGCTGTCACGGTTTGGGAATGGTATTCTCTAATTAGTACTCCTGCTAAAACCACGCATTGCTTCCCCTCCCCCTTCCAACTAGAGACACAAAAGGCAACGATCATGGGTTGAGGTAAGAACAATTTACTGAAAAGAGCAAAGATAAGAAAATGAACATTAACAGCGGCAATATTAATGACAAATGGTATAGGAAAAAAAATTACTTACACAGAAAGCCCCCAACAATAAACAAATACCAAACTGCTCTGTCCACCACCTTTTCTTGACCAGAAGGAACCCATTCCCGCCAGAAGAAAGTCCCTTTTCCCCACACCTGGCAATGACAGGCATGTCAAATAACCTCCCTCCCAGCTACTGCAAAAATAAATACTCTGTCCTGGGCGAAACCAATATATTTTTATTTATAATTATGTGCTTTATGTATTTTTATTCATTGTCATTATTTGCATTATTATTAATTTTAAAAACATAATTTGTTTTTTAAATAATGAGTATCTACCATAGAATCATAGAATGGTTTGCACTGGAAGGGACCTTGAAGATTATCAAGTTCCAACCTCCCTTCCACTAAATCAGGTTGCTTCAAACCCCGTCCAACCTGGCCTTGAACACTTCCAGGGATGGCAATTGCACAGCTTCTCAGAGCAAGAAAGACCATCAGTGAAAGAGAGCAAAACATTGTCTCCTCTAGTGCACCTCACTCATCTCCAGATTTGCTTCAGACCTTTCTTTTCAGTCAGATTAATTCTTTTTGAGTAAGATGATAAAACAGAGGGGTAACCCTATGTATCTCACAGTCTGCTTCTGGCTACACCCACTGTGCAAAGAATTCCTTTCCTATTATTTGGGATTTCACCCATGTAGATTTCCACTTGGTTGTTTGAATTTCTTTCCCTGGACTCAGCCTTTGCAACCTCATAGCTGAAGTGATACAAACATCAGCTGAAGCACAAAGCCATCTCTTTTGTACAGGAACTAAGCCAAGAACTAATGTGCAGAACTGTGCCTGCAATCAGGGCAAAATGGGCTCTCAGATGCTTTTACGGGAATTCAGAAGAAATTTCTGGAAATATAATGAGGTCAACCTCTTGTGAGAGATCCACTAAGGTCTGTTGAGAAAAAGTATGAGTGGTAGGATTACAGCCTATAGTAGTAAAGTGATCTTCCTGATCTTGTAGAAGTTTGGAGTGTACACCTGACATAAATACTCAAAATATTGTTTGCAGTATCTCAGTTGTGACAAGAGAAACTGAGACCCATTGTTTAAAGTTTCACAAAATGCAAAGAAGTTTCCTTACCAAGGAGACAAGCCAGTAGGACATGAGGCAGCTCTTGAGTTGTTCTCAGGCAATTTGTGACCATGAAAGGATAAAGTGAGGTGGGGGCTATACCCCAAACGACCACCAGAGACCCTCTTGAGACCATTCCCCAAATTGTATGTACATGCCCAACTACAAGGTGTATAGCTTTGTATATGCAAATGGTTTCTGAGAAGTAGGAAGAGAATCCCAGATGAATAGGAAGATGAATATGTATGGTTTGTATAGATAAATGACAGGTTTGGAACTTTGCAAGTGTGTGTGCTAGGAGAAGTGATCCCACATGCATCCCATGCCAAAATAATGTCTGCTTTCTAATACTGAAATTACAGTGTTAGGGAGCTTTATTCTTCCTGACATTTTGATGACACACCAAGCTTGCTCAATGCCTCCCTCAGCCTAAATATGGGTAAGAATATGGATTTTCCCTTAAGATAATTCTTGAGCACAAATTATAGGGAGGTTGGCTTCATGAGTGGTGGCACCATGCTCCTAAATTAATACTTCATTTGCAGCCCTGGAGCTCCTACACTTGGAGCTCCCTCAGCAATTTACTCTCTCCTCTGAAGGAGAAGGTAATGGCTGGGCACGTTGCTGCTTACTCCCCAGGGGAATCAGATAAAGTGCTAGCAACAGTAGAAAGCCTGTATTTCCTTTATATTTGAACACAAGAGAATATTCAGAAACAGCATGTTCCATGAGGATGAGACTTGTTTCCAGCATGAGCATGTGTCCAGGAATCCTGTGTTCGCATTTGGCTGTTTATCCTGGCTATGCCCTTGTTTCAACATCACTGTGAATGCCCACTTAGAGTATTTCTCTTCCTATACATGGCACAGGTTATAGCAGAGGAGCTGTTAAGTTTATTCCACTTGCCCTGTGTTGTCCTCCTGTCCAAATAGCTGCACAAGACACCCAAGCAGATGTTCAAAGCACCATCCACACCTGTTGCTGCCTCCCCAATGTGGAGAAGAAACCCATGTTTGACAAATTTCCTGTGTGTTCACGTGACGGAGGAAAATAACTTTCAGGGATGGGACTATGCAATTACACAAATTTATTGTTTAAAACAACAAACACATCAGTCAAGGCTTGAGATTTTACAATACCTCCAAATAATGGCGAATAGTCACAAGATTTAGGGTTACATCGTAATTTATAACTTTCTAATCCAGTAGGCACTTAAAACGACACTTTGTTTTAGATTTATGACCTATCTCTTCTCACTGTGGCACTTCTCACTGCAATGCAGCTGTGTCTTGACCAATAACTTCTCATGTCACGTACACACAGTTCTCTCTCTTATACCATCTACATTCTTAACTTAAACTATATAAAATCACACTATTATATTTTAAAACCCTCCACCAGAACACCCAGTGTACAATTTTGCTTATAATTATAGGGACACAAGTTTGTAATCCTTTTGCTTCAGATCTATAAATCTCTGCCAATTAGGCCAGACCTAGTCTCTTCCAGGGTTGTAAATCAAAGCCTCCTTTAATTCCAGGAGTTTCTACTCCTCTGTCTCCCACACATGTTGGGCACTTACTGCCTCTCATTAGAAGAGGATGTTGCTCTGCTCTCAATGCCCTTAAGATGTGCAGAGCTCCAGTCCCCACACATCAGCTCTGGACACACCAAAGACCCAGCTGATGATGGTGCTGGTTACCTGGTGTGTACAAGCTTTGGCTTACATAAGTGAGAAATGGAGTTTTCAAGTAACGGATTCAAGTTGAAAAAATCACCATAGCTCAGGCTAAAGGTTAATAAGGGTTGCACAGTATTCTCTGACCTTTTTTACCTTTGTTAGGGCTATGGGCTGACTAAAGGGTCTGATCTGTAGCCAAGATCTCCTGGAGGTTAGACAGCAAATACGAGTATCACTCTGCAACTACCTCTCCCTGTCAGGTTAAATGTTTCATCTGAGTAAACACATTTCTATTCTATTTACCCATAGGTTTATTTTTCCAGAATAACGTGAAGGGATTTTGGCAGTATTTTTAGGTTCTTGTTTAAGAAAGGAAGGATGTGATGAGCTCACATTTTCTGCTGCCATGCACAGACATCCTTGCTCATAAACACATACCTTGCTGCTCCTCCTGTAAGGGGAAAAGTGCTCTCTCAAATAAGGTTGTTGAGTATAGAAGGGCCATGAGCTCATGGATTCCTTTTCTTTCCAGGGAATATTTATGACTATTAAAAATAAAGAAATTTTTAAAATTAAGGATTAGGAAGGTCTGAAACAGCAAGTACCCTCCTCTGCGAGATCTCACTCAAGATCCCTGACATGCCCTTGCCTACAGACGATGACCCAAGGACTTGTGCAAGGATCACAACACTGCTCAATAAAGAGCAGGAGAAGCATCATGAAACATCATAGTATTAAGCATAGACATTAATCCAGGAATGAAATATCCTGTCTTCAAGACTCAACATTGCTGCAGCTGCTCTATTAATTTGGATACATCAGAGAGCGGAATGCAGAGGAGTTTGGATCTATTCCAGTTCCTTTCTGGGTCAACATAACCTTTGGCACCAGGGTCCCAACCCTGAAGCTGGCTAGATATACAAATAAATACTCACTAAAACTTGCTTAGACCTACGGATCCCAGTTATCACCTGCAGTACTTTCTGTTGCTGTCTCAGCAATGGGTGTATCTGTGAGAGAACATCCTTCTCCCTGGGAGGTTGTCTTGGTTTGAAAGACAGGTGTCTGCTGAAGAAGGCAGGAGTCTCCCTTGGAATGGAAGAAAAAAAAATTGCAACCCCTTTCCCTCCGAATTATTATAATTTTGAAATTAAGGGGCTTTCGGGCAAAGATATGAGGAACAGGAATAACAGTTCTTTACTATTATATATATATGTGTGTGTATAACAAGGTAAACAAACAATAACTACGGCAGTAACAACAAACAGAATCACAAACCCAGTGCCAGCCTTCTCAGCTGTCAGGCCCTTTCCCCTTGGGTGCAGTTATGGTCACAGCCGGCAGGGGTGCTGGCAGCTCCCGGTGAGCAGGGCAGGTGCAATGGTTCCCCCGTGGCTGCAGGGGGTGCTCCGGAGCGAGCTCGGGGAGCACGCGGCACTGGTGCCCTGGGATCCCGGGAAGAGATGGAACAAAAAAGCTTCACAAACCCCTTGGCAGCTGATCCCGGTGTCCAGCCAGACCCTCGGGAATGGCAGGCTGGAACAGCAGGCTGGAACAGCAGGGACAAGCACAAATCCCAGGTGGCAGACGAGATGTATCAAAACTCTGGAGCTGTGGTGGGAACCCCACAGAGGTCTCGGCAGGCAGGGCGAGCAGGGCTGCAGAGTAGCAAAGGCTCGAAGCAACGGTGGGGGCAGGGCACCCAGAGCCCGGCTCCCAGTAGGGCAGGGAAGGCGGGCTTGGGATCCCGGGGTCTCTCGGGTAGAAGGAAGGCAGCGAAGAAGCAGCCTCTCTGTCCAAAATTCCAGGAACTGGCTGCCCACAAACCCAGGTGAAAGAGAGCAGCCAGATGCACCACTCCCTCTGTGGCCAGGTCTTTTGGATTTTTAAGCACCCAGTAATTTGTCCGCCTGGCAACATGTATGGGGAAAATTCCTTTAAGAGAAAAAGAAAACAGGAGGAGAACTAAAACCCCAACAGAGGTGGATGCTAGAGGACAAGCCCTTAGCTTTGTTGGGAACAAACAAGGCAAAGATTCCTGGTTTTTTTCTGATTTTACTTCTTCACCCAGTCTGGCCAGACCAGGGCTGATGGCACAGCATGATTTCACACAAGGCCACCAATCTTCCGTTTGAACAAATTAACTGCAGTGCTTGATTTCAAATGAGTAATAATGTCGAACACCACTTCTCTGGTTAAACATGACTATCCCAGCAGATATGTACCTTCTTCTCTGAGCAATACTGTGTCAACAGGAGCTCATGTCTTCCAGCCTCCCACCCTGTCAATACATACAAGTGCACATAAGCATACAAGGCAATATTGTCTGATGAAGTTTGAGAACCTGAGTTTTCAACAGGAAAGTCAACAGGAATTACTTCTTGGACACTTCTATTATTTGAGCTGAGAAGAATGAACAGCTACAACTTGTGTTTGAAAGCTGAAAACTTAACTTTCAGCTGCAGCCCATAAACATGAAATCAGCTTTCTTAGAGCATCCCATGAAGAACATCCTTGGTTACAACTTTTAATGTAACACCCTTCAACAGCAAACAAATATCATTTGGATCACAGTGGAAATTGTCTTTGGAAACCAATCTGAAGAAAGCAGAAAAATATGTTTTTCTTTAACTAAGGGGTTTCTTCCTCCCTTGAATTGCTAATACTATTATTTGTCTTCATACACATTTATGTGTGTTAGAAGTGTTCATAATACTAGCCCCCAAGAAAATGAAAGAAAAAAGTAATAGTAAGTTACTTTTTTTAAAAAAATCTCTTTTTTTCTGTGGTTATGCCTATACAACTCTTAGTATCTTTATCAACTTTGCTAAGTCATTTAAATCAAAAGGAGGGTGACTGGTGCTTTTATTTAATATCTTTGGTAATTCTTTTATTAATTAAACAGGTTCCTAGAATAAAATAAAAAAATGTATTTTTATATTTGCTTGCCTAACTGAGCAAAGTATTTAAAGTAGTATAAAATCAGTGACCTGACAAAATCAGGAGGGAATCACGCCTCTTAGGGTACTTGAGAACTAATACAGATGAAAGGAACACTCTTAACATGTATTATCCTACAGATATTTTAAGTACAGTTCTCATGAGCAATGCATGCTTAAATAGAAAACCTCTGTGTACTTGGTTATACAGAGGTGCCAAAGGAGATGTAGGAAATGCTAAATAACTTCTGTAAGTAATAAGAAGTAATAAGCTTCTACATCAAACCAGCTACAGTTACTAGGAGTCTCATACCTCTTGCACAAACTCTTGCACCAGTTCCTGACCTCTCTCTTTCCTGAGCTGTCACCAAATAGTGATGAACCCACAGAACTCTTTTTGGAAAAGCAGCATTTCCAGAGAAAACATCCAGAGTGATTTAAAGTACAAATTATTTTTACTTGTGCCGATATTCACATTGCATGTGCAGCACGGTTTGAACTCGTTTCCAAAAGGGCAACTGCTGTATCACCCAAAGTTTACTTTAGTGTTTTCTTTAGAGCTCAGGGTATTATCTTTTTGTTTGGAAGGCTTACTTTAAATGTGTCCTGGGTTGCAGTGTATTCTATTAGCATCCTTATGAGCTGTTGAAACCAGGTGGGGCAGTGTTTCCTTGCCTCCTCCCCCCGGAGTATCTTTCTGTTAATGGCCCATCAATGCCCTGCCACATGACTCATAGATAACTCCCTCCGGACTATCTTCTGTTAATGAGCCCATCAACGCCTGGTCTCATGACTCATCATCCCATTGTGAGATGCTCCCCCCGGAGGGATGAACCAAGCATTCCATCCTGGATATAATCTGAGATTCCGAACACCACAGATACCCTTTCCACAGGATTCCCAGAGGACAGGAGCTACATAGCCACCACTGGACCTTCTGAGGAAGAGCAACCCCTTTCTACAGGATCACTGCTTCAACAGAACCACATCCACCACTTCAGGAGGACTGCAGCCACCATTTTACCCAACTGCCACCACCACCCTGACTAACAGGGTGTCAGGTTGTATCCTGACTCTGTCAATTTAATCCAGTGTTTTCTGCCTTTATCTTCTTGATTTCCCTATTAAATTGTTATTCTGACTTGGTGCCTCCCACTGGTTTGTTTTCAAACTAGTACAAAATGTTACATGTAACAAGGTGTGCTGGTTTTGGCTGGGGTAGAGTTAATTTTTGTTGCAGTGGCTGGTATGCGGCTGTGCTTTGGATTTGTGCTGAACACAGGATTGATAATACAGAGATGTTTTTGTTACTGCTGAGCACAGCTTACACAGACCCAAGACCTTCTCTGCTCCCTCTTCCTTCGGCAAGGCAGTTGGGGGTACATGGGAGGGTGGGAGGAGACACAGCCAGGACAGGTGACCCCAACTGACCCAAGGGATATTCCAGACCATGTGACAACATGCTCCGTGTATGAAGTAGAGGAAAGAGGGAGGAAGAGGGAGGGGGATATTTGGAGTGATTGTGATTGTCTTCCCAAACCTTACCTGTGATGGGGCCCTGCTCTCCTGGACATGGCTGAATTCCTGCCTGCCCATGGGTAGCAGTGAATTAATGCCTTGTTTAGCTTTGCTTGTGTGTGTGGCTTTCGCTTTCCCTATTAAACTTTCTTTATCTCAACCCACAAGTTTTCTAGCTTTTTATCCTTCCCATTTTCTCCCTGATTCTGCTGTTGGAGGAATAAGAAAGTAGCTGCCTGGGGCTTGGCTGCTGGCTGGGGTTAAACCACAACAGAAAGTAATGTTATCAAAGACAACTGGAAAATCTGTGGTCAAGGCCACTATCTTCCCATCACAGAATAGCCAAACTTGGGGCCAGATGGGGCATGGCCAAGAGTAATAAGATAGAAAAGACCCATCAAAATCAATCATTTCTGAGCAGAATATGTGAGGACTGAGCTTTACATGGCAAAAAAAGTATGCACTTCTTAATTTTGCTTTAAAGATGCTCATGGTAATGTGATTTCTAGATGTTTAAAATCTGTGTCAGCTCAGAGTGAAAATATGCTGGGCAGTGCTCTTTTCTTGAATCTAGTTTTCAATGTCCAGACTACTGATCCATATTGAGAGTAGGCTGGGCGCTAGGTGTATCAAAACAAGCTAAAAGATGAAACAAGAAAAAAACCCGTGACTAACAGCATGATTGCATGGGTGCATGTGGATCTGGGATATAGGAACAATGGAGTTTACAACAGTTTACAAGTCCATCTTCTGCAATGAACCCATGGATGGTTTTCTAAGTCAACATAAAAGTATTACGGACTTTTTGACGTAAACATGGCTGTTTGGCCCTGCTGCATGTATCTTGTAGTACCCCAGTTCTGGGACACCAGGAGGGATGTGCAGACTGGGAAAGCCACTTCAATGAACAGGCACATGGAGTCAGCTCTGTGGTGGTGTTCAAGCCTTATGGTTTTAAAAGCTTCTTATTTGTTTATAAACTTATTCTGAGTTTGGAAAGTAGGGTGGGTTGAGCATATTTCCATCGCATGTCACCTCTTTAGTACAAACAGGGAAATACGCTGCAAGATATTTGATGTACTATAAAGGATGCTTTCATATTATAAACTAGCGAAGAAACACCCTATTTGCTGTGACCCACAAGTATGCCTGGGCTTATTATGGTAGCATGGTTTAAAAAACAAAACCCCAAACAAAAACAACACAGAACCACCCTCTCCACCACCACTTGCATAAAATCTCTCTGCAAGAGATTCACTTATTCAGACCCCACATTTCCCATTCTCTGCATCTGCCTGGTGGCAGCATGGATACCCCTCTTTCTGCCACAGCCTCCAGCAAATACAGCTGTATCAACAGAAAGCTCATGAAGGTGGACAGCCCAACTATTGTGACCTTCAGCAACACAAGTTTGTTAGTAAGTGTATCCTCAGGTTCATCACCCTATATAAAGTAACTATTGCCAGAGATTTCAGCTGAGGTTCAGCTCTTTGTTGTGGGCTGTTGTGCACTTAAGAGACAGGAATGCTTACTAATAGTGCACACTCTAAGTGGTCACATCTCTAGACTGAACTTGAACCATGTACACCAGTTCCAGAACAATTATGGAAAATAAATTGATCCAACTCTATTTTATGCCACTGGAGGGCATTCATTGCCCTTAGAAATTCCCCTGTTGCAGAGTTGCTGTAACATGGGACACGGTGAGTCTGTGTTGTTCTATTTTAAACTACGCAAGGTCAACAGAATACGTATGTGTGCTTTCCAGCATTTTCCCCATGGAAGCTCCTGTTGCGGTGAGCCATGGCTCCCGCCATGGTGTCCTGGACCCTGTTGGACAAAAGGTCCAATGGTTTAACACCCCTGAGGCCCAGGAATCATAAGATGGCCGCCCTCCTCAACATGGTTGCCCTCTGGCAGCTTGGCGGGAAAAGTCGTTGATCAAGTCAGGAAAGACGTGCCACCCTGTACGTCTGCAATGGCCGCCATACTCTCCTCCCCTAGTTACCTCACTGTTTAGTTCTTGGTCCTCGCTCACCCTCCCCGCCCCCCCTCACTCCCCATTGGTTATGATGCATTTGTCTCTGCCTGTGTTACACCCCCAAACTGTGTTGTTATTGGTTGTTCTTTGTATGCTCTGCCCTGAGCAGTGGGGTATAAAACCCCCTGTCAGCGGCTTTCAGGCACTCTCTTGGCCCCTCTCCCCTCAGCTCCAATAAACCCATTCCTGCTTCCTCCAAGAAGAGTCTCCTCATTGCTTCACTTCTCCTGGCGCTTTACCCATCAGTGGCTGAGGCGAGCCTCACTCAGGATCCCGCCTAGCCTCCCGCTCCCTGCCTGCGCTCATCCTCTGCCGCTACAGCAGGCGAAGCAGCTGCCCAGTGCTTGGCCCCTGAGCTAGCCACTCAGCTAGGACTGCGGCAAGCTCCCAAGGAAATCATGACTCTTCTGCATTAAGATATATGAGAATGCATTTCACCTGCGTGTCCAGCACAACCTCAATGAAGTCAGGAGATTTATTTAACAGCTTATCACTAGACACTGGCTCAAGCCTCTGTATGGGGAGCAGCATTTAGCCTCTGTCCTGGGAGGCAGTGAGGCCAGTTCTTCGGCACTTGCATTTCTGACACCATAGATTTTGTTAAGCAGGTGCAAAGAACTACGTTCTTTCCACTGGGAAAAGTGGAGATAAGCCTCTTTACAGACCACATCACCGAGGCAACCAAGTGCTCCCACAGTTGTGAGAGCAGCAGAAATTGGATTTCTCAGTTACTCAGGCCAGTGTCACCTCTCTGGGGAGTTATTCATTAAGAAAATGTTTTCAGGCTCAAAGCAGAAAAGCTGATCCTTTAACCTACCATTTATCACAACAGAAGCACTAGGTTCTGGCATTGCCAAAAATTGAGACTGTTCCTGCTCCAAGGATCTTGCTAGCAATACCAGGAGTTTCAGAAGAAAGCTTTTGCCTTCCAAAGTCTATGAAAGGCTTCCAGTCTCCAGGATGAATATATTTTCAAGTAACTTCCTTAAGCGTGTGTGAATAGTGCAGCCTTGTCTGGGCAAAGGAATCTTTCATGAGTGTTTGTTAAGACAGTCTACTGCTCAATGTTCCCTCATGCTTTGTATTGAAAACCACTGGAAAATCATGCTGGTATCAAATAACCGCCCTCTATAACAGTCTTCATCATCCTGTGAGTGTTTTCTATTATTGTGCTTCCTTTAATAGGACTTTTCTGCTTAATATATTGCATGTGTTAAAAAAAAATAGTCGAGGCTTAACTAAGTTCAGACTTGCAGCTAAATTGTCCATTCAGAGCTAAAACCTGAAGTGCCATTTGCATCTCTGCAACCACTTCTATCTTTAAGTAACTTTATAATCAGAAAAAGACATAATAATCAGCAGTATGGGCACATATATATATTACTTATATGGTACATAGCTATCATCGGAGCACAAAACTGTGTCTGTGAGGTTACTACAGCATAGAACGACCGGTTCAGCACCATTCAATAAAGTTTATTATATTTTAACCTGGGCAGTAATAGTTACGCATTGCAATTGTCATGTGTCAATTATTTATTAGAACTCTTTCATAAATTTAAACTATGTCTGCTTATACATCTGCATGTCTATATATAGATAGAGCATAAATATTTTTATATTTATCTATATATATTATCTGCTGGAAAAATTATTACACCAAGAAGCAACAAACATATTGGAGTTTAATTAAACTCTGTTAAAATTTACAATGTTAAATGGCTAAACATAGTTCAATAGAGCAGAATTCCAATGAAATTAAATGTAATTACCTTGTTCTTCACAGTGCATCAAAACTTCCTTGGCAATTAGTATGCAATATATAGACAACCGAACCACACATTTTCAGCAACAAACTAATAAAAATTGCCTCAGTGTTTTTACTTAAAGTTCCCTGAAGAAGTAACAATTACCTGATTCTCCCATGAAGTATTTCTGGGATGAATATTTGGGGGAAAGAACTTCTTTAGCCTAAAATTTTTTTAATGTATTTATATATATATATTTATATATATATATATATATATATATATAACAGTCTCTACATTCAAGGATGTCAGGTTTTGTCTTCTCAGTTTTCAAGAAGATTAAGTGTTTCAAGATTCTAATTTTCTACACTGAAATTGGTTTATTTAAAGACGCAGTTTAAGTTACATTTTCTGACGTATTTTTTAGCTCTAAATGACTCATTCTAACAGGTGAGAAAAATGGAATAATAAAAATTTTAAAAAAATGGAAAAGGAAAAAAACAAACCACAAAAAACCCCAAACCAAAGCAAAACCCCCCTCCTCCCACCTTTAAGTGGGTCTTTGCTTTGAAAAGGAGATCTTCATATTGATATTGAAGTTCTTTACTAGCAGAAGCATTACTTTTCACATTTGGAAAAATGGTATTGTGAACTTCAGTATTCGGAGAGATGAGAAACTGTCAAGGGATGTCCTCAGAAATTTTCAGCTGCAGCTAACATGATGTTTTCTGTGTGAAAATGACTTGCAGTACTTTCACTTGATATTAGAACATTTTGTGGGGTTTTTTTAAGTGAAATGCAATTGAACTGTTAAGGAAAGTTTCCTATCTGACTATCCAAGAGCCACTGCTGCAGTCAGACCTGCACCACCTGAGCTGGGATTGAGGCCCATTCCCAGCAGGCTCCAGTGAGCTGATGGGTGCTCCTCTCGACTGCCTGCATATCCCACACTCACAGGGTCAGAACAAGGTTTCCCTACCAGCTCAATACCAAAGACCAAAGTGTTTCTGCTGATTTTCTTGTTTTCAAACAAGAGAAACAGCAGAAATACTTTGGAACATTCAATTACACCATGACCAGGCAGAAGATATCTCCTACAGAATCACAGAATAATGAGGCTGGAAGAGACCTCCAAGATCATCGAGTCCAACCCGTGCCCTAACACCTCAACTAGACTATGGCACTGAGTGCTATGTCCAGTCTTTTTTTAAACACATCCAGAGATTTTGATTCTACCACCTCCCTGGGCAGACCATTCCAGTAATTTATTATTCTTTCCGTGAAAAACTTTTTTCCTAATATCCAACCTATACCCTCCTTGACGCAGCTTGAGACAGTGTCCTCTTGTTCTGTCAGTTGCTGCCTGAAGGAAGAGACCAACCCCCACCTGTCTACAACCTCCTTTCAGGTAGTTGTAGAGAGCAATAAGGTCACCTCTAAGTCTCCTTTTCTCTAGGCTAAACAACCCTAGTTCCCTCAATCATTCCTCATAGGGCTTGTGTTCCAAGCCCCTCACCAACCTTGTTGCCCTCCTCTGGACACGCTCAAGCATCTCAACGTCCTTCCTAAACTGAGGGGTCCAGAACTGGACACAGTACTCAAGATGTGGCCTCACCAGTGCCAAGTACAGGGGAAGAATGACCTCCCTGTTCCTGCTGGCCACACAGTTCCTAATGCAGGCCAGGATGCCGTTGGCCTTCTTGCCCATCAAGGCACACTGCTGGCTCATATTCAGTCGGCTGTTGACCAGCACCCCCAGGTCCCTTTCCGCCCAGACACTGTCCAGCCACACTGTCCCCAGTTTGTAACGTTGTAGGGGATTTTTATGGCCAAAATGCAGAACTCGGCACTTAAGACTTACTAAACTTCATCCTGTTGGACTCTGCCCATCCATCCAACCAATCCAAGTCTCTCTGCAGAGCCCTCCTTCCTTCCAATAGATTGACACAAGCTCCCAGCTTAGTGTCATCTGCAAATTTACTAATGAGGGACTCAATACCCTCATCCATGTCATCAATAAAAGTACTGAACAAAACTGGTCTCAGTACAGACCCCTGAGGGACACCACTGGTGACTGGCTGCCAGCTGGATGCCGCACCACTCACTATCACTCTCTGGGCCCGACTATCCAGCCAGTTCCTGACCCAGCAAAGAGTGCCCCTGTCCAAGCCGTGGGCTGCCAGCTTTTCCAGGAGTATGCTGTGGGCCTTGCTGAAGTCCAAATAGACAACATCCACAGCCCTTCCCGCATCTACCAGGCAGGTCACTTGGTCATAGGTATCACTGAGAAATTGTTTTTTAAATCATGCCCTAAAATCAAATCTCTCTTGCTGTGTCATTCCAAAACATGACTATTTCCCATGTCTCCATTCCTGTCTTTCAGAGAGTTAGATGTGACAATGGGGAGACCTGGATATGTGCAAATATAAGAAGTTCTTTCTGATCTTGATTAAAAGGGAAAGGTCTAAGAGACCGACTGCCTATTAGAAATATTCTGCTTTTTACTTGGGCTCATATATACATATTATAGTGTGGGGTATGCCTCCACTATGCCTGGAGGGATGTCTGCTGAAATTGCGTAATCACCCAGCAGGACTCCCTGGGAAGGCAACCACTTCTTTAGTCATGGCGAGAAAAGACAGACCCACAATCCTTTAGGAGACCCTATGCAGATCCTTTGTAACCCATTGGCCTTTACCCATCCCCTGTATCCCTATAAAAGCTAGCCCTCTGCCCCTGTGAGGGGGAGAGCTCTCGTCCCTGGATTTCCCCTTTGCCGGAATACAGACCGACAATAAAGCTACCTTCTGTGCGGAACCAGCCACACGAGCCTCTGGTCTCTCTCTCTGGTCTGGCTTGGCCTGGAGGCTGCCCTGCAGAGCTAAGCTGAAATCACTAGCTGACAATCACTAAAGAGCTGACAGTCTCTGCAAGGGCCCTCCTAGCTAGCACCTGAGGGAAGACACTGGGCCTCGGGAAAGCGATCCCTTTTGGGAGCATCTCTCCGCACCGGTCACCTCTTCCTGGGTCAGAGCCACTGACCTCATCACCAGCTGTAATATCATAGTAATGGACAATTATAAAGCCCCAGTCCTCGCTTGGCTTTACAACTGTTTATTTAAAAGAGGCTTAAGGTACCCCTGAGGTGGCACAAATGAGAACTAGACAAAAGTTCTCAGGAGGTTAGAAAACAAACTTTACTGGCAAACTTTGCAAGATCAGAAACTTGCCAAAATTTAAAGCAAACGTTCAATCAAAAGAAAGCATTTCATACAGCACTGACTTAGCAAAATCTCACCCATCCTACCTTAAATTATCCAGACTTCAAGAAGACAAAATTAGGAGACCAAAAGGAGAGAAAGAGAGAAAACGAGAGAGAAAAAAGATACAACTTCCACCCTTGGATCCAGAATGGTCACAGCTGCCATAAAATTCAAGGACAATAGCGATGCAACCACCTGCATTTTTGTGCAATGGTTTTATCCGCTCTGGCTTCCTGTAGCCACCCGCACCCACCTCCCTCTTCCACCAGGTGGGGCTTCTGGTCTGATCCCCACTCTGGGGCTAAATTGGGGCTCCAATGAGGCATTGCTTCCTGCGTGCCAGTGCCTGACTGCTGCACTTGTGGCTCCAAAGGGTTCCACCTTCATGGAACTTGATCTGCTCCCTCCCTTACACACCCCTTACTTGTTTTGAGCCAGTAATCATTTTTTCCAGTCTCTCACAACAGTGAAGAAAGTTTCTATAGCAGTTGCCTAGAACATATTAGCCCTCAATCATAGAATCATAGAATGGTTTGGATTGGAACAGACCTCAAAGATCATCTCCATTCAACCCTTCTGCCATGGGCAGGGACACCTTTCACTATCCCAGGTTGCTCAAAGCCCTGTCCAACCCAGCCTTGAACACATCCAGGAATGAGGCAGCCAGAGCTTCTCGGGGGCAACCTGTGCCAGGGCCACATCACCCTCATAGTGAAGAATTTCTTCCTAACATCTAATCTGAATCTACTGTCTTTCCGTTTAGAGCCATTCCCCCTGGTCCTAAACACTCCAGTGCATCCAAGGAAGAGCAAAGGGTTTTGTAATTTGTCTGTCCCTGACAAGAACATACCATACAAGAACATACATATTGCCTCCTCCTGCCTTGTATATGCACATTAGTTACTGTACATAATACCATATAAAAACACTTTAAGTATTTTATAACTCTGAAACACAACTGTCAGTGATAAAATACCCTCAAGAGACCTGAATGCTGTATGCCTCAAAACATTTAGAAATACCTTTAAAGTATCTCTTTTCAAACACTGTCATAGAAACTGACGTGCTGAATGGAATGTAGTTCACTCTAGTACAGCTGTTACCAAAAATTGCTAAAAATAAAAACTCCACAACACTTATGTAGCACTGAGAAGCAGGTATTCTTTATTTGGCCAGATGCATAAGGAAATATCTCCTCCAAAATCTCATGCATGCTTAGGACAGAAAAAACTCCTGTTTGCATACTGTATTTTATACGCAGATTTATAGCTTTTCCCACAAGAAACATACATATGATAATAATTTCCCCAAAGCCATTAACTCACGTTCCCTCCCCTCTCCACACACATTCTTCTGCCCTGGGGGTCTCCTTGGTGGTCCCTGGAGGTTGGTGACACCAAAGTCATACCTGACCACCTGCTGAACTGATAAAAGTTGGCACAAGTGGGCTGGTAGCTTTCCAGTTCTTCCTACAAGAATAAGCATTGTGCAGTTCCACAGGCTAGTGGTTTTTGAAGAAGCATTGTATTAATACACCAGGTGCAAAAAATTTTTCATCTGGTAACACAGCAACTTGACCAAGTACAAGAACTTGTCTAAGCAATCTGGAACAAAACAGTTAAACTCTTCATCTAAGTAAGGCAAGAAGTAGCAGTTGTTAAAACAATTAATTCCTTTTGACTTGGAGAAGAACATGCTACCTCAGAGATTTGGTTACATGTGAAAGGTAACATTACACCCTCACCTTCAAATCAAGGACAAATAAAAATCCAGAAATTAGTTCAGTGCTAAAAAAACCATCAAGAGAACACAAGCTCATCAACTTAGTCTCATGAAATCCTTACTGCAGATTTCCTGGGTATATTTGTCCAGAGCTAAAGCTTAAATACATACTTTCACTCATTTTCATATAGTATAAAAGGAATTTTTCATTAAGTAAAAAAATTAAACTAATTTGAATACCTTGTATTCAGTCTCTATGTTTTTCTTCTTTTTCCGATCCCAAGTATGCAAAACTCTACCAAAAGCAACATATTTGTCCATATATCAACTAAAAAATCAGAGGCCAAGAGGAGATCTAAACCATGAGCCAGACTAGCAGTGCTGACAGTTGACACAGTGACAAGGGGTAAACACGTAATATAAGGGACAAGCTGCTTGGGCTGTCATTCCTTCATGCTATTCATTCCTGAGATAGAGCGCATACAATTTGGCAAACTCCAAAATCCTAAGTGTGCCCCAGTGTAACGGGGCAGATGCAGAGAGTAATGGGCCACCAGAAACCCTTCCCTTAACTTCAGTGAGTTTTATCTGCAGCTTTTGGGGTTTAATTTGGTCTCTTGTGATGGCTATAAAATTTTTTATAGAGCCTGACATAACTATAAGAATATTGTTATCCAAAAATGAGAGCTGCTCTGTCAAACACAACAGAAATTAAGAGAGTTTTAGTGGTACTGTACATTAATTCCAGGATGAAATGCAACAGCATTTAAAAAGACAGAAGAAAATTAGGTTGATGGTATGTTATTCTGAATTGTTGGATAATGAGATGCTTTCATTAAAGAACAATAGCATGAAAGGAGTTCTCAAGATTGGCACATCCTCTCCAAAAAACCCACTACAGAGTATTGATACTTTCTGTCTGGAGAATATTACTTCTGTTCTGAATACTTCAGAAAAATCATGGAAAATGGATTACTCAGATCTAT
Source organism: Corvus kubaryi (assembly GCF_017639235.1). Lineage (NCBI taxonomy): Eukaryota > Metazoa > Chordata > Aves > Passeriformes > Corvidae > Corvus > Corvus kubaryi. The sequence continues at coordinate 4,673,737 of NW_024581126.1, read as the reverse complement.
GTTCTTACCTCACTCAAGCTGGAGGGATGGGAATCATGCAACAAAGCTTATAAAAAATTTGAAGACAGTACCTCCCAAAGACCCAAACATTGGATTTCATCGGTGATTCTCAGTCTTGTTTGCTTTCAAACACTGATCCTGCAGCTGGCATTAAAAAAGGCAGTTCACAGACCAATCTGCTCCACACCATGTGTCGTAGAACATAAGGGGACTCTAAAGTTATCCAAAATAAATTAAGTACTAGGTACATCCCCCTTGTCCAAAACAAGTTATATAGCATGGTGTCTGAGACTGAAATGGTTCATACCTTAAACATTGTTATAAAGGAGTTTTGCCCATTATAGCGAAAACTGTACAAAGAAGCTACGACCACAGAAGACCACCCCTTCTTGAAGATGCCTGACTAGAACTTTGGATTGTGAGTTAAGCCGCTTAGATAAGATTAAGGGGACACTACTGTTCAGTCATTAGGTCTAGAGAGAAGCAAACAAGGCTGAGGGAAAAGAGTGCATCCACAAGAAAGCCAAATGCAGCAGGAGATCAACCTGTCTGTTTGGGTTGGGGGAGACTGTTGCAGTGGCAGTTGGTGGTGAGGTGCCGCGACCTTCCCAAAAGCGTCCCTCATGGAGTCACTTGGCAAGACTGCCATGCACACACACACACACAATCACTCAACGCCAGATAGCTTGATAAATCCACTGGCAGTAAGGAGGCGGGAAAGGTTCTTGTATAAAGTTCCACAGGGGGTTTATTGAAGCTACGCAGGTGAAGGGGTCTAGGGACAAGAACCAAGAATATGGGAGGGTCCAGGTTTAAATATGAGGTCAATAGGGGCAGAGAGAGCATCAGGGCCAATGATTTGAGGGCACCAGGGAGGTACACAGGCAGGGTCAAGGCATGGGAGCCAGTAGGGAAACACGGAGGGAGTGGTAAGGGAACAAGGGCCAGTGAGAGAGTAGGGAAGGGAGAACTTTCTGGACATATCTGGTAGAAAGGGGCAGGGAGGCCAACGGGCCAATCGGGGGAACAGAACTGGAGTACATTTCCATAACAGAACAGGGTATGCCGGGAGAGGCCTTTTTGGTCACCCTGACCCGGGGAGTATCTCTCCTCCTAAGGCACCTTCCTCCAAGGGGTTCCTGTGTTCCCCGGTGCCATGGGCCCACTGGCTGCCACAAGACACCACGGACCTCAGAGGCCAGGTTTACACAGACTCCCCCACAGCCAAGGGGGGAGGAGGAAGACATTGCATAACCTCTGGTCAGAGGCAGTGAACACCCAACCTCCCTTACACAAACTGGCCCAGCTGTGAAACCCCAACCCCACTGGCCACATCCACAGGACATTCACGTGAAGGGCAGCTGAAGGGGTGTAAGAATCCATCAAAGACCTGCCAAAGTGCTCTCCAGAGGCCTTGCACCACAGAACTGCACAGGATGCAAAGTGATGCAACAGATCCAGAGTCTGCTGCAAGAGACTGGCCCCCACCCTGGGGGAGGTGCCAGGGCATTCCCACCTGGCCTGAATATATATTAACCCATCAGATTCTAAGCTTTTCAGGGGACCTTCACCACCAAGAAGACCAGCTGGAGAGGATCATTGGGACACCAGTGGGATCCACGGAATGGTGATATTCTCTTTAATTTGTCTCTGTCACTCTCTTTCTGGCCCCCCCCCCCCATCTCTTTTCTGTTTCTTTCTCTTGCTTTTTATCTCTTTTCCTCTCTCTCTCATGTTTACTGTTAAATAAAACCCATACTATTGACTTTGGCATATGGTCTTGTTTGCACCTTAATTTGGGCAGAGGAATTTCTAATAACTTTAAAACTGGACTGCAACACTTATTTTGGCGTAGCAAGCAGGGTGGTATTCTCTGACCCTAACTGTTCCGGTTTGGCCAAATTTAGAAACATATCCTCGGAGAGAAGGCACAATCACCCCTCCCCCATCAGGTTCAGGAAAAATAAATTTTCCTCGAAGGAAAGTGAAGGAGATAAAACTATTTATTTAACAAACACACGGGAAAAGGAAAATAATGCTAAATAATAAAATCTTTCGCTGTGGAGGAAAAACCTGGGAAAATGTTAGAGTCCTCCCTTTGGTCTCCTTGGAGCTGGGGCTTGGCCCAGGGCCAGGCCCTCTGTGCCCAGTGGAAAGTCCTCCCGATGTGCTCTGATGTTGAAGCAGTCCAGTAGAAAAGGGAGAAAATCCGAAATTCCAGGGAAGGAAAGACAAAGTTCAACTCTCCCTCTCTCTCCGGGGAAAAAGAAACTGAACAACTGGCCAAAAGCTGACTGGAAAGCAGCAAGCCGGGTGCTTCCCTGCCACAGCTGAAAAAAAGTCGCTATCTCTATATGACCTTGAATAAGCTGCAAACTGCTTTGAGAAAGTTTTGCTCAGTTTTTCCTTCCCCCTCTCATGCTCAGTTTAAAGGCATAGAAAGGCACAAGAATTAATTTCTGGGCATAGAGCAGCGATATGGGATACACATCATAAAGTCACCCCAAGACACTAACACATGCCATGTTTTATCCATCCTGCCTGGAGATTCCCTGACCCAAGGTAGTTCTCCTGGTAGGCAGTAGACTAAGTGAAATTGCCCCATCAAGCTGCTCCCATGCAGCTGGCCAAAAGTGGTAATGTACAGGTGAGGGGTAAGCATATCCCCAAATATAAAGGGGAATGGGGCAAGGTGGAAGGGAAAGAGAGAAAGCTACAAAGATACCACTACTGAAGAACTGAAATTTGTAATAGAGCTACTGCTCCTTTGCTTACCATAATAGCAATGCTGTGTGTATTTTAACATTGCATTCACTAACAATGAAATAGTCTGAATTTGTAAAAAACACATCTTACCAAAAGTTTAGGTCAGAAAATAGAACACCTTAAATTTCTTCAGATATCTAGACTGCCATAGAGTTGTATTTCCAACTTCAGCCTCTCTAATCCACTACTAATATATACAAAGCAAAATTGAGTTTCAGATATATCTCCCTTATTCTCATGCTTAGTTTTTCCTCAGGAAAAAATCCTCAGTGTTTTCAACACCTGCTCCTTGACCATCACCACACACATTTGGCAAACAAGGTTATAAGAGTTGAGTACAGTTTTAACTTCCCTTGGACTTCCTTGTGTTGTCAAACAATGCTGCCATGTCACAATGAGACTTACAACCCAGGAATTTGGAGGTCAAACGTCAATGAAGGAAAACCAAGTTGGCATTTGTAAAGCTGATTATTCTGATGTAGCACCTTGCACTTGTCCTTATGGAAGAGCATCCTCTTCTTTACAGATGACCTTTCAACTTCTCAGTTGTCCCTCTGTATCTTCATATTTTTCATCAATTAATAACCTCATTCTTCCACTCTTGTGACTCTTGACTACCTGCTTCTGGTCATATAGTCACAGTAGAAATCCCATGGTCATCCATGGCAGAATCTTCGCTTCCGTTTACATTAAATGTTAATAAATAATGTCTTTTCCTACCAGTTTTTTAGCTGACCTATTACATTTTAATGTAGGATGTGGCTGATTGGTGTGATTCTAAATTGGTGTGATTATAAAAAAATATGAAAAACTTTACTAAAAGAAAACTGATATATTCTCTTTTGCATACCGCCAAGTCCTGATACCATATCATAGATGGAAACTGAGTAGTTTGACATTATTTGCCCATAGCATTGGTCCACCAAGAAACGGGCAGAGGTTCTGCAGAAAAAAATTCCAACAAGTGACTGCTTTTATTATGCATGAACACAAGGACACCTCCTCCAGTCTTCCCACACAGAATTCTTACAGATTAAAGCTTCTGAGTGCCTTATTTTATAACCTTTATATTCTTTGAGGGTAGGCTTTGGGAATGCACTGCATTTAGAACATAAGAAAGCTCATACCTATACAGCTGTATGTGCTAGAAAATATGTACAGAAACAAATGTTATGTTCTAGTAACCGAAACTGTTGAATATGTCATAGCACCCATTGCATTTTAACAGGTTGGCCGATTTTCTGTGTTTACAACTGATAATTGGGTTTGCCAATAACTGCATATGTTTAGCATCACACTGATTTTCCAAACAGTTGCCATGATCTTCTTTGAAACCTTACAAGCCAGATGGGCTTTCAACAAACTGATACTGGATGATGTTTTATGTAGTCCATTTAAGATCATTGCTGTGCTCTAACATTTTGGTTTGGATTTCTTTAAAACAGATTGCACAGGCTGGAAGAAAACAAGGAAGTTTGTTTCTATAATAGCTAACTATTTTGTTCCACAGCATCACATTGACAGATGAGCAAGAATTGATAGGACCCAAATCTGCTTTATATAGTCAACTGGAAGTTGATAATTAGGATCTGAAATAAGAGATCCTATCAAAGAAAAATGTTTTATGAGGTGGACTTCTGGGATAAGTGGAACATGAAAAGGAGGGAGGGAAAGGTTTTCTCCTGGGAGTTGAGTAAGTCAACAAAGTAATACTCCATAGGCACTTGTTATCATATTTGATACTACAAGGGCATCTTGCTGCACCAAAAAGGCTTGGTATGATTATGCAAATGACAAAGTGAGTCAGAGGAACCAGACACATTTCAGAAACCTGCAGAGAGTGGGAGAACTGAACACCATCCCGGGGGTCTTGATGTCAAGGCTGCTGGGCAATTTTGGTTTTGAATGCAAGCAGCATTTTCCTGCTGCCTTCCATTTGCAGGTACCTTTAGCATGGGTGAAAACAGCAGACAACACACAGTGCCCATTGGGTTGCACATTAGTACAAGAATTGTGTTCCTTTGTGATACAAGCATTTGAAGTATGAGTATTCAGATGGTTAAATTGGAAATCTGGGTTTGAAAAGGAATTTTCCACTTCTTGTGGCTTTATTTTTGATTCAGATGTGACATGCAGAACTCTAAGTCTTGAACACACTGCTTTTGTTGAATCTATTTTTCTTTCCTCTAAGAAACAGATTTCATGAATTTGCTGGTGTCTTACTACAGATTATTCTGACCAGACTCATGATAGCGTAGTAACTGTATGAATGTCTGATTCAGTATGAATGTCTGATATTTTAAAAGTTCTGTTTATTGTTTGGGGTTTTTTGCCAACAGAAGGTGCAAGTGATCTCACCAGCATCACTTTGGTCTTCATTTTAATCACCATCTATATTCCAAGTCAGAAATGGCTTTCTGTATCCTTTCATTAGCAATTTTTTCCTTATTGCTATCCCTTAATCCCTTTACTTCCTGTCTGCGAGAGATCTCAAAGGCCTTACCAAATGCAATTTGCAGCCTGCTTTTGAATCAACTCTCTGTGTTGCTATTGCTACCGGCAGAATTATTTGGTAGTGCTTTCACATTGAAAAACTGCACGTACAGAACCATGGCACCGCTACAGCTGCTTTCTGGGGATACTTCGCTATCAGCCTTTAAACAGAAGTCAGTCAGGATGAGACATGACTGCAAGCCACCCAATGAAAACCAAGGACCCACCAAAAGCCTGCAATCCACTTTTTAAAGGAATGAGCAGCTAACGCACTGTGTGCGTGTTCGTGAAGGGTTCAGCTGCATTTCCCTGAAGCGTCCCTGGCAAGGAATCGTTCCGGTAGGTGCAGTATAGCACTCCAGCAAGCTGACTCCTTTCACACGCGCAGCTGTTGGCACGGACTTTCACTCGCACACAGTCAAGCTGGATAGCTCACATGTTACCAGAAGCAAAGAGTCAGGAGGGCTGTCCTGCATGGCATTTCCATGGATGAGGTTTATTGCATTCTGCCACAGAGGGAGACCAGAGATGAAAGAGGGCAGATGATGCAGGGTCCAGGGTTTTTGTACTAGAGTGGGGAGAGCATCAGAACCAAGGATCTGAGGGCATGGGGGTGGTACAAAGGCGGGACTAGGGCAAGGGAACCAATAGGGAAGGTCTGGGGGTGTGTAGGGGTACAAGTCAATCAGACTAAGTCTGCATAGTGCCGCAAAGGCTGACAGGAGAGGCTTTTCCTTTCCCACCATGAGGTCCAGAGGAACATTCTGTGATGTAAATCCCTGCAGTAGCAAGTTGTTTGCTTTTATAACTACCATGTGGAGAACCAAAGACTAAGCAGAGCTTTTCTTGCCAAGGTTTATGATTGGACCGCGTGTTTAACATGTGCCATAAAATAGTATTGCTAGGTGTCTTAGGTTACAGTGTAAAGTGTAACCAAAAGTATGTATTCTATCACCATCTTCATAAACTGTTAAAACCAGGTGGGGCAGGGTTCTTTATGTCTTCCATGACACATCCCTGATAATTCCCTCTGGGGGATATCTTCTGCTAATGGGCCATCAAGTCTCACTGCATGACTCAAAAGAATTACATCATCCCATTGTGAGATGCTCTGCCCAGGGGGAGGAACCAGGCATTCCTACTTGGATATAATCTGAGGTTTTGGAACAGCAGAGCAGCCATACCTACTGGATTCCCAGAGCTACATAACCACCTCTGGACCTTCAGAGGAAGACCAGACACTTCTACAGGATCACCGCTTCAACAGAACCACATCCACCATTTAATCTGACTGCTACCACCACCCTGACAAACAGGGTGTCAGGTTGTATCTTGACTCTGTCAGTTTAAGCCAGTGTTTTCTGCTCGTATTTTAATTTTCCTATTAAATTCTAGTTTTGACTTGGAATCTCTCATTGGTTTGCTTTCAAACTAGTACACAAACGTGTATTTTTTTTTATTGAAAGAATGAAACAATATCAAGATTCATCCTTCTAATAGTGGAATAGATCTGCTCATTTACCCAACTGATACACCGGGGACATTTTTTGCATCCCAAAAGAGCCAAGTCTAAGCTTTATCTCCATATATAGAAGAAATGAAACTGCCAAGTAACTGTGTGATCATTTTCACTTGCACTCTAACCCCAAGACAGACCTTTGTCTGTAGCAGAGCAAAACAAGCACATGTACCCCAAAGGTCATATGTAGCCCTGGTAGCATTTAAAATAGTGGTTTACTTGCAAGATAAACTCTTTTCCAGACCAGAAACCAAATAAAATTTTCTAAATCCAGCATAGACATGTTCTGGGAGAAGACAGCAGCCAAAGGTATAACTGGAATCACTAGTAACTGTACACATAAACCTGGAAAATCCTTTAAAAAGTATTGCTCTAGAAAAAAACCATAAATGTTTAAAGCAGTTGGTGACCACAATCATGAGTGCAATCTAGAAAGTAGAATAAAATCCAATGCAGTGCGTTTGGCTCCTTTCATAACCAACAGCATGTTTCCAATCACCAGCATGAGAGTGAAGCTAAACATTTCAAACCACATCACCAAAGACAACAAAACTCTATATGCTGATGTATCCTACGCAGCAGACTGTATTTTTGCTTTGTGTCCACCTCATCCATCGTCTCAGCAATTTTCTTACTTGTTACCAACTCCTTTTGCTTGTTTGCTACTTTTATTTTAAGCACTGTGTTTTTAAAATCAGTCAGCAACTCACATTCAGATAACTGCTCAGATTCCTTAAAGGATTTTGTTCCCATTGGAGACCTCAGTGAAACAGCCAGCTGTTGAGTGCTTAACACCAAACAACTTCTGAAATATGTGGGGAGATTCCATTGGAAAACTCTGGATCTAACCAGCCTTCTTGAAAAAGAGGGATTTAACAATTTCATGGTATCCCACCTTTCTCCTCTTTCATATAGCTGGAGATGAGCATGATGAACACCAACGGCTAACTCTACATGCCTGTTTGTTTTTCTCATTAACAAATCAGAGTATAATGGCTGTTAGGAGAAGATGAAATACAAAGTTCTGCTGTCCAATAGGTTGATGGTCTGTCTGCCTGCAAGGCAACTAATTCATACAGTGTTTACATCTTGCAAAATTAACATTTGTTGCTTTCATTCTGCAGTTATAAACAATGCCATGTGGAGCAAACATGCAGGAAATTCTAATAGATGGCTGGCAAAGACTCATCTTGTTGGGTCTCATTAGTGAGGTCCACAAAACGAGTGCAAATGAGTCAGATGAAGAGCCTGCCGTATTTTCAGTATTCAATTCCATGATTTTCCACTAAAACCTGGGAGGAGACTTACTGATGAGGCCTCCAGAGCTCAGTCAGAAATGATTCCTGGCTCTTCCCCAAACTCCCTGTGTGATCTTGTCTAAGTGAATTTATTCTTCCCTACTTCACCCCTCTGTCTAGCTGTTAAACACAGCTTAAGTCTCTCTTGGCAAAACAAAAGTACTGCACTTAGGTAGGATTAATCAGCAACGTGAATTCAAAATAGGAAGTGATTTGTCAAGGTTAGGCCTTTTATTTTTCATAGTAGTTCTTGGAGGTTGTAATGGATCTCCAGCTGAGTGTGAATAAACTCTGTAATTGGTTATGAAAAAAGCACCTCACTGGAACACTGACAGAAGTGGAGCCTACAAGCACCCCACAGTCCTTTATCTGCTGGTGGTATCCCAATTTGGGTGCCATGCCAGGGAAGGCAAACCACGAGGAAGACTTCTGAAAAAGATGAGAAGGAGACCAGAATGGCAGAGACACAAGAAGAGCCTGAATTAATTGCTGCCATCTAGCCAGAAAGAAAAATGTGACCGAGGAAAGGAGGGCTAAAATAACAGTGTTCAAGGCTGCTGCAAGATGGAGCAATTTTACAATATTTGTGGTGGCTAGGGAAAGAAAGAAAGAGCTTCAGCTGCAGCAAGAGAAATTTATATTACATGTGGATTTAAACACAAAAGAAGTTCTCTAACAGGAAGTGGAGAAAACACTACATTAAATCATTCTGGGAAGCTGGGAAGCCCATCCTTGGGGGCCTTCAAGAAAGAGTTGGACAGACATGTTCCGGGAATAAAATGGGGATAATTAATCTTGCCATGGGGCAGCACAATAAAATGATCTGTTGAAATCCATTCAGCCTGTGATTTTGTGATAGTATCTGAGCAGATGCTGTGGGTTTGTACAGCACCTTACCCATCAGAGCCTTTTTCTTTCTTCCTGAGAGACAGTCATTAGTAACTATAACAGGTTTTATGATCACTGTGTTTCAAAACACACAGTTTAATGCCACATACACACTACCCAAACTGTAGCTTAGATTTCAATAAAATACCTATTCCATTTCTCTACTGAACTAGAGAGTTATGAGCAACTGTTTATTTTCCAATGCTACATTCACAAAATGAATTCACACAGCTTGCACTGATAGTGGGAAGAGAGATAACTACTGCTTTGCAGATAAGGACTTCTCTCCAGTGCTGTAAAAAGAATGAAGAAAAGAAAAGGAAAAAAAAAAAAAAACAAACCAAAAAACCCCCGACAAACTACCTATCTATTCTGCTTCTTAAGAAAAGAAAAAAAAAAAAAAAAAAGTAGGGGACACTGTTGGGGTCTCCTCCCCCTGCCATGTAGCCCTGGGAGAGGGGCCCTGTGGGGACAGAGACGGGGTTTCCCTGCCCCTGCTCAGCCTCGTTCCCCATTGGTTGTTTTGTGTTTCCCTGTACGGGCAAGGACCCTCGGGTCCCGTGACTAGGACAGCTCCTTGGCAGAGCCCCGGCCATGCGGCTGGAGAAATAAACATCTCTCTGAAACATCTGTCAAGAATCTGTCCATATATATTTCCTTTCCACGGGACTCCTGGTTTGGTGCATTGTGTTACAGAATCCCCGCTGTAACAGGACACAATATCTTGAATATCTTTTTGCCTTAACCACAATGAATTTGAAAATGGTAGGACTATACCTCTGAATTAATTTTATTGTTGTCTCATGTGAGATTTATAATAAAAAAAGAAAAAGTAAAACTTAATTCCCAAGATTTCAAATACTGCTTAGAGTCACTTTATATATGCAGGTGACAGAGTTGTCATAATTGGTCACTTTACAAGTCATGGCCAAAAATTATCCTCTCTGTTCAGCCTGTTCATGATGCATTTGCTCTCTTTCCAGCCTAAACACATGCGCATGTAGAGGCACACCCCTAACTGAAGCAAAACTGACTCAGTAAAAGAGAAGAGTGATCATATCACCAATGGGAAAATTCAATGGCCATATTACTTCCCCCTCACAGACATTACTGGTAGTTTCTGTTTAGTTTGGTGATTCATTATTAAATTGACACAAAAGCCTCACTAGGAAATAATAACTTTTAACTAATGTTTCATTTGTTATTGCCTCAGATACACCCTTATGCCTCAGACAAGCCCTTATGTCTAGCAGCAAAGGATGGTATTCATTTACATGACTGGTACAGCATGTCAGTGTCTACAAATGAAGTAGAGCCCACCTCTGCTTCAGTGTAAATCTGATTTAGGGGAATTGAATCCCATTAGATTTCAAAAATTGACACACCACACAGATTTCCTAAATAATGCAATTTGACACAGTGATCCATCATTGGATGAAAAACAACACGCAAATAATGTGCCAGCTACATAAATATTTCCCAGATATTAAGCTAGTCTATGTATATTAAGCTACATTCCCACATAACGTAGAAAAGCTTACAAATTATCATGTTTTTCTCATTAATGTCAGTATATTTGGTATTTTTAAGCTTGGCTACCAAATAAATTATTAGTTCAGCTTTCATTAAGAAAAATAATGTTTTCCTGTAATAAGGAACTGTTCCTACAATAAGGAACTGTTGACACATTGCTTTAAATACTTTATTCTCTTCAGTACTATTTAATACACTAAAATTCAGATGGCAAATCACAATGAAATAGCAGTTTTAGATAATAATAAGAGGAAAGAACAGGTTAGATGTATTTGGTCTGGCTGAGATGAAGTTAATTTCTCCATAGCAGCCCTCACAGTGCTGTGCTTTGCATTAGTAGCTAGAAATTGGGCTGGCACAGCATCAGCACTGTCTCAACATTTCCCCTGTCCAGCAAGGGGCTGGGGGTGGGCAAGATTTTGGGAGGGGTCACAGCTGGGGCAACTGACCCAAATTGATAAAAGGAATGTTCCACACCATATGACGTTAGCTCAGATATAAAAGCTAAAAAAAGGAGGAGAAAGGGGGGAGCGTTCATTGTTTACAATGTTTGCCTTCCAGAGCAACAGCTATGCATGTTGAAGTGGGAAGTGTCTGAACATCACTTGCTGATGGAAAGTAGGGAGCAAAATCCTATTTTTTTCCTCTTTGCTTGTGCTCATGCAACCTTTTGCTTTTGCTTTAGGGAACTGTCTTATCTCAACCTATGAGTTGTTCTCCATCTTATTTTCTTTCCCCTGTCCAGCTGAGAAGGTGGAGTAATAGAGCATTTTGGTGAGCACATGGCATCCAGCCAAAGTTAACCCAACACATTAGGTAAGTTAAATATTTTTAATTCAGGCTAAGATACACAAAAACCTGAGGAAGACTTGGGCAGTCTCAGAGCCTCTTGGGAATTGTTCATCTATGGAAGAATAATAACATACCAAAAAACTGCAGAAAAGTGAAAATGGTGATTACTCTTACAGAGGAGTAAAAAACAGTAGCTGGGAATTTGCAGGCCTGACAGCAACAAAAAACCAGCACATATAATTGAATAATCTATTTGTAAGCACTGGAAAGAAAAACGCTTTGTGAGTGGCAGTCAGTGTGGACCCATGTTATGGGCAAATAATATCCAACTACTCAGTTTCAATCTATGATATGATATCAGGACTTGGCGGTATGCAAAAGAGAATATATCAGATAGTTTTCTTTTAGTAAAGTTTTTCATATTTTCTCATAATCACACCAATCAGCCGCATCCTACATTAAAATGTAATAGGTCAGCTAAAAAACTGGTAGGAAAAGACATTATTTATTAACATTTAATGTAAATGGAAGCGAAGATTCTGCCATGGATGACCATGGGATTTCTACTGTGACTATATGACCAGAAGCAGGTAGTCAAGAGTCACAAGAGTGGAAGAATGAGGTTATTAATTGATGAAAAATATGAAGATACAGAGGGACAACTGAGAAGTTGAAAGGTCATCTGTAAAGAAGAGGATGCTCTTCCATAAGGACAAGTGCAAGGTGCTACAAGTACATCAGAATTATCAGCTTTACAAATGCCAACCAGGGAACTAAAGGTTACATAAAGGGATGCAATAATGTTGGCAGCCTGAGTCAGCAGGTCATCGCCTAGACTAGGTGCATGTATACACTGTTGAGCTGGGGTGGATCACTTCCACAAGATTTGGATGAAGCTCAATACTTAACTTCAGGGTGCTGCATTTCAGGAGACAGGAGGAGCTGTTGGAACTGGATGAAAGTTGGATGAAAACCAGGATGCAACTTGGAGTGCTTAGCTTGTAGATGAGAGTGCAGGGGATAGGTAGAATACTAAGTATAAGGATGTATATATACTTAGGAAGTAGAAGGAAAATGAAATCTATTCTCAAGATGTGTCATGAGTAAAAGTAATGGGGGTTACATTTCATCACAGGAGATGAGGATTCATCACAGGAGACTCAAGCATTCAGAAAATTAAGAAAAAATTTCATTTCTGTGATAGTACAAGTCAACAATACACCAGACTGTAGTGTGTTCATCCTTGCAGATGTCTAAGAATAGGTGGGAAAGTATCTGTGAGGACTCATAAATATGGATTGTCTGGCTTGCTTTGGGGAAGAAATTACAGGATTTGTCAAGGTCCAGTTTAGCCCTATGCTTCTTTAGTATTCAACACTTAAACAAAAAAACCAGAAAAAATTGTAAGACAAGAACTCCGAAGTTCCAGTTCTACAAATCTCGATTTAGGGGTGATATAATTCACTCATAGTTAATCACCTTGTATAGTGAAGGCCTGGTTACTACAAGGAAAGAAATGGGGAGAAACAAAATTGTGCTGGCTTTGGCTGGGGTAGTTAAATTTTTTTGCAGTGGCTGGTATGGGGCTGTGGTTTGGATTTATGCTGAACACAGGGTTAATAATAAAGAGATGTTTTTGTTATTGCTGAGCAGGGCTTATACAGAGCCTTCTCTGCTTTTCATATGGCCACGCTGGCAAAGGAGTTGGGGGTGCATGGGAAGATGGGAGGAGACACAGCCAGGACAGATGACCCAAACTGACCGAAGGGCTGTGTGACATCATGCTCAGTATAAAAAGTGGAGGGAAGACAGAGAAAGAGGGAGTGGGATGTTTGGAGTAATGGCATTTGTCTTCCCAAGTCACCATTACCTGTAATGGGGCCCTGCTCTCCTTGGAGATGGCTGAACTCCTGCCTGCCCTTGTACAGCAGTGAATTAATTCCTTGCTTTTTTTGCATGTGCAGCTTTTGCTTTCCCAATTAGACTGTCTTTATCTCAACCCACAAATTTTCTACCTTTCACCCTTCCCATTCTCTCCCTGATCTTGCTGTTTGTCGCTGTTGAGACAGTCACAACACATATATGCACACACCAACTTCTCTGGGCAAAAAGCATCTTTAATTCTACAAAGCCTTTTTTATATACTTTCTTGGCACTCATGCTGTGTATCCATTGGCTCCTAAGTTATTACGTTACAAATTATTGGTTACCTACAACTAACACCCATTCTAAACCCAAAACCAGCCTCCCGCGAACAGCTGTGCATTCTTCTTCTGTTGTTTTGGTTTCTTGCTTCTGTTGATGCTAAAATTCTCATGGGTACAAACCGAATTCTCACGGGTACAAAGTGATTGTGTCCAAGTCGAAATCTGTGAGACTTTCAGTCCAGCTGTCGGTTCCCACAGCTATTGGGGTAGTGAGTGAGCAGTTGCATAGGACTGGGTTGCTGGCTGGGGTTAAACCACAACAAAAATCCAATAGGTCTTTTCTCTGTGGGGCAGTAACATTTTTCTGTTACAGGAGTAAGGCACCACAAAAAGTCTCCAGAAGAATAAAAAGCCTACACATCAGCCTCCTGGGTTCCTGGCGACAGCCCAAACTACACTACCCTTCAAATATGCCCTACCTCAATTCTCCTTCAGAATTATCTTCTAAAGAGACAGGTCTGGCTTGCCTTGACTCCACTGGCACATTTTGGTGGCTGACTGTAAACCAGAGTGGGGCTTGCTATAAGAAGCAATCTAAACAATTTCTCTGACTGGTGAGCTAAACCAGTTAACACTGGGGAGCAAGCTGAAGGCATTAAGCAGTCTCCTTCAGTCATCTTTTAGGACAAACACAGCTGGAAAAGGTGTTTGAAGGTGCCTTTCCTCCAGCTATGGGCTATTCACCAACAGGGCTGTTATTGGATTCCTGAGGTCTTAACACTGAGAACAGTTGTTGAAGAATGGTTAGAGGATCAGGGACATGGATCATTGATAAAGCTGAGGGGTACAGATCAATAAAAGAGCTGTACAAGCAAAGGCCTGCATGAGAAAATGCCTGCGTGAGGAACAAGCCTGAGAACCAAAAGGGAGTTTTAAGGAGGTACAGTGCTGTGCTGACAAGATGTACTGACCATGACAAGGAAGGAAGAACTTTGATTTCTCAAGTTAAAACATAAGTAGTAGAAGCTTGCCAAATGTAGTCTTTTCTCTAACCCAATTATGTAGAAACAAGAATGTGCTTTCATAAGTTTAAACCAATCAAGAACTGACAAGCATGTATGCTCATACTATATAAGTGCCTCTGTATTATCAATAAACGAAGCTTGCTTTATCAATGACACTGATTGTCTGCATGTCTTCCCTCGCCAAAGTCAGCAAGTAACAGTGTCCTGGCTGGGAAGTGGGAAGCGAGCCTCCACCCAGACCACAAGCAGCAGAAGGAATGATATCTGACTTCTTCAGCAAACTAGCTCTGGGAAAAGGAAAGAAAAAAAAGAAAAAAAAAAAAGAAAGAAAAAGAAACCTAGCAATACAAAGAAGGCAGGAAAGGAACCCTGAAAGTCAGGATACACAAGGAGAGAGCAGGACAGACAAGAACAGCGACCAGAGGGAGATATGACAGCAAGGTAACGCAAAATGAAAATGCATTGGTAAGACTAACAATGTGTTTTTACTAAAGCTGTTAATTCACTGTTCACATCTCCTACTCAAGTCATCCATCACAACATAAACTAAATAGAGCTCAGAGTACAGCTGCTCACCACTGTAAATGAGACCTCTGTACATGGAGCAGCTCTGCTGTGGCAAGCTGGGATCCTCAGAGGGAAAAACCTCAGCTGCAAAAATAAACAAATCAGGTATCACAACCGTTCTTGCTACACTTTTTCCCCAAAAAAGTGTCCTACTAAGTTTTAACTCCTTCTTGCTTGTTAAGTAAACTTAGTATCTTTTCTTTGCTTAAAGCAGAGACAACCAGTATGGTCTTGAAGCACCGAAATTGTTACTGTATTCTACTGAATGGCATAAAGCTTTGCTGAGGGCCAAATCTGGGCTCAGATTTTACCAATTTTTCCTCCATATCACAGAGGGCACCAGGCAACCTCCAACTGCCACTGTCAAATTTATCAAGCAAATATCCATAGACCTAAAATGCTCCCAGTGTCATAAACCCTCACATTTTTCAGTCCCTCCTGCAGTCTTCTAACAATACTTTGCAGTTATGTCTTCATGTCCTTTGCTGCAACCCTTGCCTTAGAGGTAAAGTGATCAGCAGATTTTCTGTGGTGTGTGGGGCACTGTGAGACATGGGAAAAAAGTTTGATGGATTATACAGATGTAACACTGGTTTTTGGTTCACAGGTTCCGGTAATCAGATACTGGGATCTAACAGGTGCCTCAGTTTGATGCTCGTGACAAGTACTACTATTCCTTGCTTGAGCAGGCAACAAGCATTCAGAATGTGGTGAAGAACCTTTGGTTTATGACTTAAAATAATTTTCAAACTAGATTTTTTTTTTTTTTTAATGAGAAAGGGTGAAACATATCTAGCTCCTACTTTGTACAAACTGGGGATATTCTATAAAATTCTTCCTTTTTTAAAATTTAAAATTATTTAAACTTTAGGGTAGTTTTTAGAGATGTTTAGACAATAGCCTGCATAAAATTTAAAAATTGCTGAATCAAAATTAATTGCAGGCCTTTTGTCAGAGCTGTCTAAATCAGTGGACAATCACCTATTGTAATGACAGCATTACAATAAAAAGATATGGAAATTGCAACATATGATTTAAAGAAGAAAAAATATCACTAAGAAAAAGTAAAAGAGGCTTCTGTTAGCTATGGGTATGACTGCCCTTGTATACTAGTTTGAAAGCAAACCAGTGAGAAATTCCAAGTTAGAATTACAATTTAATAGGAAAATTAAGGCAGTAATACAGAAACACTGTCTTAAACTGACACTCTGTTGGTTAGGGTGGTGGTAGCAGTCCGATTATAATGGTGGCTGCAGTCCTCCTGAAGTGATAGATGTGGTTCTGTTGAAGTGGTGATCCCGTAGAAGGGTCTGGTCTTCCTCTGAAAGTCCAGCAGTGGTTATGTAGCTCTTGTCCTCTGGGAACCCAGTAGTTAAGGGCTGCTTGTGGTGTTCCAAACCTCAGATTATAACCAGGTAGGAATGCTTGGTTCTTCCCCCTGGGCAGAGTGTCTCACAATGGGATGATGTAATTTTATGAGTCATGCAGTGAGACTTGATGGCCCATTAGCAGAAGATATCCCCCAGAGGGAATTATCAGGGATGTGTCATGGAAGACATAAAGAACCTTGCCCCACCTGGTTCTAACAGTTTATGAAGATGGTGATAGAATACATACTTTTGGTTACACTTTACATTGTAACCTAAGACACCTAGCAATACTATTTTATGGCACATGTTAAACACGCGGTCCAATCATAAACCTTGGCAAGAAAAGCTCTGCTTAGTCTTTGGTTCTCCACATGGTAGTTATAAAAGCAAACAACTTGCTATTGCAGGGACTTACATCACAGAATAATTGCAAATACTTTAAATATCCTTTGCCAATACTTTACAAATAAATGTAGCATTTGGGACGCACAAGAAGCTGCATTTATATAAATGCTCCATTCGTTTGATTAAATATTGAACTTGGGCAGGAACATGTATGAAGCTACAAACTTGCCATTTTTAGGGAAAACACTCAGTTAAACCTTACTATGTTGTTCTTTCTAATACAGAGATTGAAGAATATCAGGAGCCAATGCCTCCTTCTGCACATTGGTGTAAATTCTACTGATTGATGGAACCTGCCCAGAGTTCTGTAGTGCCTGCTCACCATCTCCCTCTAAGTGACCGTGCATCCCAGAAGCAGCCTGAGGCCCCCCTGTCAAAGATGTTACCTGGCTTACAGAAGAATGCCAAATGCCTTGAGTGCATGTAGACCTATACTCCCATAAAATCCTATGCTGTTTGGAGCAAACATGTCATGTTGTACAGTCTGTGCAAGAAGAAGCCAGATGCCTTACAATGGCTAGGAGTAAATGGAGTTTCCCGTGCCTGACTCTGCCCCTTAAAGCTGAATGATGTTGGTTTGTATATCTAGTTCTTTGTTCAGTCAGTGGCACTATAACTGACAATGCCTACGTTTGGGTTTGACAGTATAACAGCATCATTGTGATACCATATTGTACCATGGCTGACCAAGCTTGGTCACATAAGGGTTGTCATGTGGTAAGTGAAGAAAAGCGCTTATGGACTGCATGACTGGGCAGTAATTAGCTGAAAAGCCATGTGAACATATGTCTTCCAATTAGAAAATAAGTCACATTTGGCAAATGCAGCAACATTGTCTTGAGGCAACAGTAGCACACTACAGTTACCATCAAGTGAGAAACTAGATGTGAAAAAATGATACATGTGTTCTTATCTCCTGAAAACCTGGGGTAGAGCATCTCTTCCTCCTCCCATTATCCCAAGAGGGAAAGAAGTATTCATGACTAGGTTCACTGAACAGTCCTCACACACATGGTGTGGTTGTGGCCAGTAAATACCTGCAATATACACTAGAGAACAGCTTATCTTAGGGTGATCTGTGTAGGGAAAGGAGAGCCTTGGTGCTTTCAGGGGCTTTCAGGCAAAGATATGAGAAAAGGAATAACGGTTCTTTACTAGTGTATATATACATATATGTATAACAAGACAAACAAACAACACCACCGGCAGCAACAACAAACAAAACCAGAAGCCCAGTAACAACCTTCTGTTGGGGGTCGGGCCCTTTCCCCTTGGGTGCAGTTCTGCTCACAGCCGGCAGGGGCGCTGGTGGCTCCCGGCCAGGCAGGGTGGGAGCAATGATTCCCCCGCGCCTGCAGGGGGCGCTGTGGTGCAAGCTCAGGGACCAGTGGTAATGGCGGATGGGCTGAATGGCCAAAATGGGCTGCAGCAGGAACTTCGCAGCAGCAGCTGGAACAGCAGGGTGGGCTTGCCCTGGGCAGTACTTTTTCCATGCCCTTTCCCTAGGCAGAAAGATAAAACAAATTCCAGAGCTCCAAGCCCCAGGGGTACAAGGCCCTTATCCTATCTTGGTTTTTCCTGGGAACCAAGGCCAAAAATAAAGTACAGCTAGTACTAAGGTGGGGGGACCCCAGAAAAAGGGCTTGACCAGGGGGGAATTGCATCACCACTTGTCCTCCTAATTAGTGCTTTTTATCAATTATGCTAATTTACTAAACCTATAAAACTGTATGCACCCCCATGAGGGGTGGGCTTTTGTGGACATCTTTCCATAACTGCCCCTGAAGGCCTTCAACAAAGATCCACTTTTATATTACCTCCTATACTAAAATCATCTCGAGTTTCATTTCTAGGATGAAAAAGGCAACAGCAGGGCTGGAACCGCGGGGCATCTTGGCAGGGCAGGGGGTGCAGAACAGCGGCAAAAAAAAATGGCAGGAGCGGGGCAGCAGCAGCCTGACTCCAGGACACGGCAGAGAGGCTCCCTGGGAGGGGGGAAAGGGCTCGAGGTCCTGGGGTTTCTCCTGAGGAACCCCAGCAGATGGTGAAAGTCCCTTTTTTAGTGAGGTAGGGTGTTAATAAGGTCCCAGTTCAGTGGTTGCTCTCACGAGCAAAGGTTCACCCTACGGCAGAAGAAGCAGGACCGGGCTGGGGTCTGATGACAGCAGTGAATTCCCCCTCCAAGCAGCAGCTTGATCGTTCTTCTCTGAAGCCAAGAGATCAAGAGATCTAGGAGCTGCCCCAGCCCCTTTTTTCCCCAGCCCAATTCTTGCGGTATCTCTGCCCCTCCAAGAAAAACCCTCAGATAACAGAAGTGCAGCCTGGTGCCCTCCTCCCCTAAGCTTGGCAAGTTCTTTTGTCTCTCTTAAGTACTTGGTCATTATTTTTCCTTAGCAACAAAATGGGGGAAAATTCCTTAAGAGAAAGAAAAACAAAAGGAAAAACCCTAACCTCCAACAACAGCCTATAAGCTTAACAGCACTCAACAGTACTGTCACTTAACTTACATCTTAAACCTAACAATTTGACAAAGGAACAACACTTAACTTATACCTAACTTAAATCTTCCCCTTAACAATTTAACAGAGGAATAACTCTTAACAGTATTTAACCCAGCTTATGACTTCAAAGTTGAACATAGCAACAGAAGAGCAACACTTAACAGCATTTAACTTAGCCTATAACTTACTAGCTAACTTAAGTTAGGCCTTACTTACAGGCCTAACTTACTGAGATATCCAAGGTTCTTAAACATATAAGAAAGCAGCATTTCTCCCAGATTTCCTATAGCATATGTGCACATGCCTGCACACAGACAATAAGGAGTCAGCACAAGCAAGGTACCTGTGAAAAATTTCCCTAGAAAGCCAGTGAAATACTCACTTTGGATGCCTTTGCATCTCCCAATAGGCAGAGGGTCAGGCCTTGAGGAATGAGGGTATCAACCAAGGACTCACCATTGTTCAGCAATCCTCCAACTATAGCAAGCTTGAGAGTTTGCTGGCTCTGAGAGGCCCCACTCAGAGGGAGTGTTGGAGTTAGGATTTTTTCTTTTCCTTTTTTTTCTTCTTTCTTCCTCTCAAGGAATTTTGTCCCATTTGTTGCTAAGAGACAATAACAACAAGTATTTAAAAGACAAAAGAAGTGGTCGAAGTGTGGGGAAGTGTGCAGCTGCACTCTCTCATAGCTGAGGGGCTTTCTTTTGGAAGGGCAGAGATATCTTGAGATTTTGGCTGGGGGGTGAGGGGCTGGGCTTGGCTCCTTGCTCTCTCACTCTCGGGATTGGAGCGGAACGGACTGTTGCTGCCCAGAGGATTAGCTGCCACTGCAGAGCTTTTGTCCTCCCACTGTGGGTGAGCCTTTGCTCGTAAAAGCAGCTGTTGGACTGGGACCTTATTAATACCCGACCTCACTGGTAAAGGACCCTCACCATCTACTTGGGTACCTCAGGGGAAAACCCAGGACACCTGGACCCCTCCAAGGGAGTCTCTCCTACTGGTGTTCAGGAGCCGGGCTGGCGCTGCCCAGCCCTGCCATTTCTCTGCCACTGCTCCAGGTTTTTGCTACACTGTAACCCAGCACCCCATGCCTTCCGGGACACCCCAGGACTCCTGCTACAGCTGCGGAGTTTCTGCTGTATTTTGTTTGCCACACCAGGTGTGCACACCTCTGCCGTTCCAGCTGTTGCTCTGAGGTTCCTGCTAGAGCCCATTTTGCCATCTGGAGGGGCACCGGGACCAGCTGCCCCTGTGGGTTTGTAGATGAAGCCCCTTTCCTATCTCTCTCGCCCGCCTGCCCACCATCACCCACTTACAGAGAGGCGGCCGAGCTTGCGCCACAGCGCCCCCTGCAGGCGCGGGGGAATCATCGCTCCCGCCCTGCCCGGCTGGGAGCCACCAGCGCCCCTGCCGGCTGTGAGCAGAACTGCACCCAAGGGGAAAGGGCCTGACAGCCGACAGAAGGTTGTTACTGGGCTTCTGGTTTTGTTTGCTGTTGCTGCTGGTGGTGTTGTTTGTTCGTCTTGTTATACATATATATATACACTAGTAAAGAACCGTTATTCCTTTTCTCATATTGATGCCTTTTCCTGGTCTTAAAATCAAGAGTCATACATGGTTAGAAGGGGAAAAGGGATTTTACCTTGGTATTTATTTTAAGGATCCTTAGGTGCACACGTCCAGGTCAAATGCACTGAAATACACACTGCAATGCACACCCCCAAAAAGATCTGGTATAACATTATAGGTTTTACTAATTAGCATATCTATCAAAAATTCCCCAATGAGAGGCTTGAATGAGCCCCCCCTCCCCAAGGAACCTTCCCTTGGATGGTTCTATCTTAGTATACAGAACGTGTTCTGGAGAGTTCCTTGGGGTCTGGGGCGCACTGATCCCTAACTGTGAAGCTTCTAAAATGTTTAGTCTCCTAGCTTGACAAACAAGTCCAAGAAGGTAGGCAAAAAGCATTAAGAATGCAGAAGTTGTAAAAAGGTATAACAGGGGTATAAAAGAAAAGGCAAAAAATCTTCATGGCATCAATATCTTTGCCTGAAAGCCCAGTAATTTCAAAGTTATAATAATTCAGAGGGAAGGGGGTCATATTTTCCATTCCAAGGGAGGTTCCCGCCTTCCTTGGCAGGCACCTGTCTTTCAAACTGTCATAGGTTAGCAAGCATAGTCCCGGAAGGGACGTCCTTGCTAAGGGGTGCTTACAGTTTCCTCTGGGAACTGATAGAACCTATCAGCTGGCCAGTTTGAATATGGACAATTCTCTAAGCCACTTAAAGTTGTGATCACCTCTGTGATCCACATTTAAGAATAGGCAAACTCCCCCTCCAAGCTCTCTCTCGTTTCCGGCGCTGGCACAGGTGGCTGCAGGCCCCGTGTGGGGGCCAGCGGGCCCGGCCAGGCCCTGCTTGGGCCAGGCCGGGCCGGGCCACGGCCATCCTGAAGCCATGGACCTGTTCCAGCCATGGAACCCCCCCCCACTGCCTTGCCGTGGGCAGCCGGAGCGGCTCGGCTCTCCCCCCTCTCCACTGCGATAAGAAAAATTCAACATTCCAGCTGCAAAGCTGCAAGGCCGAGGTGAGATTAACCCTTTTATTGCTGTGAAGAGCTGAAAACCTGAGGGAAGAGAGAGAGGAGATGCTTAAAGCTGAAATTCTGTTGTGAAGCTATGATATATCAGAGTATCCTGTTGTAATTTCATGAAGATATGGGGGGTGGAGTGTTCAACTCGTGAGCAAAAGCACCTGCGCTGAGATAGGCAGATGCTGACGCAGCTGTAATTTCATGAGAAGTTTGGACAGGGAGAGATGAACCAGATGAGGACTTTTGCTCCAAACGGGAAAGGAGAAAACCTCAGTTCCTAGAGATGCTCCCAGAGATAGTCCTAACGATGAAGATGATGAAGACCCTTTGCTCCCAGGGAAGGAGAAGGGCCTCTGTTTTTGTTTCTGAACGGCTCAACCTTAAAATTGTACCCCAGAAAACTTCAAGAGTGGACCCTCGAAAGCAGTTGTGGGAAAAGCTGCAAGTCGGGGGAAAGGACTCACACGCAGGCAGAGAGACTCCTCTTCCTAAATGGACTGAACAATATTTGGAAGTGGGTGGCTGTCTCGTTGTGATAATGTTTTCATAGCATGAGCAAGAAGAGACTTCTCTTTCTAAATGGACTGAACAAGGTTATTATGGAAGTGGTAAACAGACTGAACATCTTAAGGGTTGTCTTTTCACATTGTCAGTGGGAGAAGGGAGGAAGGTGGGGGGAGGAGGAGAGTTCTGAAGGTGGTATAATTTTTTTTTCCTTCTTCTTTTAGGTCTGTTAATAAACTTCTTTATATTCTTTCAAGTTTGGTGCCTGTTTTGCATTTCTCCTAACTCTTATCTCACAGCAGATAAACAGTAATGAGTATTTTGGACCAAACCACTACACAAACTGAGACAGGGAGGTTGTTGGTCACAGTCTGCTGTGGTCCAGGAGAGCTCAAAGGGTCTCAGTTTGTAGCGCTGTTTATAGGGTGGCAAGAGACTGGGCTTTAGCCATAATAATGTTTCCTTCTGGCCACAGTTTGGGGCGGCACTTTCTTTGAAAGTGTGAGAATGGGGATGTTATGCTGTTCGGGCAAGAAAACAGTTTGCAAGGCTGTTCATAAAGAAAACAGCAGCTCGTTAGACAGCAGCAGTTCCTGGGAGCAGACAATATTTCTGATAAGCTCAAACAGAGCTGAGCCCAGGGGCTGTTCATCAAGGCTGAGGCCTAATGAGCATTTCTCAGACCGCAGTGCAGCCTAGAAAAGGGGTAGAGGGGTGATACCCCACCACAGGAAGAAACTGCTTTAGGACACATAGAGCAGAGAACTGGAGGGCCTTTTGCTAAAGCCATTTATTCCTCTCCCAATGGACGGCAACACTTGCCCAACTGTCTGGGCACAACTGCAAGGAACACCAGACTGACTATAGCCAACTTTTGAAAAGAAAGACCATTGTGAAACCAAACATTTAATATCAGTTTCTTGATAGTTTGCCAAAATTGACCTGTCTGGGAGAGTAAAGGAAAAATAATTACAAACAAGACAAATACAAACAGTCACTCGCTTTGATATATGTTAGTGCACACAGACAACCTGGAAAGCATCTCAACGGTTTTGGCCAAACTATTAATACACTGTCCTTTCTATTGCACTTACAAAAGGAGGGCTCTTCCCTGCCTCTAAATAAAATTTGTTGCTTCAGCCTGTGTTTCCTTCAAAGTACTAGCCTTTTTCTGAAGCCCACTGATGTGACAAGAGCATTCCAGAGCTGGACTCAGCAGTGGTAAAAAAGCAGGGAATCTCTTGATCCAATATTAAAAGAAACGAAATGCCTATCAGTAATCATATAATATATTTTCCTCAGAACACTATATTCTTCCATTTAGTTCTATAATTCTCTTTGACTACTTTTAATTTGTGATACCATGGAGCTTAAATAATTTGACGAAATTTTCAGCTGATGTTTCCTGATGTCACAAATGTTTCCCTGGAATGCAAAGGCTCCTCACCCCTTCCCCAGCACAATAGTATAGCTATCTAGAAGGATTTGTTAGAATTCCTTGAGCACTTTTTCACTGAAATTTTATGGATTTCCACACAGTGAAGTACTCAAAAATAAACCCCAGAAAATTGATGTTCTAATACCTAATGGAAATAAAGATAGTACGTGTTTGATACTAGCAAATATGATACTGCCAAAACAAAACATGAAGTACTTCCCACTATGGCTTTATTTTCTTCAGCTGAGTTATTCCTGATTTGCACAATTCTGTGCAGCCAATACAAAATCTGCCCCAACAAACACTAAGCTCTTTGAGTTTTCTGTTTCCAAAGTTAGCTAGTAAAAGATACTTCCTTAAAAATGTCTTGAAGCCCTGCAGTACTTAGTGCTGCCTTGGCACAAGCTAAACATCAGCTTTGTCATCCATTTCTGGTGTATGCCTAAGAGTGATAGTGCTTTACTTAACCAACAATTTTACTGGTGCCCGTCACTGGAGAGCTCTCCAGAACCAGTACTCACACTGAACACAGGGTTTGGGGCAGTCCAGTTCAGGAGCTGAGCTTTGCAGGAGTGCAAACTTAACTGAAGCATCCATTTATGTAGTTTGCTGTTAACGGAAAAAAAAGCGGGGCGGGGGGGGGCGGGAAGAAAGTAAGAGCCAAGTAATATTACAATCAATATGACAAAAGGAAAAAATAACCATAACATAATAATATATGCAACCTGGGTTCCTTTATTCATCCTGTTGAAAGGGCAGTAGATACTCGTAACAGCACAGATTTTGAGAACTTGACCTATGCAGTCATTAAAAGTTACCAATCATCACCACTTTTATTTGTATGCAAGGACAGATTTTAGCTAAAATATACTAGTGTAACCTCACTGACTTCAAGGACCTCTGCTTACAGGCATGTACTAAGAATGTGACCTGATGTTTATCTGTTTTTCAGACCATAAATGAAATACTGTCCAATCTACCAATGTATTTTAGTAAAGCTGACTAATGGAGACTCCCTTTGCTTTAATGCACATCTTTTCGTGTTTCCCACAGATGTGCTCTTTTTTTCAGGCTTTCAAAACCAAAAATGCATCTGACTTCCAAACATCTCCTGACTCAGTTGAGTTTGTTCCCATTACTTCATTTTTTCTTTGGCACATACATCAACTAATGTTAAACAACAGAGACAATCAAAATAGAGAGTTTTGCTCACAGGTTATTAAATTACCATTAATCCTTTTCTTTAATTTTGAAGTTCTCCAGATAGGAATGAAATTGCTGGACATTACATAGTCAGAAAGACAGACATGAAAGCTGGAATAAAAATGGCTGAAGTGGTAAGCATAATGGTCTACCAAATAAACAGATATGTTTGCATATTATCATGGCAGCCTCCTGAAAGGCAAAACTATGTAACATGTCAGAGCAAACAGTAACACAGCATAAATACATTTCTTTTGCACTGATTCAACTGAAGGAATATAAAGTAATGAGCTCATACTTAAAGAACAGACAATGTATGAAAATTAAACAGTGAACAGAAAAACATATTTAGTCAACTTAATTTATTTTACTGGGCCTGATATTTTTTATTACCTAGATTTATGATACAGCTACCCTTAACTGTAGGTGAGAGAGTCTTGAATCCATGGTATGGACATGCTGATGTTGTAGCAAGCTTCTGGCTGCACCTGCCAACATGCACTCAAGCAATTTTTACAGAATTGACTCAGTTTGAAGAAAAAGCACATTGAAAGACAAGGTGGTGTGATTTTAAATGTCAAAATATGGTTTAATAATATTGCAAATGTTAAACTCAAAGTTGTAAGGTTCCCTAGGATATTTGATTCCCCAATTCCTATATTTATCTTCATTTGTTTATGTAACACTGCTGCAAGCTGATGAACAGGAATAGGTGCATTTTAGTGATGGGTGTGATACGTCCATGAAGACAGGTCGGGGAATTTAGGGTAAGAGAGAGAAAGGGATAGGGCAGATGTTAAGGAGAGAAAGAGCAAAAGGGCTTAAAGACCTCAAAAGAGGATGAATTCTTGGCTCCACTGAAGATTATGGAAGTTTAATCAATTACTTCAGCAGGATCAGTATGGAAAATGTATTTGAAATGCACTTGGATCTCGTGCAACAGATTTCAGATGAACGTCAGATATCATTAGTCTACATGCAGTTAATTAAAAGTAATTTCTTGAAATTGCCTTTGAAATTCTTAATACTTGAATAGTCAATATCAAATTGCAAACCCTGCAACTCAGCATTACTCCCTCTGGGGAAGCCGCAGCACCACCTATCCTGAAGGGATCATCTCTGCTAATGGGCCATAATCTCCCAACTGCACCAGCATAAAAGGCAGTTGTAACAACCTAGGCCATCAAGGACTCCCAAAATATCCTACAACTCATAGGATTACATCATTCCATTGTGAAACTCACCGCCCTGGGGTGGAGGGGGAGGTACTGAGCATTCCTGCCTGGACCTGAGCATATATAACTGGGGGCTTGGGACACCACCAGCACCACCACTCGATGGAGCAAGAGCTGGACCAGAACTTCCACAGGACCACTGCTTTTGACAAAACTGCAACCATCACTTCAACAGGACTGCAACCACCCTGACCCATAGGATACCAGCTTGTAGTCTTTGTGAGTTTAAGCCAGTTTTTCTGTATCATTGCCTTTATTGTAATTGTTCTATTAATTGTAACTCTGACCTGAAATCTCTCTCAAGGTATTTGTGTGGGGTTAATTTTTCCCACTGGTTTACTTTCAAACCAGCACATTTAGAAATGGAAGAGAATATATATATAGAATATATGAAAAAATGGGCCAAAATACCATTAAATGTTTAAATATTTGCTTTAGAAAATATTCAGTTTTCACCTCTTAAAGTCTGCCTGAATCCCATTTCTGCATTTTTGTGCCAAACACCTTCACGGACTATACTTTCCATTGGGATATGTTTCCTGTGATACAAACTGGCTTGAGTGGCCATAGTGGCATGAAAGATGTGGCTCTTCCAGTGAACCCGGGCCCTGCGGCAGGAGGGAGTCAAGGCACTGGGAAGGTATTATAACAACAGAGATCAACACAGATTAACATGTGGCATATCTAAAAGGAAAAAAATTGGCTTAGGTTTACAAACTGATGTTTTCAAAGCTCGCCTGGCAAAAGTAAGTGCTTTCATCCCAGCTGCAATTTCTTTTCCAGTAGCAAATCCAAAACTTTAGCAAAAGAGTTTTAAGAACACCTTGTTATGCTTCCCACCAGATGACAGAGCAGTACCCAAAAGGGCCATGTTTTCCCACTTGAAAATTCATGTGTTTGACATGAAACTGGCAGCAGTTGTTGGAATGGATGAGCAGAGCTATCTCAGTGTGTAGACAACAGAAGAGGACAACAGTAGTAGTATATGATGGTGGTTATTCAGTCAGTGGCACTTTTCTCTAAGATCTGCCAATCTGGTAAGAAGCCCCAGTCAAGTCAGACCACAGAGAACAAATATGTTGTCCAAAGGTTCAGAAATATAACAGAGGTTTGGGGTTTTTTTGCTTGTTTGTTGGTTGGGTTTTTTGTTCTGATTTGATTTGGTTTTTGGGGTTTTTTGTTTTGTTTTTTGTTTCCTTTTTGTTTTCTCTGATGTTTTTCACTTGTGGAATATAAACATATGGTGGATTTCAGCTGGCCCTGCCACTTATGATTTACTGTGCACAGGATAGAGCCTTGAGACTGGCTGTGATGGGAGGTGCAGGCTGCTGCTGAGGCTGACAAATATTGTTGCGAAGCCTTGTGTTTGGTGTTCTGACCAAATTCAAATATTGTCACAGTCACTCTGCTATCCAAAAGTAATGTCCAGGGTTTAATTTGGCTGATAAATTCTTCTCTGGGTGTTTCACACACCCTTCTTCTGTCAAATGCTATTTTGATGAGAATGACTACTTTCTGCAAATGGAGGAATTGATTTCTGAATGCAATTAAGAGAGAGAAAGGAAAAAATCCAACTGAGTTCACAGTTCATCTGATGCTATTGTTAGAAACTTGGAGGGGATATGGTACAAAACTGTTAGACAACACTATAGTTGCCTTGCTTTAAGAGAAGTATCTCCAAAGAGTTAATTATGGACTCAGAAAAAAAACTAAGAGTACAAAACAAAACGTGTGGAAGGCATCAAGCCTAAATTTCCAACATGAGCAAAACTAATAGACCTTTTCTATAGCCAGGCAGAACCCCTGTAATTCTACAAATTAGACTGAGCCCCTGGGAACTATGTGCCTGCAGCTGCTATGCAGATGTGTAGATAGAATATGAAGGACATTCTTTCAAATTACACTGGACGATTCTAAGGCTAATAAAATTACCCCGATCCATTGCTAGCTGATAATTTTCCTTATATAAAAGCCATATATATTATCATATAGCAGAACACATTTCAATCTGAAAAGTATGGATGGGCAAAAAATTTAATTCTTCTTACTTCAGATTGATTCTCATCTTGTAATATTAATTTTGTTATAAAATATCTTTCTTTGGGAATAAGTTGTCCTTTCTGCTTGTTTGAGAGCAAGAGCTCTTCATCAGGAAGCTAGTTAGTGTTTGACAAGACAGAAAAATGCACATACTCCCCCGCAAGTGTTTATCTAATGTTTAAACACAAACTTAGTTTCTTTTTGTGGAAGATAGCCCAGCCAACCTGTATGGTTGGCTGATTGTCAAGATTAGATAAGAACCAAATCACAAACACAGCTCTTAAGAGCTAAAGGACCTGACTGTGGCAAGTACAGGTTTGGTATAGTGCCCACCAGATCCTACAAACACCTTTAACAATAGGATTTTTAGAGTCATATGAGCATGACCAATTGAAAATCTTCTGGATGTAAGCCACACTTGTTCAGGCACTGAAATGACCCTCAATGACATTTTTAGAACCCCTAATTAACAGGAACATGGGCAGCAAAGCAAACACTTCAAGATACTCTTCCTTTATGAGAGATTATGGGTAGATTCAAAATTCTCCTGCAATTGGGGAAAAAGAATCAAAACTAAAACATATTATAATGGATATAGAGGGTTGGCAGGAAGGAACAAAAGACAGAGCAACCAGAAGGAAAAAGGATGACAGGGACTGAAAATGAAGGAAAACAGATGAAGGTTGGAAACGAGTGTCACTGGTGTGATGAGTTCACAGGCAGGTGGCAGGGGCAAGAGATCTTTTACCTATTGGAAGACGAAAGGAAATGGGCAGATCAGAAAGGAAGCAGAGGTGTCTGACAGCAATTACTTTAGCAAGCACTTTCCCCTCCCTCTCTCACTTTTCTGCAGAATTGAAATTTATTTTAATCAAAAAGGTTTTTTATATTCTCTTCTTGGGACCTGATCAAAGTGTTGGCTCCTTATTATATATATTTCTTAAAATCCCCAAATGTGCCTAAAATATCCCCCTTTGCTATAACTCAAATGTCCTAGAATCCCTTCAAGCTGTGATCTCCTCAGTTAGGATAAACAACATTGTGCCAATGTTTGGCTGATGAAAACCTCCAGAAACATGCCAGGAGCTTAAAAGGGAGACACTGTAATTTTGCAAAGGGCACTCCTCCCTGTGAATTACTGTTCTATTAGCATCCTGCCATGCCATTAGGAGACAACACTCCAATACTAGCCGTAGCTGTCTTAGGGCCTGTTTACAATGCAGCGTATTTGCTAAGGCATCACCACACCAACATAACTTTGTCCTTTCTACTGCTCAGCTACTATAAATCTGTCAAAACTTTGCATTACACACCACAAAAGTTCCATAGACCCCTGCAGTCTTCAATGGAAGTGAGCAGTTTAACAGGAGTGCCCTTGCCCCACTATAGACATTGCTAATGTCAGAACCATAGAATCACTAAGGTTGGAAAAGACCTCCAAGATCATCAAGTCAACCTTCAATATCTTCCTACACAGTTTCCGCGGAGTGCAAGGCATTTTCATCCACTTCAAGGCGAGAGCTACTGTTACGATCTGGTTTAAATCCAGAAAAGCAAAGCAAGCTAAGTCTCTGTGCATAAACCGGAAAGAACTTAGAAGGTTCAAAATATTCCCAGAAATGAGATTAAAACCAAATGAGGTTAGATGTTGATGCCAAAAATTGATGTATTTTATTTAAAAGTAAAAGAGGCAAAGAGAAGGGAAGAGAAAAGAAAGAGAGAAAGAAATGGAAAAAAGAAGTGTGGGGGAGGGGTGGGGGAACAGGGAGAGGTGACAGGGGTTAGGTGGAAGCATATCACCCATCTGAGGGTCCCAACGATGTCTCGTTGCTCCCCTCCATCCGGTCTTCTGGTGGTGAGGGTCCCCCGTCACCGCCGTGGCCACGCCGCCACACGCCGCACCACGCCACCACATACCAAAGAGTACAGAATTTCATGGATTAATATACGCTTTGGGCCAGGTGGGAACGCCCACATGCCTCCTCTTGCAGGGGCTAGCTTGACACTGTCCCTTGTAACACTGAGGGTCTGTTGCATCATCTCTGGTGCAGGGTCTGGAGACCCCTTTGAGGGGGGGCCCCTGTGATGGGTCATGTCAACCCCTTCTGCTGTGGATAAGCTTCCCCTCCCCCACTGATGAGCGCCCCTCAGCTGGGCTCCTCTGTATAGTGGAGGATGGCAGTCACTGCGCCTCTGACCACAGGCTTTTCCCAGATACCCAAAGCTTCTCCTCCCCCTCCCCTTTGGTGGAGGGTTTGTTCGAGCCTGGCAGCTGATAGCCCTGGGGCTGTGGTCTCCACCTTTGGAGGTGTTAAGATTGTGCTTTGTGAAACATCCCCAGCCCCAAGTTGTTACTTTATCCCATCTTCATCAGCGAGTGGTGTAAGGCCTCAGGGCCCCATTCAGGGTGCGGTAGTCTTCTCTGCAGCTTTTGTAATACAGTTTTCAAAGTCCTTCAAGAAAATGTTTAAGTCATAAATTATAATATTTCAGTCTCTGTGTTCCGGTTTGGCCAAGTTTAGAAACATATCCTCGGAGAGAAGGCACAACCACCCCTCCCCCATCAGGTTCAGGAAAAATAAATTTTCCTTGAAGGAAAGTGAAGGAGATAAAACTATTTATTTAACAAACACACGGGAAAAGGAAAATAATGCTAAATAATAAAATCTTTCGCTGTGGAGGAAAAACCTGGGAAAATGTTAGAGTCCTCCCTTTGGTCTCCTTGGAGCTGGGGCTTGGCCCAGGGCCAGGCCCTCTGTGCCCAGTGGAAAGTCCTCCCGATGTGCTCTGATGTTGAAGCAGTCCAGTAGAAAAGGGAGAAAATCCGAAATTCCAGGGAAGGAAAGACAAAGTTCAACTCTCCATCTCTCTCCGGGGAAAAAGAAACTGAACAACTGGCCAAAAGCTGACTGGAAAGCAGCAAGCCGGGTGCTTCCCTGCCACAGCTGAAAAAAAGTCGCTATCTCTATGTGACCTTGAATAAGCTGCAAACTGCTTTGAGAAAGTTTTGCTCAGTTTTTCCTTCCCCCTCTCAGGCTCAGTTTAAAGGCATAGAAAGGCACAAGAATTAATTTCTGGGCATAGAGCAGCGATATGGGATACACATCATAAAGTCACCCCAAGACACCCTGACAGCTACTTATGTGAACTAATTGGTCAGTTGCCATTTTCCACTCTCACAGACTGGTGGCTTGAAAGTGTCACCTGTAACACCCTGGTTTTAAAGCTCTTTTCCAAATAAATTCGGGATCATATTTTTAAGGCTCTTTTTCTGTAGCAAGTTAAAACATTACAGACTGTGACACCTACCTCATGGGAAATGTACTCATGGCTGAAGCCTAACACAGCATTCAGGGCAGCATCACAAGAGATGATCCGATTCTGAGTCCACACCTTGCAGATGATCCCCAGCACATAGCCAATTCTGTGCATCTTCCACCAGATATGCAGGTCAGGACGAACCTCCTGTCATGTTTGTTAGCACACACTGAAGAAAGAGACACTGTTTGGCTGCTGGTCCTCTTTCCACTCCTCAGGGACCACTCTCACTATGAAGACTTAGGCATCAACAAGATACCGGAACATGAGCAGCTGCTACTTCTCCATGTCTCTTTCAAGTAGTGAAGGGAAGAATCTACAGCTTTGCTTGTTGGCTTTTGGCACTGAGTGTTACTTTTCACAAGAATAGTTGGAAGGCTAGGTGAACCAGGAAATTGTTAATAAGACATAAAATAGTTTTTACACAGTGCATATGCTTCTGATCAGGGTTGCCAGGACTGTTGCTGCTGCAGAACAAAGCTGCCTTGGTTTTTATTTTTTATTGGTAGCGTAGGGGCAGCTAATGGCCCCAGCCAAAAGTCAGGACCTCACTACATCAAGTATTGTTCTGTAAAATCCTAAGTAAAAATGTTTGTCCTCAAAAGTTTGTATGGGAGACAGACAGTGGAAGAGAGGCAGCAGTATCTCTGTTTGTTATGGCAACTGATGCACCAGGATGTTTGTGCAAGGTCACATAGGAAGTCTGTAGCAAAGCCAGAAACTGAACTTCCATCTTCTGCATGCAATTACAGCACTAGCACAACAGGCTTTTCCTTGCTTTTAAATATTTTTTGTCTGAATTCTTGCTGGGGGTTTGAAGCCAGTGACATCAACATGGAAAATAATCCTTAAATGGAGAAAGCAACTCCATCAGCAATCAGCAGTCCAAAGTTCCAACTACACTTGCAGATCAGGAAAGAGCAGTTGTTCCACCAGTGACTGCAGAGAGGCACAACTTAACCTCTATATAAGGCTCCACTTCACATGTTTTAGGAGGCATGTTCCTGAGCCAAGCTTGAAATCAATCCACAAGGCAGAACAGCAAAGCTTGTTTTGCTGCTGTAGGTATGAACACAGGGCAAGGGGATGCAAATTCAGATCTACTGCTGATGGCAAGAGGAGCTGGACATATCTGAGGATGCAGTTCAACATCTCTACTGGTTCCACATTCATTGCTAATATCTTTGTATTGAGGAGCCCTAAATAACGTCTTCAGAAAACATTTGTTTTTTCTCAAAGTGCCATGACAGTCTCATTCATCAGGGGGGTTTGCAGATACAGCATTGTCAGAGCTAATGTCTCTTGACTGATATTGAACTTGTACAGACAAGGTTGCACATTCACAGAACAAGCACAGCAGCAGAAAAAGAGAACAGAAAAGAAAAAGCAACAAAACTGATAGAAGAAGGTACTGTGAAGTTGACAGCCTTAATTTGCTGCACGCTATCCTCAGAAGCTATGGAACATTTAACTTCATTTATCCACAGGTTGGAATGAGAAGGATTATGGGGGCTGACTAATAGGATGAACCCTACTATGAGCCACAGAAAATGTATAGCAAATTCTACTTCAGAAACTTAAGATGAAGTGTACCTTGCACCATTTTCCCCCACACAGTTATTGCTGCACAGCTCTGAAATTCAAAACTTTCAATTGACACACTGACACCTTTTTTTTTAATTTTCCAGAAGTATGAAAAATTATGGGGAAATTATTTCACATATGGTGAAATACTATTTGTTTTCTGAAACAAAATTGTTAATGCACATGCAGCTTTGTTGCTGCTGGCCTGGCAACCCAGATTCTTTAACAAAATGGCCTTTCAGAGCTGCTCACTGGCCATTACATGTTTCTGGACCCCACTGCTCCCTCACTGCTTCAGTTGGGACCCTTGGCGAAGGCCAGGTCATGTCAGCCCAGCTCTTTTCTTCTGGAAATGCACATTCTACGGTCTGAGGAAGGTGATGGAGAAGCCAGCCAGGTAATGAGAACAAGGCCAGGGCCCATTAGTAATCTGTCTGATGGGCAGTGTTTCACTGGAGTTGTGCTGCCCTTAATTCCTTCCAAAATCCATCTTATTCCAGCAAGTTACCAAGCAGGCAGCAGTCCACACTATTGTTTTCTCAATAGTGATTGGGAATAAGTCAAGTGACAAAAGATGTTGATCTGATTTGTTGGGCTGCTGTGTTGGTTTTGCATGGCCTGGTTTTTCGTAGCAGGGGGGGCACAGAGGTGGCTTCTGTAAGAAGCTGTTGGAAGCCTCCACCTGTCCAGAAGAGCCAATCCCTGATGGCTCTGAAGATGGACATGCCACTGGCCAAGGCTGGGCCAATTAGAGATGATGGTAATATTACTGTATCCTGCAGCCGTAGGAGGAGAGAAGATCCAACAGGCAGCAATTGTGCAGCAAGATTGATTTATTTAATTATTTTACAAACTCTTTTATAGACTTTTTTCTTCATAGTCTAATTGGACAAAGGATCAGCCACCCCCTGGGTGGATTGGCTAGAAATTCTAAACATCCATTGTCAAAATATTTTTCTACTGTACCATAAACATAGTTCTACAAGGTCACAGGTGTTCATAGTTTATAGAAGTTCTGCTAATTTCTTCGTGAGACAGAAAAGTATCCAACAGACTTAGAAAGAAGCAACATTGTATCCACATGGCAATACCTCTGTGATAACAGATTTAAGAAGAAATCAAAACAAAGTGGGGCATGCGCAGTTTTTTTCCAGCCAGAGAAGAGGAGGAGGTGAGAACCTGTGAGGGAAACTCCATGGAGACACCAAGGTCAGTGAAGAAGGAGGGGGAGGAGGTGCTCCAGGCACCAGAGCTGAGATTCCTCTGCAGGCTGTGGTGGTGACCATGGTGAAGCAGCCGTGCCCCTGCAGCCCATGGGGATCCAAGCAGGATGCAGAGATCCACCCGCAGCCCGTGGGGGAGGTGCCCATGCCTGAGCAGGTGGATGCCTGGAGGAGGCTGTGATCCAGTGGGAGACCCAGTGGAGAGAGGGGGCCCCTGCTTCCAGGCTGGAGCAGCCTGTCCTTGGAGGACTGCACTGCATGGAAGAGTGACCCATGCCACAGCAGTTTTGGGAGGACTGTTTGCCTGTGGGAGGGACTCACATTGCAGCAGTTTTGGCAGGACTGCTGCTCCTGAGATCGGAACCACATCGGAGAGGTTTGTGGAGAACTGTCTCCCCTGGCAGAGACCCCACGGTGCAGCAGGGGAAGGACTCCTCTCCCTGAGCAGCACAAGAAAATCTCGGGTGATGAACTGACCAAAACCCCCATGCCCTGTCCCCTGTGCTGTCAGTGGGAAGGAAGGAGGGGTTGGGGGGAAAAGGTGCTTTAAGGGTTTATTTCACTTCTCATTATCCTGCTCTGACTCCGTTAGTAATAAATTCACTTTGTACCTCTAAGCTGAGCCTGTTTTGCCCTTGGAGAGTTTTCTTCTGGTCCTTTATCTAAACTCATGAACCCTTCATTAATTTTTTTCTCTCCTCTGCCCAGCTGTGGCAGGGGAGTGCAACTGAGTGGCCTTTGTAGGTGCCTGGCAGTTGGCCAGTGTCAAACCACAACACCTGCACAGTAGTACACCTTCCAAAAAACCTCAAAAAGATGGAGGAGCGAATGTGGATTCACTTATTCTCATGGAGGCACTTTTTGAATTTTTATGATGAATTAAGAAATAAAAAATTTGATGATTAAAATGTGGCAGAAAGATACATAGGAGCAAAAAAACTGCACTGTATGAAACATCATGCAGAGTTTCCAGCTAGAAATTCAGATGGAACAGGGGATAACATAGTCAATAATAATCAAATCTAGTAAATGTTAAAATAGTGCAGTACTCTGTGGACCTGCAAGATGTTACCTGCAAGGGAAAGGAAAGGCCATTTGAGAACAAAAAGATATATTTCTATCTTAGTCTCAAGTCTTCCTAACACACCATGTAATTTAGGAAGTTTTACATAAGCCTTTTAAACTGTTTCTCTACAGCTAATTTTGACATACCTTTTCCATTAACCTAAGTGGGAAATGCAGGCAAATTAAATAGTCCCCTTGGGCTACATAGGGAATGTTCCTGCCACTATCACCACTGGCTCAACTCCACCTACTACAAAAGCTGTGGTAGGAGAACTGGATAAAGAAAGTGTCAGTGAATTTGTGTACTTTACAAGCACCTAAATCAGAATGTGCAAGGGTCTGCTGCTCAAGGCTAGAGAACCCAGGGGTAAAATGTTGTTATTCAGAACCTGATGTACCATTTGTACTTCCAGCATGGATACCTGGAGGTTAGCAAGCCTTGGAAATACAAAAGATGTTGTGGAGCAAAGCAATGGGCAGCAGGAGAGGTACCCAGGCAGTGTTCCCTGCATCCCCTTAGTTCACAACATTAGGGCCAATATCGGACTGTACAGTATGTACTCACACAGTTCTGCGCCACTCATGACTTGGAAATAAAAAGTGAGACTTTTTTGACTTGCCAGGCCAGTTTTCCACCATTATTTAACCAATTTGCACACAGTAACTGTTGAGTCAGTTATTATTATGAGTCACAGGTTGATATGTTCACCAGTACAAACAGTGACACTGAAGGAAACAGCCTCACTCATGCTGTAAGGCCCTGTCATCCAACATGAGAATGCAAAGGAAAACTGTTCCTAAACCTCAAGGGTTAAAATAGAAGAAAACAAACCCATGATTTTTCACTTAAGTATGAGACACTTCTTGACTATAACTGTTTCTCGTAATAGTAATCAGTTAAGTGACTGGTTTAAAATCAAGAATTTGCTATAGTAAGATTTTTTTATACTGAGCTGTATTACTAATGAGTGTTTAAAAAATTACACTTTACCTTTTCACAGTTGCAGAACTACCATAAGAACTGAGAAAAGCCTTTTTAAAGCATGAACTTTTGAAACTATTTGTTTCCAAGTTAGAAAAACCAGCTGAACAGCTGTAGATATAGGACATGATCTACTTTGGAGTAAGCATAAAATCATAGAGTCATAGAATAGCCTGGGTTGGAAGGGAACCATAAAGATCATCTAGTTCCAACACCCCTGGCATGTATAGGGATACCTTTCACTAGACTAGGTTGCTCAGAGCGCTGTCCAACCTGACCTTGAACACTTCTGCAGACAGGACAACCTCAACTTCTCTGGGCAACCTGGTCCAGTGTCTCACCACCCTCTGAGTAAAGAATTTCTTCCATATATCTAATCTAAACCTACACTCTTTCAGTTTGAATCCATTCACCCTTGTTCTGTCACTACATGCTCTCGTAAAACATCCCATCTTCCTTGCAGGCTCCCTTTAAGTACTGGGAGGCTGCAATTAGGTCACCCCAAAGCCTTCTCTTATACAGCCTTAAAAAAAAAATTCTCTCAGCCTTTCAATTAGGCCCTGAAACCAGGGATTTCACCTGAATAATAAGGGAGATTAGGTTTTGATCCCATGCCCCTTATGTTAATTTGTCACCCCATATTCTCTGCCAGCAAACAATTACTGGCCTGTTCCTAGAAGGCTGACAGAAGGAAACTTCATGCCTAGGAAAGATAAACAAAGTATATTGCTTCCTGTTTACACTGAACATGAGCTTTTTATAATTATCGCACCAATTAGGTTTAATTGGGCAATTATCCTGGCAAACAATGGCACATTGATGACAGCCAAACAAAGGCATCTCAGATCAGCTCCTTCACCAGGCCACTGCAGCAGAGCCCCTCTGAATTGCCTCAGTTCTGGCTGCCATCCCAGCAACATTGACCCTCCAACAAGGGCTGCACAGTCATAGGAGAGCAGCAAAGGAAACAGTTTTCCTAACCTGTCAGCGTTTAAGAACTCAAACATTTTTCCTTACTACAAAAGGAGTTTAAAATTTGGAGGGAAGAGTGTACACAGACTGAGTGTATACAGCAGAACAGCTTGGCTGGGAAGAACTGTTTTGCTTTCCATCCTTTTGAAATGTTTCCATTAGATTTTCACTTCCTTCATTCAAGTGAAAGCAGCATTTCAGTAGTGGAATGGAAAAAAAGAGAAAGTATAAGATTTGGAATGTCAAAGGACTTTTTTTTTCTTAACCCCAAACCCCTGTAGCCGGAGCCTCAGCTAGCTGAATCCTTCTTGGCAACAATTCCATTTCAGTGAATTTACTCATTTTGTCAGAAAAATTCTGAACAGACAAAATACCAAAGAGGCGAGATGTCTTAGAAAACTTATGTCATTAGCATTGTAAACATCAATTGTCACACATCCAAAATCCTGCAAGTATGATAAATCCACCTTACCAAATTCTTTAATCAAATTTTAATTTGAATTAGAGTAAAAGTGACAAAAGAGGTGAATTTTGTGAAAAAGATGGACAAATCTCAGCTCTTTATATTTTCATGTGTATTTAAACAAAATTATTTGTACCAAAAGAGTAAGTAAGTTCAGAACACACCTTTCCTATAGCATGAGCAACAAGTAGCCAAGGAGGTGAAGGAGACAGTGGAAAGGGATTCTCCCTATAGTCTTATTCTGTAGCTTCTCACTAAATATTTCAGTCTTCCATCGACCTTCAAGTGCATCCCTGTGAGATACAAACCAAAACTAACCACAAGTGTTGGGACTTCAGCATCAAACTTGTGTTGAGTGTTTTATTTGTGGAGTCTGGAAAGTTTAATTAAATCCTATCACATTCACCAGTGTTTCAGGCCTCCACATCCACAGTGCCTTGCACAACTGCATGTTCTCTGCATTGATGTGTATATAACACTATTCTTTATGACTTGCAAGAGTTCAGCACACAGTGCCTCAGGTCTCCCTTGCCTTCTAATATTTCTACATCAGCAGCCAGAGTTTCTACCAATCCACAGCTACACAAAATGTACTTCTTTCATTCCAGCATTTCATTCTATTTTCAAAAACATTTTTAGGAATGAGTCCAAGGTAAATAAATTTTCTCAAGTATTGAGCAGTTTCTGATTTTGAAAATCTTACCACATCATTTAGATGGCCATCTATGAGCTCCTGGGCAAATTTTCAGTACTGTGACAACAAATGAGACACACACTCCTTTCAGCACCACCAGTATTTGATCTTTTAAACAGCCACATACATTTTGAAATTAAGTCCTTGAAATTTTTACTCTATCCTCAGGCACTCTTTAAACAAAGGATGCCTACATTTACTGTGTGAAAAGATGTTAGGAAAAACTTCTTACAGTGAAAACCATAGAAACAAGAAAAACACCCGCTTAAATTTTGAGCCACAGCTGGGGCTCAAAGGCTCAGCATCTTCACCAGAAGGGAATCCCTCTTCCATGCCTTGTATTATTTATCAAACTAATTACTGGATTTCACTTAAACAAGACCACCATTTATCCACTTTTGGTTTTGTTTGCCTCTACATTTCGAGTAGTTTAGCAACAGCTGGTCTAAGTAAGAAAGTTACTAAGGGCTACTATGACCGTAAGTGCCTCTATTTTCTTTGTGGCTCTTTTACCCAACGACCACACCAAGCTCTGCTCTTTTCATTACTTGGACACACTATATTTAGATTAAACAATCCCAGTCCTTGGAACAAGATGCTTTGCTCCTTTCAATTACTCCAGTCTAAAAGCAATCGCTGTCCTCAGCCTTTGTAAACTTTACAACTTGTTGGACTTTTCTTGAAACGTGTCTGTTCTTAAAAGCCAAACCCATGGAAAAATAACTGAAACCAAATGCCATGTGATCAGGCAACCATAACATGCAAGAGCCTGAAAATAACAGGAGAGATACTGTGGCAGTCTGACCTTCTGAACTGTGCCTATGGATTGAAGCAAAACAGCTCATAATCACATCTTAAATGGTGCACACAACTAGTTTATTTGCAGGTCAGAAGAACCCAGTTTACAGAGCCGTGATTTTAAAACTTCATGGACTTGCTTCAGATGCCAGAAATTACTTCATATTTGGAACAAGCTTAAACAGGGTCACAGATGAACTTTATTAGCTTATACGGTCAAAAACAGTTAAGCAGCCAGTTTCAATGGCTGCAAACATTCCCTCTGTCTCTTACCATGTTTCCACCTCAAAAAGGAAGGTGCATGAGTGGATTTTCTGTTCTAAACTCCTATGAAATATGGAGTTACTCAGAGTTACTGACCTGAAACTAGCAGTTCAAAAATTTTTATTTAAAGTATACTGGCAACACAACTTCAACAGGAGGTTTCTTATAGAGGTGTTATCAGCCTGTTAAGATCTGCACCCAGCCCTTACCTCAAGTAATAATGTCTATCAGTTACACTCCGATCATCCCTGTAGAAACTGAGCACTTGTAATCCTACTAACCAAATACACAGATTACGTTGCTGCTGACAGAGATATCAGAGCCCTTCATTTAGATCCATATATGCAGAGAATTATGCCACCAGTATACTTACTAACAAGAAATAGTAATTTTTGTGAAGATAAAGACCCCATGATAGGTCAATAAATTGTAACTTCAGGCAACAAAGCTTTGGCAGCCCCTTGGATAACTATCCAAGTTACATGTACAGTCAGTCAGGATGTTCAGTAGCTGTTACGGCTATGAGCTGAGCTAAAACTCTACAGACTATTAGTATAAATGCTATCCTCAATCCAACCTAAATACTTGAGATGGCCAGACACAAAATCAAACTGCAGACATGCCACCTACGCTCCAAAAAATGTATATTCAGGTTTGCTCAGGAATTAATAGAGGAGTTTCCTGGGAAAGATTTTTAACAGGATGTGCAACTGTGACACCAGGAAAGGAAAAAATGGGGGAGGAAAATCCTGATCTCCTTCTAGCTGAAAGTTCTTCTACAGCTGGCAGCAACTCAGACAAGATTTTCTTTATGAACAGACATTTACTTCATTAAAAAGTTTCATTGGAATAAAGAGAGAAGCATTACAATAACTATGCAAGACAGTTTTCTCTCTCACTCCTTCTAGGAGTACAGACATACTTGCATGCCCTTCCTTACAGGACTCCTGCAGCAGAAGCTACCAAAGATCTTGGCAGAGGTGGCCAAATCAATAGGTAAAAAATACCAAAACTGTGCAATTTGCCATTCTCTACTGGATAAGTAGTTATCTGAAATAGGCAGTTTCCTGAAGAAAAAACAGTTTTTAAAATATAGTGAGATGTGGCAGCCAGAGAGAAAAGAACAGTAAAATGTCAAACACAAAAATAAAGGAAATTCTTGTACTCAGATAGGATAGAATGGCCAGAGGATGAACCATTAAAACAGTTGATTTTGGCACAGATCACACTTCACTGTACTACTTCCTTCAGGTGAACTTCTGCCAGAAATACTGCTGGCCAGAATCCAAACTTTCATCTGACCAGACTCACTGAGCACCAGCAGAAACCATTCAAACCAAGATGGAAAGAAGTAGATTAAAAATATGAACCACCACTTCTTCCAGGCCTCACAAAACAGAATCACATAAAGATATACTTTCTTTGTAGGATCTTATTTAAAATCCATGGAAGTCAGTAAAGTGGATGTTTCTAACTGTAAACAGGGACACGTCTGTATATTTTGTTTGGGGTTTTATTATCATCCATCTCTGTTGGTTACAACCGTAAGAAAGAAGGTGAACGCACAGAACTAAGAGTGGTTCACACAACAAGGCATAGGGCTGACCCCAGATGCATTCAGCTTGTACCAATACACTGTTCCACCATCCTGTACTGTGTCTTCTGTTGGCAGCATTCACAACGTTCTCATTACAACACTGCAAAATGTTATTTCACAGAAGTGTCACTCTGTAGGCAGAAGAAAAGAACAGCTGCTGCAGTCTTTCTTCTGAAGTCTTCTAAATATTAAATTATAATGAAAAGTCCAATAATTTAATATGATCAGGACAGAAATCCTTCAGGTCTGACATCTACCCACTCCTATGACATGAAGGATGATCCTGATCTTTCAAAAAAATCTCTCTTCATCTGCTTCCTCTCTCACCCTATCAAACCACCAGGTTATTCACAAACACCTGTATAAACTGGAAGAGGAAACTGAACCAATACCAGCATCCTCAGCTTCAAAAATTATGTTATTCCCTTGTGTTGTATCCCTTACTCCCTTTTGAATCCTGATGAAGTACAAAACATAACAACATGCACAAGCTTTGCTTAGCCTCAGTTTTTAACATTCAGGTTTGATTCAGAGCTTGAGCTAAGGAGCCTTACTTCAGAACACTGAATTTTAGAATTGTCAAGGTTGGAAAAGTCCTTTAAGATCAAGTCCAGCTGTCAACCTACCACCATCACTATAACCTCTAACCCTCTCAGCCACATCATCCAGGAATTTTTACCTACACAAGATTTTAAATGCCGTCATTTCTGATTTCAACAAAATATTTTAACTCCTCTGTATACTGTGCCGTCTTTTTAAAAATAGTCTGAGTTTCCTGTCTTAAAAATTGGTCTGGCTTCAGACACTGAAAAAGGATGATTCAGAAAATTTTTCTTCCATTCATCTGATACTTTGACAAGTGCTAGAGAGCAACAAATAGTAGTGCTACTCTTCATAATAATTCTGATTATAGCTATATCCTATGAAGTAAAAATTAACAAAAATGCACATCAGTCACACAATGACTCTATTAACAAACAAAATATGATACCTTTGTACCTGTTTAGTGACATCCTATCCTGGACAAAATGATTCAGGGAAAGAAAAACCACTCAGGTTTAGCCTTGTCAAGAAACACGTACTGAAAAATGTCACAGTTATGCTTTTTCCTAAAAGATACAGCACTCCTCAGATCAGAACTGCATGATACTGTGTCAACATTTAGCTTTGTCAACTGCATTTGAAGACAACTTTGTGCTTGCAGAAACTATCTTGGAATAATACTGGCTTATACACTCAACAGTATCTCAGTCCTCCCCTTTTACAACTGGCTTTCTCTTGCCTTGTTAGCATGCTTGGTTTCTGTGCATTAGTAGAATGTCTGGTTGTTCAGACCCAAATCACCTGAATGAGGCTTTTTCTCCCTGTAGCATCCTAATTACAATCCTAAAAGAGTCTTGTTCCAATTTCTCTGCCAGGGGCAGGAACACCTTCCACTAGACCAGGTTGCTCAAAGCCCCATCCAACCTGGCCTGGGACACTTCCAGGGACAGGGCATCCACAGCTTCTCTGGGCAACCTGGTCCAGTGCCTCATCACCCTCTGAGTAAAGAATTTCTTCCTAATATCAAATCTATATCTATCACCTTTCATTTTAAAGCCATTCTTGCTTGCTCTCTCCCTATATGTCCTTGTAAAAAGTTTGTAGGAAAAATTATCTTGTCAAGAATGGCACCAAGTGGGAACCTGCAGCTCAGAAGTCCATTGCAGAGGTATGGTTCCCCTAAAATGCTAAATGTCAGAGCAGACTCCTGAAATCTTTTATATGAATCTCTCTTTTGCTGAGGTACTTCAATCTCAGCAATCCTGCACGTTGTCTTCCTACAGATATCAGATATAAAATGTGCTGACAGCATAGATGTCAAAGACACCATATCTTCCTTTCACTCTCATCATTTATCTTTTTAGTAATAACAAGTTATTTTTATGGATTTTTGTACCTAGTTCATGCTAGAAAACAGACTGAAATAAGCACAAAGGCAAGCCACAAGAAATGCTGTGGGCTGGCAGCATCCCAACAATTTGGGGAGCACAATAAAGGTCTGTAGATTCCTCCTGCTTGTTCTATCAAGTAAACAAGAACCCAAAGAATGTTTTTAAAATGTTTGTCCATTAACTTGGGTTTCCGGAGCTTTGCCACCATTGAACTCTTCCACGAAGTGACAAGATATATATTCACATACACAGTATACATATGCATACAAGGTGTAGCTGTGTTAGCATGGGATGTCGCAGAGCATCAGTTAACCTTAAAATGCTGAATGGTGTAAGAGTCTCCTGCCCTCTGGTCCCTGAATGTGCATGCCAAAGGTTAGGTAATCAACTCTACAGCATTGTTTTAATTCTTAGAGCTAGGGGGCATCCCTCCAAGTGATGCCAAGACAAGATGAGGATTAACATCTTAAAACCAGGATGAACAATGGTCTCGGTTTAGAGACAAGTTTAGGAGAAAATTCCAGAAAAACTCTGAAATGAATGAATAAATGGTGAATAAATGCTAGATATTGAATTGTCAGACCTTTGATGCCATGAAGATTTTTTGCCTTTTCTTTTATACCCCTGTTATACTTTTTTTACAACTTCTGCATTCTTAGTGCTTTTTGCCTACATTCTTGGACTTGTTTGTCAAGCTGAGAGATTAAACATTTTAGAAGCTTTGTAGCTAGGGATCAGTGTGCCCCAGACCCCAAGGAACTCTCCAGAACACATTCTGTAAACTAAGATAGAACCATCCAGGGGAAGGTTCCTTGGGGAGGGGGGCTCACTTGAGCCTCTCATTGGGGAATCTTTGATAGATATGCTAATTAGTAAAACCTATAATGTTGTACCAGATCTTTTGGGGAGGGGGCAATTTTGCGGGGTGCATTTCGGTGCATATGACCTGGACGTGTGCACCTAAGGATCCTTAAAATAAATACCAAGGTAAAATCCCTTTTCTCCTTCTAACCGTGTATGACTCTTGATTTTAAGACCAGGAAAAGACATCAGTTGCTGGCGACCACGAAGGGACCACCGCTGCTGCCTCTGCCACCTCCGCCGCCGCCACTCTCCGAGCAGGGGCGGGGGAGGGAGCGAGCAGCCAGCACCAAGCCAGAGGAGCAGTGCGGGGCCTTCCCGCCCCCAGCCTCGTCAGGGGCGGAGGGTGGGCGCGGAGGTGGGAGAGATGCAGGTATGCCACCACCCCCTGACCGCTCCAGAGGCGGAGAAAGTGCAGAATGGCCACCGCCCCCTGACTGCCCCAGAGGCGGAGAAGGGACAGGTATGCCACCGCCCCCTGACTTTTCCAGGGGTAGAAAAGGGGCTGATTGGCCACCACCCCCTGACCGCCCCAGAGGTGGAAAAAGTGCAGACTGGCCACCGCCCCCTGACTGCCCCAGAGGCGGAGACAGGGAATGGGGAGG
This sequence comes from Corvus kubaryi, assembly GCF_017639235.1. Lineage (NCBI taxonomy): Eukaryota > Metazoa > Chordata > Aves > Passeriformes > Corvidae > Corvus > Corvus kubaryi. Next base: position 4,629,063 of record NW_024581126.1, on the reverse strand, counting down.
GGAAGGGGCGTGCTGGCCAGCATTCCCCGAGTACCCCGAACACGGAAGTGAAGGCAGAAATGGACACGGGCAATGGCGGCGGCGTTCCCCGATACGGAGAACCGCAAGCTTCAGAGCTGGGGACAGGCGGAGCCGCTCGCTCTCCCCACCCTGTGGCTCGGCCAATGTCAAAACTGAGGGCAGACAGGATGGCCCCAACCCAGGTGGCTCTTGCAGAGCTAGGGACGGGAGAACCTGCTTGCAGCCCCTGCCTCCCTACCCCTCCACTGCCGCAAAGAGCGAGGCAGTTCCTGATCAACATTCGCCTGGAACAATCTTTAAAACCAATGAACCAATTTCAATTAAAAGTGAATGGGATGATTCCAATACAGATGGTTCTCACAGGGAGGGTGGTAGAAGAAGGAGCAGGATAGCCCGAGAAGCTATGGAAGCAGTCAGTCTCGTTGCTAAACACACAAGGTCCAAAGCAGATAAAGAGGGGGAGGAAGAACTTGCATTAGAAGCACCTCTGAGACAGGCTGTGGGAAATCAAGGAGTGATTTATATAAAGACACCATTTTCCCTTGGAGAATTACAGCAGTGGAAAAACTCAATTGGGAAGTACGGGAACAACCCGGAGAGTGTAGAAATGGCCATAAAATCCCAAAACCCAGATTGGGATGATCGAAATGTTATGCTAGATAAATTATTGGATAAAACAGAGACAAATGGTCAACAAGGCTGCTGTATATGCTATAGAAACTCAAATTGCAACCAGGAGTCTCCAAGGGTCAGTTAATGACATCCAGCCCCTAGCAAACCCTGGCTGGGATCCCAATGTCCCAGAACAGATGGAAAAACTGAAGCGATACCAGAAACGGGTGGTTGTTGGGTTAAAATGCGCCGTTCCTAAAGCAGTGAATTGGGCTAGGTTATATGAGATCAAACAAAATCCAAATGAGACTCCCACGGAGTTTCTAAATAGGCTTAAAGAGGCTGCACAAAAATACACTACCTTATACCCTGACTCAACTGAGCAGCAGATCCACCTGGCCTACCTGCTTATAGGTCAATCTGCTAATGACATAAAGAAAAAGCTGCAAAAGATAGATGGGCCACCAGACATAAGTAAATTGTTGAATGTAGCCTGGAAGGTATACCAGAACAGAGACTCAGCAGACAAAGATAAACATAATAAATCCCACGACAAGAAGTATGATAAGGAAAGTCATCTGACACATCAAAAAGGGGTCCTCCTTTTCCCCTAGCTGAGGACCAATGTGCAATTTGCAAGAAGCGGGGGCACTGGAAAAATGAGTGTCCATCATGAGCAGAAAAGAAGCCCCCAGTTCCAGAACTAACTGTAAATACAGACTGCGGGGACTGAAGGTAACTACCCCAGCAGAGCCTTCGGTTGTACCTAAGCTGGGGAATGATGATGTTGATTTCTGGTTGATAAAGGGGCAACATATTCTGTGTTAAATACTTTAAAAGGTAAACTGAGTCAAGACACTGTGGATGTGATCGGAGCTACAGGGTTAAGTGAAATAAGGCCTTTTCTCCAACCTTTAAAATTTAAATTGGGAAAACACTGGGTCACTCACCAGTTCCTGTATATGCCAAATTCCCCAATGCCATTATTGGGCAGAGATTTATTGGAAAAATTGGAAGCAGAAATTAAGTTTTCCAAGGAGGGGGCAGTGAAAGTTATAATCCCAGAATCTAAAATTATCAAAGCAGCTGCTATACTTGTACAGGAATGCCATGGAAAAATTCCCAAAGAAGTTGAAGAGGCTGTCATTCAAATAGTGTGGGCCAATGATTCTCCTGGGAGATCCAAAAAAGCTGAACCTGGGAGTATCACACTCAAAGCAAGGGCTACATCAGTAAGGCAAAGACAATATCCTCTGAAATTAGAAGCTCGCAAGGGATTAGTACCTGTGATTGAAAAGTTTCTCAAATTTGGGTTGTTAGTGGAATGTGAATCCAGGTACAACACACCAATCTTGCCAGTAAAGAAAGCTGATGGTAAAAGCTACAGGTTGGTACAGGATTTGAGGGAAATTAACAAGATAACAGAGGACATACACCCAGTGGTAGCAAATCCTTACACACTTCTGACAACACTAACAAATTAATTAGGATGGTTCACTGTTTTAGATCTCAAGGATGCCTTTTTCTGCATTCCTGTGCATAAGAATAGCCAAGAACTCTTTGCTTTTGAGTGGGACAATCCAGAAACAGGGAGAAAGACCCGGCTCACCATGACAGTTTTATCACAAGGATTCAAAAACAGCCCAACCATATTCGGAAACCAGCTGTCAAAGGAGCTTGAGGACTGGAGGAAACAAGAACCAGGAGGAGCGGTTCTCCAGTATGTTGATGACATCTTGATAGCGGCCAAGAAACGAGATGACTGCATAAAGCTCACTGTAAGTCTGTTGAACTTTTTGGGCCAAAGTGGGTATCGGGTCTTGAAAGAGAAGGCGCAGGTTGCCAGGGAAACAGTAGTATACCTGGGCCTGGAAATTTTCCATGGACATTGACAACTCAACAGAGAATGGAAGGAAGCCATCTATTGACTTGCAGAGCCCCATACCATAAGGGAGATGCAGGCCGTCATGGGAATGCTAGGTTGGTGTCGCCTGTGGATATCAAACACTGGTATACTGGCGAGACCTTTATATGAGGTCCTTAAAGCAGCTGAAAAAAGGACAATCATGTGGACAGAGAATGCCAGGGCTGCATTTAAACAGCTGAAACATTCCTTGGTGTCAGCCCTAGCTCTGGGGCTGCTGGACTCGACTAAACCTTTTGAACTCTTTACACATGAGCGACTGAATGTTGCTCTGGGGGTACTGGCACAGCACCTTGGAGACCAGCGAAGAGCTGTGGCCTATTTTTCAAAACAACTAGACAATGTAGCCCAGGGTTGGCCAGGATGCTTGAAAGCTGTGGCAGCAACAGTCCTTCTGATACAGGAGGCCCGTAATTCACCCTTGGGCAGCACATTGTTGTGTACGTACCCCATGCAGTGATAAATGTGCTGGAGCAAAAGGGGGGACACTGGTTCTCCCCTAGCAGGATGCTCAAATACCAATCTGTGTTATTAGGACAGGATGATGTTACTCTAAAGACAACTTCTGTGGTAAACCCTGTGATGTTTTTATCATCCACGTTACCTGACAGTGTGCCTGAGCGTGATTGTTTGCAGACAATAGAGGAAACTTATTCCAGCAGACCAGACCTGAAAGGTGTTCCTCTGAAAGATCCAGACTGGGAATTGTACACTGATGGGAGCAGCTTCATGAAAAACGGTAGGAGGATGACCGGTTATGCCGTAACCACCTCAGATAAAATCATTGAGGCAAAAGCCTTGCCTCCAGATGTATCATCACAGAAAGCTGAACTCATTGCACTAGTGAGAGCTCTAGAACTGAGCGAGGGGAAGAAGGTGAACATACAGCCTGATTCCAAATATGCCTTCAGCGTTGTTCATGCCCACGGAGCTATTTGGAAGGAACGTGGCCTGCTGACTGCTCAAGGTAATGAGGTTAAGCATGCTAAACAGATTCTTGCACTTTTACAGAGCATTTGGAAGCCTACAGAAGTGGCTATCATGCATTGCATGAGGGTCATGAAAAAGGGAAAACAGCCCCTGAACTGGAAATCGTTTTGCTGACGAAACAGCAAGGGGGATTGCAGAAAAAGGCGTTTTTGCAGTGGTACCATAGAAGGAGACAGATTTGTCTTCTTTTACCCCAAAATACGATCAGAGGGTTCACAAATAAGTTAAGTTCCTTAAGGCTGAAGTCAAAGAAGGTGGGTGGGCTGTTACCCCAGTAGGACAAGTCGTAGTTCCATCCCTGATCCTTCAGGAAATAGCCCAACAAGAGCATGAAAGTACCCACTGGGGAACAGAAAATCTTTTAAAACATCTGAGGAAAGTAGTAATAGGGAGAGGAATGACTGATATTGTACAATCTGTAACAAGCAAGTGTGAAACCTGCTGCAAAAACAACCCTGACACAAGCAAGAGAGTTGTGTTAGGAGTGACAAAAACAGGCGATCTCCCGGGAGATTATTGGCAAATAGATTTTGCTGAGATGCCACGCAAAGAGGGATGCAGGTATATGGTACTGGTTGACACCTTCAGTGGATGGCCTGAGGCTTTCCCCTGTCGCACCAACACAGCAAAAGAAGTAGTGAGAGCTTTGCTCAATCATATAATACCAAGATTGGGGGTTCCTTTGGGAATGTCATCAAATAGGGGACCACATTTTGTTGCAACAGTGGTTGGGGAAGTTAGCAGGATTCTGGGACTTACCTGGGACCTGCACACACCATACAGGCCCCAGGCAAGTGGCAAAGTTGAACGCATGAACGGGACCCTCAAAACCCAGATTTGGAAGATTTGTCAAGAGACATCCATGACATGGGTTCAGGCCCTGCCTATAGCCTTGCTGAGAGTCTGCATACAGCCAACGCAAAGGGACGACATAAGTCCCTATGAAATATTATGTGGCAGGCCATACAAGGTTCCACATATCCTGGGGGAAATTCATATGAGAGGTAAAAACGATTTGCAGAAGTATTTAATGGCTCTGAGTTCCACTTTGCAGAAGCTCCAGAGATTCATCGTGTTATCCAAACCAATAGGATTGGACACACCTGCTCATCCATTCCAGCCTGGAGACTGGGTCTACATCAAGTGGTGGGACAGTGACCCCTTGCAAGCCAAGTGGAAGGGACCATTCCAAGTTTTGCTGACCACTTTTACTGCGGTCAAGGCTGCTGGCAAGGGACCGTGGATTCATTACTCCAGGGCGAAGAAAGCTTCTGCTCCCGAAACCACCAAGAAGACAAAGACTGATACAAATCAGAAAGATGCAGTTTAAACTGTTTTTTACATGTTTGCTGTTTGCCCAACTGGTAACCATGGTTCAGGGTTCACCCCATGATTTGCATAAGACTGTGGTCCAAAATGTGTCCAAAATTCTCAATAAGAGTGATTGCTGGATTTGTACTCAGTTACCACCCCTAGATGGGAGGGGTCACTGGCCATTGATTGGCATTTTAATGGAAGAGAACCGCACTGAAACATGGGAACCAATGAATAGCACCCTTCTGCCCCCCATACCCCCGAGTGGCCTGGTAGAGCGTGCAAACTATAAGGTTCCTTATGCAATTGTAAACGCCACAGGAAAAGCCGTTCTTCCTTCATATTGTCATAAGACCCATTTCAGGGAAATAATAGACCCAATAATTGCAGCAAAGATGAAATTGACAGGGTGGAGACTGGCTCAGACATTTGGGATGGGGTTGTATTGGATATGTGGTGATAAGGCTTGGAAAGTTATGCCCGTGAACAAAGACCAGGCTTGTGCCATTGGGGCTGTGGTCCCAAATATAACAATATTTGACCATCTTGAAAAACCAAATGAAAGGAGAAAAAGATCTCTTAATCCCCTCATTGAACGTCCCACACTTTTCCATAGCATAATCAGAGTCCTCGTACCTACTTACAGAGTGGTTGAACTGGACACAGCAATTGTAAACATCTCGGCTGTCATTGAACGTATTGAGCAGCATACTGCAGATGCAATTTCAGCCTTACAGGAGGAAGCTGACAGTCTGTCCCGTGCAGTTATGCAAAACAGGATAGCTCTCAATGTCATACTTGCTGCACAAGGAGGTGTATGTGCTATTGTCAATACCACCTGTTGTTCTTATGTGGACCAAAATGGAAGAATTAAGAAAGATATGGAAGAAATTTGGAAGGGAACTCAAATTCTACATGAAGTAGCTTCTAGAAATAACACCTTAAATTTTGATCACCTCATGGTTACCAAGCTGGGCCTGGGTAAAACAAATATTCATAATAGCTGTAATTGTAGTTATTATCTGTGTAATTGCCTGTGGAGCAGCCGGTTGTATAAACCAGTTCTGCAGGTAAAGAATAGAGTAGAGTAGAGACTAGACAAGGTAGAGTTTTGTTAGTCTCTAAAAGGAGGGAAATGATGCCATGAAGATTTTTTGCCTTTTCTTTTATACCCCTGTGTCTTGGTTTTGAAAGACAGGTGTCTGCTAAGGAAGGCAGAAGCTTCCCTTGAAGTGGCAGATATAACCCCTTTTCCCTCTGAGTTATTATATTTTGAAATCAAGGGCCTTTAGGCAAAGATGTGGGAAATAGGAATAACAGTTCTTTACTATATATATATATATTTATATATGTATATAATCAGTCAAACAAAACAACAACAACAACTATGGCAGTAACAGCAGTCACAAACCCAGTCCCAGCCTTCTCGGCTGTCGGCCCTTTCCCCTCGGGTGCAGTTCTGCTCGCAGCCGGCAGGGGCGCTGGCGGCTCCCGGTGAGCAGGGCAGGTGCGATGGTTCCCCCGCGGCTGCAGGGGGCGCTCTGGAGCGAGCTCGGGGAGCACGTGGCACTGGTGCCCTGGGATCCTGGGAAGGGATGGAACAAAGGCTTCACAAACCCCTGGGCAGCCGATCCCAGACTCTTGGGAACAGCAGGCTGGAACGGCAGGCTGGAGCGGCAGGCTAGAGCGGCAGGCTGGAGCGGCAGGCACAAACACAAATCCCGGGTGGCAGACGAGATGTATCCAAAAGGGGAACTCCCCGGAGGTCCAGGCAGGCAGGACGAGCACAGCTACAACGCAATGAAAACTCGAAGCAGCAGCGGGGCAGGGCGGCCACAGCCTGGCCTCCCGCAGGGCAGGGAAAGCGGCTTTTGGGATCCTGGCGTTGTTTCCAGCAGAAAGAAAAATGGCCAAAAAAAAAAAGGACCAGCAGCTCCTTTCTTTGCAGCTTCTCTCTCCGGACGCTCAGAGCGAACTGACCCCACACCCAGGTGTAGACAAAGGAGTAGCCAGGCCTGCCCCACTCCCCTTTTTGTCTTTCTTAAGTACAGCTATTTGTCCCCTAGCAACATGCATATGGGAGAAAATTCCTTTAACAGAAAAAAACTAAGACTAAACTAAAACCCCAACACCCTGTTATGCTTTTTTTACAACTTCTGCATTCTTAGTGCTTTTTGCCTACATTCTTGGACTTGTTTGTCAAGCTGAGAGATTAAACATTTTAGAAGCTTTGTAGCTAGGGATCAGTGTGCCCCAGACCCCAAGGAACTCTCCAGAACACATTCTGTAAACTAAGATAGAACCATCCAGGGGAAGGTTCCTTGGGGAGGGGGGCTCACTTGAGCCTCTCATTGGGGAATCTTTGATAGATATGCTAATTAGTAAAACCTATAATGTTGTACCAGATCTTTTGGGGAGGGGGCAATTTTGCGGGGTGCATTTCGGTGCATATGACCTGGACGTGTGCACCTAAGGATCCTTAAAATAAATACCAAGGTAAAATCCCTTTTCTCCTTCTAACCATGTATGACTCTTGATTTTAAGACCAGGAAAAGGCATCGCCTTACCCCCCACATACACATGCACCCACACTGGAAAAAAAACCCAAAATGCCCGGGAAAGTGGCAAGATGGTGGGGAGAAAGAAAATGGCACCAGCTCTGGTCTCAATGAGAAAAAAACCAAAACAAAAGGTTCATGCCACAGCTCAGGCAAAACAGATAGGAAGCTGTTGAATCGCTAGTGTTGGTCCCCTCTTCACAGCTGTCTCCATTTCGAGACAAATTTCAGGAGAAAACACCCTAGAATGAGCATTTCTTCTAAAGAGAATGGGCTTCAATAACTCCCTCTTCTTCTGCCAATGAGAGAAATGGATACCAGCAGGCGAAAGTGAAAAAAAAGTGAACTGTTTATTAAAAAAAGAAAAAAAGATGGGGGTGCTCGCAAGGCATAGAAAAGGATTGAAATTTCAAAACCTTAACCCCTATTGCCCCCTCCCCCCCCCCCGACCATGTGGCTGTGAGGCAAAGATAGCGGCTGCCCCTCTTTGTCTCAGGGAAGGGGAGGAAAGAGTTCACGCAGCAGCATGGGTCCCCTCCTCACAACAGGTGAAATTGGTGGGGTTTAATGTCCTTTTTTGTGTTGGTTCAGCTTCTCCGAGGTTTTGGGTTAAGGGCGGCCCCCCCCCACCACTGGCTCCCTGGACGGACCAGAAAAAAGGCCGAGCCGAAACAGTTCCAAGAAAAAAAAAAACAACCAACAAAACAAAAAGCTGCCAAAAGGATTTGCCAGTGAAAAGCCTCCAGGCCAGGGGAAAGAAAATAACAGAAGCTCCTTGCCTATACTAGCAAAAAACTAATCCAGAGAAGGCAACGGATCTGTGCAGTAGCTGACCATTCCGCGGGGGCGAGGAGAGTTTGAATGGAGCCCGCCCCGGGTTCTCAAACTCTGGTCCGCCCCTGGTTCATCTTAAAGCTAAAGCAGCCATTTCTGGGCATAAAGCAGATGATTAGGGAACTGACTGTCATCATAAAATCACCCCAAGACAACAGCAGATGAAGCAGGTGGATTTGGTATTCTTTTCTCTTGCTGGCTTGGCTTTTCCGAGGTCTGGGGCTGAAACGGAGCGGCCTCTCGCCATCACATCGGTCCCCACCAATTCTTCACCTGTCGATTGTTCTCTCTGATCTCGGACGAAAACCAAACCGTCCAATTCAAGAAAAAAGCCACTGAAGGATTGCTGTCGCAGTCTCCAAGGCCAAGGAAAGGAAAAAAACCTTCTTGCCTAAGCTAACAAAAACCCCTAGCTAGCTAAGCAAAAAAAAATAAACAAAACCAAAACCAAACCAGTCCGTACAGCATGACAGACAGCCTGGGAGTGAGGCTTTGAAAGAGCCCGTGGAAGAGCCCCAAGGCTTCCCTCTCTCCTGGACCCACCTTAAAGCTACAGCAACCATTTCTAGGCATAGAGCAGATGATCAGGGAACAGAAAACCACCCCAAAACAACAATTAATGCCTGCATTACCATGTTCCATTTTTTACCAAAAAAAAAAAAAAAAAAAAAAAAGAAACCTGAATATTTGTAGTCTAATTACACATGCAAAAATTTAGACAGGGAATCTGACATTTAATCTTCACCACATAGACTTAACACATAGAATATAATTTCTTGTATTTCACATGTATATTGATATAGAAAATACAGCCAGATCCTTTGCCAGACATTGAACTGCTCTCCTCAGCTGCTTTTAATTTTTGGAACCTGTTCAAAATGTGCAGATTAGCTCTTTTGTACATATTTTAGCCAGTCATAAATATTCAGCAATAAAAAGAACAGTAAGGTCAGATTTTTGCTTTCCACAGCAGTTTAGTCTTTCCACAACACTTTATGAAATATTTTGTGAAAATCAAGCCTCTAAAAATCTAATTAAATTGTTGCAGTGGGGATACTGTAACACTCATATCAAACAAGGAGTCCTGTGGAAAAGAAATATATATGGACAGATTCTTGGTAGATGTTTCAGAGATGTTTATTTCCCCAGCCGCATGGCCGGGGCTCTACCGAGGAACTGTTACAATCCCAGGACCGAGGGTCCTTGCCCGTGCAGGGAAACACAAAACAACCAGTGGGGAATGAGGCTGACCAGGGGCAGGGAAACCCCGTCTCTGTCCCCTCAGGGTCCCTCTCCCAGGGCCACATGGCGGGGGGAAAGGACCCCGACATTTCACCCATTTATTTTTAACAAAAAGAGATTTAAAACTTAACATTGAAAACAACTGGATAAACATAACAAGAACAGTTTTAAAACAATACAAGCCACCCTCGTGAATCTTTAAACGTCCAAACAGATTCTCTGGAACATCTTAAGGCTGACAGAAGGGGGACAGGACTCTCCGGGCATGCTTTGTGGGGAAACTGAGGCAGGAGAGGGTTTAATTTCTTCCCTCTCCCTTTTCATCTCCCCCCTCGGCATCGGAGAGGAGTTGTAGGGAAAGGGAATTGTATAGGGAAGCCATGGAGTGAAAAACAGATTAGGAATAAACTGGGGATGGGGTAAACTTAGGAAAGGGTTCATATTGGGTATAGGGTAAAAGGGGAAAGTAGGCTGTGGGTAGGGAAGTTGCTGGAATGGATATTGTTTATAATTTTGTGCATAACGGCTGCCTTTGACTGGAATAGCTCCAGGCCCAGTAACATTCGCTGCTTGAAAACCCTTCTTTCCTTGTACTATATCAAATTGTACAACTTCCCCATCTCCTACACTTTGCAGGCAATTTTTAGGGTTATTCCTTTTAATGGCAGTTCTATGGATGAATAAATCTTCCCCTGTATCATCTCGCGTTATAAATCCATAGTTGTTTTTTACATTGTACCATTTCACAGTTCCTGTGATTTTCGTTGCTATAACTTCTCCTATCACGTGCTTGCGTGTTTGTCGTGGCTGCTGGTCCCGCGTGGCCGCCGCCTCGCTGACTCCAACGTCTCGGCCGGGCCCCCGCGTTGCGGCTGCTCCGTGCCCTGCGAGCGGCGCTGCTCCGGCGCGTGTCTGGGCTCTGCACGGCCCTGCATTGCCATCGCCGCCGGCCCCGCACCCTCCGAGCGGTTCCACTCCACCAACTCCATGCTGCTTTGAGTGCAGCTTCATTTCGGCTTGGTGCTGCCCTGTGCGGCTTCTTGTGTCGCTATGGAAACTGCCGGTTCTCGCTCTACGGGGCTCTCCGAGCCGTGTGCTCGGAGGGGGCTTCCATGCTGAACCCCAGTTCCTGGCTGCTCGTGGCCCACGGCACCCGTGGCACCTGCCGCGTCACTCCCTCACTCGCGGTTGAGTGGTTGGGGACCCCGAGACAGGGATGGGGTCTGCAATAAGGCGCGCGCTCCCGAGGGGGCTGGGCGCATCCAGCACAGGCACCTCCGCCGGCATGGCTGCAGTCACGCGCTCCTGGGATGGCTGCCGCGCGGTCTCGGCCACGGGATTACAGTCATCCTCTGCTTTAGGGGTAGTGGGACCATATAAATGCTCCTGAAGAGCTTCAGTGATTACAAGGCATCCACAGAGGGGTTCAATCACTAATGCATGTTTTGTTTGATCCCCCATCTCACACAAGACCTCGTACCAAAAACACTCGAGATGGGTTCCAGGAGGATTAATATCAAAAAGTAAGTCTCGAGAAATATAGAAGAAATTTTTGAAAAGCCAGTTAAAAAGATGTTCTAGATCTCCCGGAACAAATGCTTTCTTGTTTTGCTGTTCAAGGATTCCTTTAACTTCTAGACACATTTCTTTCTGTGGCTCAGAGAGCCACATTTCCCATGATTCTTCCATAGTCCAGAGAGAATATCCAAACCAAGGTGAGAAGAGAGAGATCTAGAGTGGTTTTTACTCACGAATTTTCTGTCCTTAGGGATCGGTATCTTGCCCGCATTCTCTACCATTATGTTGCAGTGGGGATACTGTAACACTCATATCAAACAAGGAGTCCCGTGGAAAAGAAATATATATGGACAGATTCTTGGTAGATGTGTCAGATGTTTAGTTCTCCAGCCGCATGGCCGGGGCTCTGCCGAGGAACTGTTACAATCCCGGAACTGAGGGTCCTTGCCCGTACAGGGAAACACAAAACAACCAATGGGGAACGAGGCTGACCAGGGGCAGGGAAACCCTGTCTCTGTCCCCTCAGGGCCCCTCTCCCAGGGCCACATGGCGGGGGGAAAGGACCCCGACATTAAATATCAGCTCTCTTTCTGCTTTTATTAGATTAAAACACACAAATTGAGATTTATGGAAGTGGTGGAAGGAACCCTCTGCAGTATTTAAAAGTTGCCTCCTTAATCTGAAGAAACTTGGAAAAGTTTTTTAAAGCACCAATACCAACACAAAACTTTATATGTAATATCTACAAGAAGCATACTACTTCCCTGAAATAGGAATCAAAAGGAAGCCCACAGCTGTAGAGGTTATATATGTAGTTAAAACCATGCCAAACTAGCTGATATCTCAGAATTGACTGCACATTAATTGTTGCACTCCTCCCCTATACTAGTCTAAGTGACACAAGGGGGAAAGTCCTTTTATTCCCTTCTCTTCCTGTAACCTGCCTGTTCTATCAAGACTTACCTGGAGTAGGAGAAATAGGAGATAAGATATGATTAGGGGGTTAAGAAGTCAACTCCAGGAGAGAAGACCTGGAAGGTATGAGGTGTGCTGTGTCCCAAAGATGAAACATTTGTGTTCCAAACCACTTGAGGAGAATGAGTTTCCAGCAATAACAAGAGACCCTAGAGGTGCATTAGGTCCCAGAATTCAACTAAATGAAAGAAAAATCCCATTCATTGCTGTCATAATTTTCACCTAAACAGAATAGATTGAAAATGTCTTTAGAGCCAAACTCCTTGCCATTTGCCTAATGCACTGATTAAGCGATATTTTCTTTTAATTATTTGTTTCACAATATTTTTATTATTTAAATCAAGCTGAACAGCTCCATATTGTAAGAAACTAAGGCTAATGGGAACAGTAACATTAATTTTCCACTGAGTCAATAACTGGACAAGCATCACAGACCTTTAATTGATGCTAGGATTGTTTTGTTTGACAGAATTGTTTTCAGATTCAAAAGTGCCCATCCCTTCTTATAAAGCAAAATTAGTGCTACAACATCATCACAGAAGGCAACAAGGAATGTACATTCTAGATACCCAAATCCAGAGAAGGTTCTCAAACGCAGGGGTGGGGGAAATGGGGGGTTTGCTAACAATTACGATTTAAAAAATACTGAAGAATCCAATTATGTCATGTCTCCAGTTCTTTTTCAAAACTTAGTTTACCAAGAATGATACCATGTCCAGAATATTACAGAGCACTAAGACATCTAGTGAGTGAAAAATATATTGCAAGTAGAATTACTGTACGTTATGTAAATTAAGCAGTGCTGGATTTAGTTATTAGATTTAAGAAGTCTATGGGATCATTGCTGCAGGTTAATTATTACCACATGATTTTTCACTATATATTTAAATTCTTCCAGTTCCCAGGTAAATAAATGATTCTGCATTAAAACCCACTTGATGTGGGATCTCATTGCAATGCTCTGGTCTTTTATCAGGTCCTTGCTTTAGTAAAGACCTAGTATCATACAACCTCAGAGAAATCACGTTTACTGGTTTAGCCACTAGTGCAGATCTGGCATTAAGTCCTACCCATTAAACACATACTTGGCATACTTATCACTACAGACCATGTGTATTTAAATTACAATTCAGAAACTGTGATGAATCACATGGCACAGGATGTCTAAACCATCCTTTCTAAAGGAAACACAAGCTTTCCACAACTTTGTTGACATAAAGAAGTGTAACAAAACCTGGAATGACTTAATTCCCGATTCAATAAAGAGATCAAGCTACTTATTTTCCCTATGGCCCTGGCAAACACAGTTCAAAAAAATCTGCCATCATCAGCTTCAAATACATCAGAACTGCTTCTTGGGGCTCATAAAATAAAGAACATTAGTTCAGAGCAGATCCCTTCATGTTCTGTCAGGAAAACGTATGGAAAAATACATAGGAAAGATGTAACACCAACACATGGACAATGTTCAAGAAACAGAAATGTGCTCCTTCAAACTGAAGTTGAAATTATCAAATAATCACAACAAAAAATTGGAGGGTAAAAAGAAATTGATCAATCTACTGTAACAAGTTCACTGTAACTTGCAAGGTTTGGAAATTATAAGAAAGGTTCAGATTCCTTGAAATTGAAAATTTAGGTCAGATTCCCTGATTTATGTAATTTTCTTTATCAATTTCTCTTTTTTTCAACCTAGAAAAAAATTAGTATTCACTTTTGTACATAATAAATAGCACATACTCTATATATACCACATCTATATTTCTTTCCCTATCTTTCACTAGACAAATATATTCTTTAAAATAAGACCAATAATACAAGGATTTTTTTTTCTTCAAGAACTTCAGGGGGAAAATATGCATTTTCCCTGTCTGCTGATATGTAGATAGACCTTGCATTACCCATTGGCTGGTCATTTTGCTGGCCAGACATTCTTGGCTTAGGACCCTGCTTAGGTTTTAATTGCTTATGTTTGACATGGTATTTCTTGGTATGTAAACTTTTCTTTTTGTGATGTTGTGAGAAAACTTTGGATTGAAAAGCAAGGGAATCCCATAAATGTTGCGGTGAACCATGGCCAAAGCCAGGGTCAGCTGGATCAAGTGGACCCAAAGGTCCATTGGTTTGATGCTGCCCCAGCCCAAAAGCCCTGAGCATTCATAAGGCTGTGAAAAATACATAAATCTGTGCCTGACCATTGGCTGCTGCCCTCCCCTCCCCTTATTTCTCATATTTGGTTATATTTCCAGAGAGTTCTATGTTCTTTGGTTGTTAATTGGTCCTCGTTATTCCTCCCCGCCTACCCCTTCTCCCATTTGCTGTAATTCCTTCTCCCCGCCTTGGTAACACCCCCTGGCTGATGTTCCATTGGTTACTATGTGTTTTCCATGCCCCGATCATGGGAGTACAAGACCCCCTGAAAGCCGTGCGGCTTTGGCTTTTCTCTGTGGATTTCCCGTTTCTTCAATAAACCCCTTTCCCCACGAGGAAGTCCCTCCTCCTCTTTCCTACCTCCTTCTTGCACCTTTGCCATCGGTGGGCAAGGCGAACCCGAGCAGGTGCTTCGCCGGCCCTCCCACGCAGCAGTCGGCTCTGTCCACCCCTGTTCGGAGCAGGCAGAAGATTGCCCGGTTCCTGGGACAGCATGCTAGCCGGTGCAGCACCGTGGCACATAAATCTTGAGTTCAGACTGACTTCAGTTCTCTAAGAGTTTCTTCCTCACATTGATTAGGATTCCATCATTAGTTACTTTTACATGTCAAATTACTTTTTTACAAATCTCTTGTATCACAATCCAGCCAGAGGCTTTTCAACCAGAATTTCTCAGAAATTTCTAAACATTTCACTAGCTGCAACATGTCTGTATTTTAAAAGGTGTTTGCACAACTTCTGCAAAGCAGGAGAAAATGGAGAGTTAGGTAAGCTAGAAGGATTAGTGAATCACAGGCCTAGTGATAGTGAACACAAAATCAAGACTTATATACCGGATAATTCACTGTAATGAAAGAATATATTTTTAAATTACGTTAATTAGATTTAATTTAGAAAATTCTGGTTTTTCACATACTACAATTTCTAATACTGCAATATCATTACTACACTGTACACTGAAAATTTATGCATATCATCAACTACCTACCTCATAATTGTCTCAACTGCAGAAGCGTCAGAAGCTTCATACAGGTTTCTTCACAAAAATCATCTTCCAGACCATTTACAGGGAGTTTTAGTTCTACAGAGTAAAATTTTAGAAGTATTATTTTTTGCTTTTCTTTGTTACGCTTACTTTTGTTGCAACAGGCAGTGATGCTAGGGACCAGATGCACAACCCATACTATCTACTGATTTGTGATACCTTTTGGTCCTACTTAAGTGATACTGGAAACTCCTCAAGGACTGAGGATATTCATGCTCCTAGTGACTCTTCTCTCCTACCCAAAACCTACCATACAGACAAAATCTGTCTTTTTAACTTCTAAGACCTGCTTCTCAGTTTTCTCCATCCGACTGTGAATTAAGTTAGCTATGAGATACTAACAACTGAAATCTGACAGACAGGGGCTATTTATGTCTGGGAGGAACTGGAACCCAAACAAATAGAAATTTAGTTTTGATTGGCCAGTAGTGTTGCTCACTAAAAAGCAGAACATGCCTGAGTTGATTCTCAGTAAATTGTTGGAACATTACTTTACAAATCACAACAATAAACTTTCTTGATTTTCACAGTGTCTTGAGATTTTGTTTGTTTTTAATGAAAGTGGGATTCGATCTGGGATTGTAATGAAAAAATACCAAACACAAGACTCGGAATAAAGCTGTAACAGTGACTAATAATAGACATAATTTATTTCAAGACACAGCTCATGCTACAAAAGCTGTGGGCTGAAAAGGCGCAGGTAGGACAGGTAGGTCTGATGAAGTAGCAAACCCCTATACAGTAGATGCCCTCCAAAAGAGTAGTTGCACACCATGGAAAAAAACACACACTTATATAGTTTAATCTGCCTTTCTCACAGACCATTGCTGCACCCTGAGCATGCCAGTATGTACTCATAGATATAAAAGAACATAGTGGGAGTAGTTTACAAGGTAGAGGTCTGAAGTTAGATGAGATGAAAGCGAACCCAAGTAACTTTTATTTTTCCTTCACCTCCAATTACTTGAGAGAAATTTTAGGAAAGGCTTATCAGATTTAAACTGCTGATCAATTTCTCAAAACTCCACAAACTTTGACACATAACTGATCACCTGAGAAAAAAACAGCCTTTAAAACCACTCTTGAAAGCACACAACACTGCAACCAGTGCTTGATGTTACAAATCAAGCTACATTTGAAATGCATGACACAGACTTTCATTCCTACCCTCCCTTCTCCAGCAACAGGGAGAACTCGTTTATCGAGAAAGCTGGATTACAAACTATGCCTCAAGCAGCAGTGAGTCAAGATTTCATATTAGGTTGGTTGAGCTGCTTTTGCTTTTTTGTCTTGTGGTTGTTGTTTTTGATTATCCTAAAAAACTACTGAGGGAATCTGGGGGGGACTTAAAGTGCAGAAAAGTAACCTAAAAGTTATCTTTTATAACTGGGAGTAGAGAGGAAA
The DNA here is from genome assembly GCF_017639235.1 of Corvus kubaryi. Classification (NCBI taxonomy): domain Eukaryota; kingdom Metazoa; phylum Chordata; class Aves; order Passeriformes; family Corvidae; genus Corvus; species Corvus kubaryi. The sequence goes on along the minus strand of NW_024581126.1, from coordinate 4,612,475 downwards.
ACTTTAACTAAGTAATAACTTCTCTGTACGTAGCATTTATTTGTGTGGTATTGCACACACATATTATTTTAGCGGGGGGGGGGGAAGTCCCGGGTGCAGGAGAGCCAGCCGGAGTCACAACACGAACACCGATACGATTTGAGCATCGTGCTCCCATTTTATCGTTTACCTTCACCAAGTTATACTTTTTCAAAGTTCACACCCCTTTCCCATGAGAAAGCCTCTATGCAGCGGGGGAGCTGACCAGTGTATACCTTTTCCCAAGGCTGTTCAAGGCTGCTGGCTAGCAGATGCCTTGCAAGCCTATCTTCAGCCTGAGGCCCCATCAAGGGTACTTCTGCAACAGCCCTGGGAGGCCCAAGCTCTCCTGGGGTATCCTATGCCCCCGTTCCACAAGGAATTCCTCTACATATCCCCCGTTTTCTTTTTGGGCAACCCAGGTCTGGTCAATGATTTTTTGCAGCCCCACTTTAAGGCAAGAAAAAATACACCCAAGTATTATTACGCTTAATATAACTACAAATAGCAATCAACAGCCTTCTACTACCAAGGTACGCAGCCATCTGGTGATACCCAGACCCTTAAGCCAATCTCCAATAGGGTTGTCTGTCTCCCAAAGGTTGTGTAGGCCCCTCTGGAGGTGAGAGAGGCGCTTGTGAATTGAGACAGAGTGGTCAGAAAGATTCATACAGCACATACCCTGGAACTCTTCACAGCCATGGCCGTGAGCTAGTAGTAGAAAATCAATGGCTGCTCAATTTTGTAATATTGCATGTCTAACACTAATAACATCTGCGCTTAGCTCGTCAAGCATCTGTGAAGTTATGTTTAACTTATCCCTCGCCCAGCAAGCAAGTTTATGCAAAATAGTGTGAGTGAGCCCTGGCTGCTGAAACACCAGGTAAAAACATAGATGCTAGCCAAAATAACTGCCTTCACTCAATCTAAATGGGCTGATTGAAAACGTCCGCTAATGCTCCTGTCTCAAGACAGTCAAAAAACAATTTCTTACTCTACCTCTGTGTCTGGTGCTATACCCAAAAATTTATGCAACTCTCCTTCTTAGTTTTGCCTTTGGAGAGGGTTTCCCGACACCCACAAGTCACTAGCAACCACCCAGGGCAGCTGTTACATTCACCCCAGGGTCTCGCTATTTCTCCTGCTACAGATCTGGTTGGATCTGGCAAGTCCTCAGCTCCCTCACTCAGCCACGTCTGCAGCCTCTCCCAAAGCTTCTCAGGACAGAGGTCCCAGAGTTCCAGCTGTTATGGTAGTGGCGTCACTTTCCTCAGGAGCCGATGCTGACTGCGCCTTCTCGCTTCGGGGTCCTGTATGCGTAGCACGGCACCACTTGCCTGACACCCTTCTGGTCAGTGCTGCGGCAATGACTTGTCCCTGTTGTCGCAGGACATTCTGCAGTGTTGCAGTAAAAGCAGCTGTTTGAGATGACTTTTCCGCACGGGTAGCATGCACGAGCATCCCGTCTACCCCTGCTCCTTGGGGCAGCGTGGCAAGAATTGTCTTAGTTTGCCTATTAGCATTTTCAAAGGCAAGTGTTCGGAACATTTGCTCTTGGAGCTCTTCAGAGAGCTCAGTTGCATCCTTTAAGGCTGCTGACAAACGGTCGATGAACTGACCATATGGCTCTGACAGCCCCTGTCAGACTGCTGCATACGGGGGAGACTTCTTCTTTTCAGGTACTGACAACAGGGCTTTGTGGGCAAGAGTCTGTGACAACTGATGAATGACTATGGGCATGGTCAGCTGTGTCACCATCGCTCCATAAGCCCCGCTCCCAGTTAACATGTCAACTTGGAGCGCATACAGTGGGTCTTGTGTGTCACCTTGGTGTTTGCTAGCTTCTTCTTGTGCTAGCCGCTTCCACGTTCACTCCCAGAGCAGGAACTGTGAAGGGGTTAATAACAACTGTGCGATGCTGATGCAATCATTCGGACACAGGACATCTGCTGTAAAGATAAACTGCAGAATGCTTTGTGTAGCTTCAGACCGCAAGCCATGCGTGGTGACTGTTTGCTTGGCTTGCTGCAAGATCTTCCAGTCATGGGGTTCCCACTTTGCAGTGTCCCCTTGTATCTGTACTTGGCAAGCGAGGGCATTCACTGCTTGCCAACCACCCTCAATGATTGCATCACGGATGACTCCATTCCATCTCCTTCGCAATGGGTCAGTCCTCTCCGTCGGGGCTGATGGAAATGACGGCTGCACCTCCCCTCGCGGGAAGGGAGGAGCTGTAGGCACTGTGCCTGATTCTCCCAACGGGAACGTAGGAGCTCTGAGTGCTAACTTGACCGGTGAGGCCACGGGACACCACGGTGCTGATGGTGTAATATCACAAGCTTTGGACTCCAGTGCGTCTTGCCGTGTAGATAAGTCAGCAAACTTTTTGATTACTTCATGCATCATTTCTCAGTGGTTCTCCTCCTCTTGGGGCTGACCCCCGGCAGCCCTGGCTGGCTCTGGCTCTGCAGGCGACGAAACCGCAGAAGCCGCTTCGCTGCCGGATGTTGCTCCGCTGTCCGGCAGCGGGGGGTTATGCTCTGCCGCTTTCGGCCGGGCTTTAGGACTGCTTGTTTGCACTGCCACTTTTGGCCAGAAGCTAGGACTGCCTGTTTCTCCTTGGCCCGCCTGTGCCCCGCCCCCTGAGTTGGGTGGCTCTGCTTCCGCATTCGCAGCCATTTCTCCCTCAGACATCAGAGGGGTAACTTCCTTTCCTGCCGAGTCCAGCAACTCCTGCAGCGAGCGGACGGGTGCTGCTGTGCCTTTAATCGGTTTTCTTGCGGCCAGCCCGAAGAACCGTGCTACCCTGGACTCCGCCCTGGTCTCTGGCCGCCGCTCCATAAGACCCCGTCTGTTCCCTTCCCAGAGTCGCTACACCTGGAGCTGCCACTCTCTAAAGCCTCTATGGTGGCCACGGCCACTGTCCTCTCTGCTTTCATAGCTGCGAGAGTGCCAGTTACTGCTCTCCAGGTTAAGCCGAGAGCTTTTGCTTCTTTAGCTTCCTTTCCTCCCTCAATCGTGGACAGCCATAATTTGTTTCCAACTTCCCTCCACGCTTCGACTGAGAACGAAAGCGAAGTGTATTTCACACACCCGTGTTCCCGGGCCCATGTAACGAGGGCATTGAGATCTCAGTCTTTCACAATCTCGCCTCTCTTAGAGAGGATGCTAGCTAGGAGTCGAGTTCCTGCCTCGTAATCCATAGCTTCTTTGCTGCAGGTACTCGCTTAGCCAAGCAAAAAAATGGTCTCCGGCCACTCGGCTTTGAGGTTTAGCCCCCAGCTTTACTCGGCTTTGGGGCCACCCGCTCTGGTTCCCCTGGCTCTGCTGCACTGATACAATGAAATTCGGAGTCTTACCGCATTTAAGTGAACCTGCATGTAGCAAAACTCACTCGGGTCCCTGTTCGGGTGCCAGGTTTAGCGGGGGGGGGGGGAAGACACGGGTGCAGGAGAGCCAGCCGGAGTCACGACACGAACACCGATACGATTTGAGCATTGTGCTCCCATTTTATCATTTACCTTCACCAAGTTATACTTTTTCAAAGTTCACGCCCCTTTCCCATGAGAAAGCCTCTAAGCAGCGGGGGAGCTGACCAGCCTTTTCCCAAGGCTATTCAAGGCTGCTGGCTAGCAGGTGCCTTGCAAGCCTATCTTCAGCCTGAGGCCCCGTCAGGGGTACTTCTGCAACAGCCCTGGGATGCCCAAGCTCTTCTGGGGTATCCTATGCCCCCGTTCCACAAGGAATTCCTCTACATATTATAATTAGTTATAATTTACTTTAGTGCCAAGGTTTTTTTGGGGTTTTGTTTTTGAAAGGACAATCACTTCTGGCTTTTAAAGTTAGTTCCAGACATCGTTTGAACTTGGTTTATGCTCTGCCAGTAAGTTATTACTATATTATTTTTAAAAGTTCACATTTCCAAAGTGGATTTAGTTGCCTAGCATAGCATGCCTTTAATCATAATCAACACCAACAACACGGCAGCAAAGTAAGAAACAAAATTAAAACAAAGTCATGGAAAACATGTCCTGATCTGGTTTCTAGATAATATTTAATTGCATGTGCTTGAGACACTTCCTTTTATAGATAACTGGTGTAGTTAAAGTACTCCTTTACATGCCAGCCATTACCAAAAAGCCAGACAATTGAAAGTCTCCCTTATCACTCAGCTATGCAGTGTAACCCAGCCTCCTACACCCACTTTCCTATATGTGCTTTTCACCTGGCAATCAAAAGTGCTAATTTATGAAAGCTAGTACCTTTCAGACATGTTATAACTTCGGCAGAGAGAAGTTACTTAACATGTCCTTGATCAAGCAAAGATTCAGATATATACTTGTGAATTTTAAATCAAGTTCTTTGATTTCATTACAAGGCAGCATTTTTACCCATTATATATTGTCTCAATGTTAATTAAAGAGCATACTGTGTAGTTCTACAAACTATACACAGCTAGACAAGAATTCTTTTTTGTGAACATGATTCAAAAGCTCATGATTATTCAATTTACTTCCCTTTTGTGTTAAGAAACTTAAGCAATACTAAAACTTAGCCAAATGTTTTTCATATATTTAAAACCACACATATATATTAAGACTATGAGAGAGGTATGTATGAAATCTTTATGCAAATAAAAATATAGTTTCAGATATGTTTCTGCTCATAAAAAAGTCCCAAGATAAAACAGAATGAAAATGCTTCATAGTATTAGCAGAAAGGATATAACAAACCAATCTCCCAGATACACTTTGTAGATCGTATCATTATCTCATGAGGTGTGTCTTTTGCTTACCCGTGATTTGGTCTAGAAAGTCTAGATTGCAAATCCTTCTTGTATGGGACTTACACAAAATTTAGAATTGAATACATGCAAAATTAAAAGGAAACAGCACAGTACTGCAATACTTGTATTACAGATATAGTCAAAATGCCAATTAAATGTTTCTCTTCCTAGCTAGACTCTCTGTTGAGCACACAGGGAAACACAAGTTGCATTGCACAAATATGAGTTACCATCCACACATTCATATCCTGCCAACCAGCTGTGTGCAGCAAAATCTTAACTCAGATACTAAGAGACACAGTTGTAAAAATAATTAGGGTTTTAGCTTCAGTAGAGGAAGTACATTTTCCCACCTCAGTCCTTTCCCTTGAAATATCATTCAAACTGTGTCCAAACCCAGCCTAAAACTGCCTATAGAGAGAAAAGACTAAAATACTGTTCACTCAGCATTTAATATAAAACAGTTTTTTAAATCATAAATATGATTAAAAGATTTTTCACAGATCTTCTGGAAAAAAAAAATCAGAACGCTATTTCTCAATAGTCAATTTGTTATTTTCATTAATTTCTCCCATGGGTACTCAGGTGAGAGAATTTATTACCTTGAGCTGTTTAATCCTTCTGCTGAAAAGTATTTTATTTTGCATATATAAGTAAAAGTTCGTGGATCAGATACTGAAACTCACATATCTTATTTTCTAGGCTACTGCCTCTGGAATTATTATTACCTGTAAGCTATTTTAGAAAAACCACAATCATTTCAAAAGGAATGTCTGAGAGAGGTCAAATTCTGTAAATTTATTGACAAGGACAGTAAATGAACAACAAATCAGTGATCTAATTTAACTAGGCATGAAGTAGATTAACATTTTAAGTGACTGTACCAAGCATTTGAACTGCTTTACAAGAAGATTACGCTTTAAAAGTCTCGAAGGCTTAAAGGTAAGTGGCAATGACACTTTTCAATAATTTTAAAAGGCATAAAGTTGAAGCTTATTGTCCTTACTCCTGTTTAAGCATTTTAATCCTGAAATCTTACACCTCTGAAGCAGCCTTAGAAGAACCCTAACAGTTTTATGCATGAGCAATGCACCCAGACCACCTGAAATAACAAAAAAAATGTGAAGATTTTTTTTAAAGATTTGTTTGTATTGGAATCTCATGAAACATGATCAGCACATCCACTATGTTCAGGAGATTACACAAAATATTTTCAATTTTTAAAGCTGTTCAGCTTAATGTGGAAGCAAAAGTAGTTCCCTGGTCAGCATTTAAGCATGGACTATACAAATAATTCAATAATAACATCAGCCTAAAAACCAAGTTAACAAAAAAAAAGAAAAAAAGAAAATGAGAAAAAAAACATCAGCAGCACCTAAATCCTAGAGTTTTTTCAAATTACATTTTCTGTAACATTTTGTATTACTACCTGATTAAACCAGTATGAAAATACATTCCTTGCTAAATTTATTGGGGTTATATTATCCACTTTCCCTACACCAAGAATGCTGATAGTTTTACCCTCCCATTTTCCTTCCTGAGAAGTAAAAGAATGTGGATATGAAACAAAACTAAAGTCTGAAAGCCATTTGATTTTGAAGTACATACAAAGAAGTTTCATAAAGCTTATGTCAGCTGCAATGGGCTGGAACATTACAAACAAGTGCCAGTGAAAACCTTTAATGTTCAACCCTGTATCAGTGCAGCAGCTTTGGCATTTAACTTAATAAATATCACTGTCAAGGTTCTACTGATAAGGGAACTTCAAGCTGTTGTCATTCACACTTGGCTTGGGACACCTCTAACAAACTGTGCATAGGGTGGCATAGGAGAAAGTGCTGGATGGGCACAATAACTCACCTGTCCCAGTTCAAGACTGCATAAATTTTGATATCATGTGACATAAATAATGCAGCAGAGGTACCATATTCTGCCCAGTCACAGCTGCAGACTTACCTGCCATCTATCCACCTTTCAACTTTGTTTCCTGCATACTGGCAGTTACATCAGGTACGGAAATTGTTTTTGCAATTTTGTTATCAACACCTTGCTAGCTAACAATGTGAAGCACAGCACTGTGAGGACTGCTATGTGGAAATGAACTCAAGCTCAGCCAGACCCAATACACATGTCCTATATATCTGCCATTGCCTAGCTCAGTGCACTGTGAGCTATGCTTAACCTGGAACAGATATCCTAACAAAGAGAGAAATCACTTCTGATCAGTGGAAATCAAACCATTGGTATTAGCCCTTTAAACTTAAACTAGTGCTTTAGCAAGAACAACACAGGAATTCCTCAGACCCATCCTCTACAACTTAATCACAATTTTGTTAGGGAAGGCTGATGTATATTTATACCAGTATCTTTGAAGGGCTTTTCAGACTCAGGCATACCAGAGTCACCTTGCTTTCCTAATGGGTACTGATACTCTACATAGCTTTCAGGAACCAATACGTAAAGAAGGATGTGCTAATATAAAGACGAAATTGAAGAGTGTTCCCTGATCAAAATTTTACCAAGAAGGATCTACATATTATAGATTTCATACCTGTACAACCACATATGGTGGCATTGTATAATAAAATCTGTAGGGGTTTTTGTTGTTTTAGTCAGACTCAAGTTACAGAGAAAACATTCTAGCATCTGTTAACATCCTGGCATTGCTGGATGACTTCTTAACAACTTGTTTGTTGCCTTAATCCCAAAACACACAACCTTGAACTGTTTAAATAAATTACCTGTAAAAGTCAAATACCCATCTTCCACAGGACCTATACACAAAAGCACTTATTTTCATATTTATCAAGCTGGGTTAAGGTACTTTCCATTGTTTAGTGCTAGTAATACTGAAATAATTTCAGTAGCAACTCCAGTAAAAGAAACCAAAGTCTGAGTCCTTTATAACAATATGATTATCATAAACATAACTGAAACATAATTGAATGCACCCTTGCATCTGGCCACAACATAGTTCAAAAGGTTTTCAGAGCTTCAAGTACATCACTTTCCAAATGATCCTGAAATTTTCTGTGAATTCATATTTGTCTCTGAATTAAATACTTGCAATTCCTGTTTCAGTCAGTAAGCTGGACCAACCAAATATTTAAGTCCATATAATTAGGGAAAAACCTTCACATTTTCAAAAAATTTGCCTCACTTAAATACAATTTTAGAGAATTGTCTAATATGCCATTATAAAATGAGTTACACATATAAAAACAAGGACATCACCTTACATATGAAATGGAGACTTTGGTAACTGAACAAGCTTTAGGTCAGAGGCCTCAAATCCCAGATAGCATGACTGCTTTGGCCCTTCTTTATCAATGATCTCCCTAACACATTTCAAGTTAACCAAGTATTCATATGCTTTATTAGATCAGGGTGATCAGATTTCCTTTTTGGTATTGAATTTAAACATAGCTTCTGATGTTGCCCAGGGAACAGCACTATGGAACACTCACTTTTGACCTCAGCAATAAAGGATGAAGTCTTTCATATGTACTCACAAAAATATCCCAGTGAAAGTCATATCAGAACTTCTGACTGCTCTTTCATCTGACTTTCTAAAGCATAAATTAAGGAATTAATTTTATAACTAAACATTACACTGGCAAGGGCATGATTAGGATCTGCCGTTATTGGTTACTGAGTTCAGGTGAAGCCTTGGCTCCACACCAGAACCAGTAACAAAACTTCCAACAGTGGAGTTGCATTGTGCTACATTAACCAGACTACTTCCTACAAATGCAAGGCTCTCTACAATCATAGTGACCTCTTACTAATGATATGCTCTTCAGGACTTTTGATCCACTTTACTGCTTGTAGACTTTCAACCCTGAAACAACTGCATGAAGATCTCCTATCAGTTACTGCAAAGTCATGCTTTTTTATGGAGTACCTACACAGAAACTTTCTAACCCAGAAGCTCACAGGAGATGGAATCCTTCACAGTGAGGTTGAGCATGGTATTCTATTTATGATCAACTCATAGAGAAGTGGAAAAGTTGTAAACCTTAGAAGGAAACAACAGTCATTATTTTGAAGTGGTCTATGAATTCTTACCAGAAGTTCTGCAAAAGCATGGGGATGAAAAGAATCTAAGTTTAAGTCTCATGTTATTTTAGCACAGGCATCAAGATGCAAGATCTTGTAGTGGTTCCAGTGAGTAACTTGAGACTCTGTAACTTGATCTACTGTGAAATTTTGTAAGCAGAGAAATCCAGAAGAGACCTTAATAACAGAATACAGAATGCTCTTTACGCTAAAACAAAGTGTCAAGATTTTATCTTCTAACATCTGAGAAAAAATGGTGTAAATTATTTGCCACAACAGCATAAAATTATAGCCTTCTGCAGCACACAGTCCAAAATAATGCTATAAGGCCAGACCATTTTATTGTGTAGTTGATATCTTGCTGGAAAAAATCCAAACATTATTTCTCTTCTTTAGCCAAATCATTATGTGGATTGAATTTGGGCCAATATGTGCATTCAGCGGCTATCATGCCAAATTTTTTTGTAATTTAGTTAAGACAGAACTGTCTTTACAATTGTAGGAACCCAGAGTGCCAAGAATATTTCTCTGCCTGTTTTTAAGGGGTTTTACCCCCCTGAACAACACTGTTTTAGCCTCAAACCTTGGAAAAAATTACCAACAGTCAGACAACAACTAGAAAATACAGTAGTGTGAATTAGGTTATAGACTACTATGTAAGATTGTCACAGGGTGAAAACTTTAGAGGTTTTGGGCTTCTCTTTATAGTAAATAGAGAAGAGAAAAAAATATCAAAATGGAGGATTGTTGTTGTTCTCTAGACCTTCTTCTCCTTCTTCTACTACTCTATATTCTGCAGTAAAAGTAGTTTGGATTGATTGGATAGAAAATTCCGCAGTTCCTAGTCGTGTTACTGAATAATTGGTAAGAAAGTGAAAATAATGTACGTTTTTAGTAACTATTGGTTAAAATATCTTTAAAAGGCGTGTAAATCTTGATAATTGCTCTCACTCCTACTTTTCCTCCTTCTATGCTGTACCTGGGTCACGCTAGTGGTTCAGTTCCTCTGATAAGACTTAATAAACAACTATCTAAAAGCATTGAAACTACAGAAGACATCTCGCTTTATCTTTTAAACTCCTTGCAAGGATTTTCAGCAAATTCTCTCCCATCAGGAGAGATTTGATTTATGGCACGGTAAAGTGTCAACAATGCTATGGATAAGCTACAATATGGGCCTCATCTTAAAGCTCCTATTTTAGGGGTTGTAAGTTCATTTTATTTCACAACAAGCAAATAAATGCTCAAAGAAATACAAAGCCGTTAAGTATACACTCAGGTAATTATGCCAACACACCTTACTGCTGGCCACATGCTACTTCAGAGAAACTGTTAGAGAAAACACTAAAATAGTATATGACTCTTCAATTAAATCAGTCCCGAGAAATCTCTGTAAGCTAAAATTAATCATTTGCATTACAGTAAAATACTGTCCCTTCATCTAAACACTCACAAGCTTCTCATAGCTTACACAATTCTGAAACTTCTGAGTCTGATTAGACACTTCCACATGGCAAGATGGGATGGAGAGATTAACAACTAATCTATTAATCCACTAGTTTCATACCCATCTATTGCAGAGGTCCTTATAGAAAAAGATGGACACAGAGTTCTACATCCTGAAGATAATGTGCAGACTTCTGTATGCTTCTACTTAACAGAAGCACAGTTTGACGCTCCATGTATTTTACAGACTCCAGACTTCTCCTACATGCATACAGTAAAATTAAGATTTTGTGAAAGTCTAAAAGCAAACACAAACTAAGTAATCTACCTGTAAGGTGTTGCAGTCTTGTTAGCATTTGCCACCATCTAAAAAGAACAGACACAGGTATATTGCGTAAACTGATTCACTCAAAGTAATGGTATGAGTAATGTATTAAGTATAAACTTGACATGAGATAGTTTTAGTATTTTTCACAACTTGCTCTGAAGAAATTAAAATATACTATTAAGACAAGAAGTAGAATCAAAAGAACACTTACATACCAGAATGTGACTTAGTGTGGTATTTTACCATGTAAATTTTATAACATGCTTTTTTTTTTATATATATATTTTGTAACATACTTTATTATTATTATTTTTAATACTGTTAACTTTTAAGACATAGCAAGGTATTTCTCAAAGTGATAAAACTATAACAGGAAAAATAAGTCTTCTTTCTTTCTACTTTTTCCTTTTCACCATTAATAACAGAATGTTGAGACTGGAATGGACTTCTGGAAATCATCTAGTCCGACCCCCTTGCTCAAAAGAGAGCCAACTGGAGAAGGTTTCTCAGGACTATGTCCAGTCAAGTTTTGAGTATCTCCAAGAATGGAAACTCCACAACATCTCTGGGCAATTTGTTCCAGCATTTGATGACTGTATTTTAATTTGCATTCACTGCCTCTTTTCTCACTGGGCACTACTGAGAAGGGTCTGCTCTCTCTCTCTCCATTCATCAGGTATTTACAGACATTGTTCAGACATTACTGAACTTTCTCTCCTTCATGCTGAACAGTCACAGCTCTCTCAGCTTCTGTCTGTCAGATGCTCCAAACCTTTAATCATCTTTGTGGCCCTTCACTGAGCTTGCTCCAGAACACCAATGTCAGTCTTTTACTAGCATGCCCAGGAATGGGCATAGCACTCCAAATGTGGTCTCAAAACAGTTATGGTACAAGGGATGGACTGCTTCCCTTTGTTGGGTAACGCTCTTCCTCATGCAGCCCAGGAGGCTGCTGGCTGCACTTGCCACATTCATCATCTTTCTAGGTGACTGAGGTGAGGCTGACTACTGGCCTGTAGTTCTACATATACACCCTTCTTGAAGACTGGGTTGACATTCACTTTCTTCTAGTTCTCAGGAACCTCCCCTTATCACCAGACCTCTCAACAATAATTGAGAGTATCCTTACAATGACATTTGCCACTTCCTCAGCATTCTCAGGTGCACCCTACCAAATCCCACAGACTCATGTATGTCATTACTGGCTCCAAACTTCACATCCCTGACCAGTTCTCCCTGGTTTGTGTGTATCAGGTCTGGCAAAGAGCCTGTGTCCATTCATTGCAGTACTCCAGCAATAGAAGCTATCCCACTATATGTCTGCAATCCCAATGACATGATAACCCTGGAACTGGTGCAGGCCTTGAATTCCTGCCGCATTAAGCCAAGAATTGTTTTAAAATCTGTTACAAATAGCGTCTTTAAAATATCCTAGTAATACTGGTGCCCAAAATAATAATTACATATAGAAATGAACTCCTTCAACAACAAGAGAGAAAAGGAAGAAACAATCCTGTGCATTTTATTGGTATTGAGTTACAGTCCCATTACAATTTATCTTTTCCTTTTTTTTTAAAACTAAAATGCAATATAGAAAAAACATAAAAAGCCTGATTGGTCGATTAGTGGTAAACACAAAGCCTGCTCACAAAAATGGAAAAAAAAGAAGTAGGCACAAAGCAATCTGCTTTGGACATGTAACTACATAGAACTTCACAGTTATGGCCCAGTTTGCTCAAGATTGTAAGAACACTTTTTCTGAACTATAACTTCTTTCTGCACAGAGATCCAATACAAGGGTTGCTCTTGGGCTTCGAAATCACCATTGGTAAAGATGCACAAGGCTGACAAGATACAGGTCTCATACTCTTCTTCAAGGTAAGAAAACTGTCTTCCTTTGGGGGAGGCACATGTACTGGTTTCCAAGGAATGGGGTTACAATATGCTGGAGCCGGATACAAATTTCTATCAGCACTCCCTAAAACATTCAGAAAATACACATAACTAAAAAGGAATATTTACGCTACAATCTTTCCAATGCAAGCAGTTATAATAATCATCTAGACTAATTACTACACAACAGTGTCTTCAGAGAAAGACAGCACAGGCACATCACATAATTTAGGTGATTCAAAATAATAAATATTCCACCTTTTTTTTTTAAACCAGTAACTGGCATATTCTTCACCTCTACTTAAATAATAACCAGGTTGAATGCTCAGTCCTTTGTGTTCTTAATAACTGTAAATGTCTACAAATTGGCTACCTTGTTTTACCTAACCACATGATGGATACACTTCAAAGTTTGTAATACATTCTACTGAATGACATAAGTGAGTAGAGAAGTATTTTTCAAAAATCATTTAAATAAATGATTGCAGCTGGCAGTATGTAACAAAGGTCCAACCAAAACATGAAGGCAAGGTATATCACTATTTACAAATAAATGTAAGCAAAAGAGTAAAGGTTGTTCACCTGCTTTGTACATGCTTCTTAAACACTCAAAGACCAGAATTTTGGTCCCAAAACTATTTCTGTTGCAAAGTGAAATGGAAGCAATTATTTTAGCTGCATAGAAAAATAATGTGTAATGCAATACCATTTCTTGCTGATTTTCTGCTTTTGTACTATGTGGGATGACAAAAAATACAAAAATAAAGTAAGACTTGTGAAACACCACACTATGAACAGCATTCTCTTCCACACTTCCCTTTCAAACAAAAAAAGGAATAGGATTACAGAAGCCAAGGAGGTACCATGCAGATGAAAAGCAAAACAGAAAGGAAATTTTAGCTCAGTATACAGATTGATGCCCCTGTCTCCTTTTTCAGACAGGACTTCTGTCAGCTTCTAATTGTTCTTGTGTCTCAAAACCCCACCTCTTTTCTAAGGGGGATTCAGGTGTGCTAAGGCGGTGCACACCTTCTGTAACATGAAAACTATCTTTACAAGGATGATGACATAACTAATTTGCTTCACAGGAAACAGTGATTTGCTCTAGTGATTCCTATGCCTGGTGAGAAAAATCAGATAAAATCATAATTTGGGACACCACATAATTATCTCAAATAATACAAATTTCCTCCCAAATAACAAAAAAGGCTAAGAAAAATACAGAAAAGGTCTCAGAATCTGTTTCTCTGACTTATACCATAGTATAGTCATTACTATGTGCCAAAATTAGATATGAGATGAATATCCTAAACAGCCTTCGTTTTACATTAAAATATTAGAAGGAAGGAACCACAAAGCAAAGTCACTGCATATTCGTGTACTAGACATACAAACCTGTAGACTTCCCATGTGGGAAACCATATCCATATAAAGCAGGTTGTGGTTTATTTCTAGCATTTTGCAGCCATTCCTTAAAGATTTTCTCCGATCTTGTTCTCTTCTCCTTTAGCTCAGCCTCCCGTTCTTTTTCTTGTTCCTAGAAATAATAATAAAAAAATTAAGGTACTCCCGGACAAAGCCCTGTACAATATACACAAAATAATAAATAATTTTTTGCAGATTTCCAGACTGCTGAATATATTTCAAATATGTCTTCAAATACGACCACCTTTTCCTAACAATGGAAAAGATGCATTTTTTGGTTTAAGTCTGAAAAAAAAAATTAAAAAACCCCAAACTCCATGTTACTCCAGGGTTTCCCTGAGAAAAACTAAAAGGCTATTAACGAAAATGCATTAACGTGCATCTTACTTTGCTGACCATACCACAGTGTCTCTAATGCGCTAACATTGCAACTCTTGAAAGGTTTTTTCCTACACAACATTGCCATTTGATATCAATATATTCAACGTAAGTTACAGATTAAGTAACTCCATCCAAATAAATGATCAGTTTGTTAATACCTTCTCCTTTTCCTTCTTTTCTGCCTCCTCAGCTCTCTTCTTCTTTAACCATTCTTTATACTTTACGTCAGCCTTTTCTTGTAACTGCATTTTTTCTAGTTCCCTTGTCGCTTTTTCCACCATTTCTTTGCTCAGCTTTCGTTTCCTTTCTCTTCTTTCCTATGCGAAACATATCAAAAAAACAGAATAGAAATTTTTCAGTATATTTCAAGGAGTGATTCTTTTGAGGAATACAGTTAATTTTATTACACAATCACAAAGAAAATTATCATAAACCTGAAAATATATGTGATATTGTAAGCTCTTTGAAGTCAGAACCTATCCATCGCTAGATTCTAGGTAAGATAGTTTTAGACATACAAACTTGTCAAAAAAGATGATAAATTTTACTTTCAGGTCTCCTCATACTACTACATTTACTACTCTGTTTTATTTATTCTGACATTTTTTTTAAACACTTCAGACACTTCTCAATATTTCTGGGAATGAAATACATGGTTGCAGTTCTCAACAATGGTGTGTTAGCTTTACTTGTTGGTGAATCTAGAGCAAACTACAGTTCCAAATGGAAGTCAGGTAAACTGCCCCATTCTAAGAGTCACTGAGATATGCAGATTGTTCAACACACTTAAGCAGAAATTAACAGGAAAATAAAAAGTTCACATAAAAATCCAGTTCATGTTTTGTGGTACTCTCTTTTTATACTCTTTAGCTTATTCACAGAGGGAATACTTCAATAAATCAATCCACACATCTCTCCTGTTCAAATCATGAAAGGGAAAATGAGAAAACACATTCTAGGGCAGGCAAAATGGTAACTTGAGTGTGAAGTGAAATTGCTGCCCATATGATTTGGAAGACAGAATACACCAGAGGTGTCATTCACTTCTGCATCTTTTCAGAGTGTGTGTATCCAACAACAATGTTCTGAAGATCTTTCTCTAAGCAAACAAACATGTATCTACTGGCCTTTTCTTCATCTAGAGAGGGAGGTATTTTTATTTGAAGAGTAACAATAGCTCTCACTTCTGTTCCTTGTAACCATTATGAAGTGTCTGGAAGCTACTGATTCGATACTATTTCTGCTTAACTCGCTTAGCTCTGAAGCAACTGCATACACATGCGGAAGCAAAAATCTACCAGACAAGCTGTGCACATGACTTGGAGGAGAGGCACAACACTTAAGACCAGTTTCCTCTTAATAGAAAAGAGCTGTTGAAAAAATACATTGGTTTTTTTTTAAGAAATATTCTACTTATACACTTCCCTGCACACTCCTCTTGAACAAAGGAGATATGTAGTTTAGCAGAAACTTATACTGACTCAGAATTATTACAGTTGGCAGTATGGATGTCAAATGCCTAGAACTACAGCTGCAAAGTATAATAAATAAATGAAATACAGGAAAAACACATTCTCAAGAAAACCAGAAATACACTCCCATTCCATTTTACCATTATATATTACCATTTTTCCCATTAAAAGAACAAAAAGGCAGAAAACTAGAGCTCTCCCCATGTGTCCCTCCCCCACCTTTTCCCAGGTTTACTGTACTTCTGGAAAATCCAATTATGCATAATGAAGCAGAAGCTCCATAATACTGGAGCTGGGGACCAGCACAATTCCTTCAGTCTGGTCTAAACAGGATACCTGTTGGTTCAGTGCTTGTCCCCCACACCAAAACTACCACCAATCCAATAAAGTAGCACATAGAGAGTAAAAACTTCAGCTTATACTGCTCTGCAACACACCACATTTCTGCCAGGAAAGAAGCCAGTTTACAGAACCGCTTGAGTTAGTGTGTCCTGTTCTGTTTGCCAATACCAGAAGCACTACTACAATTTTAACATCAGCAGCTATACTATGCACTGTGGGATTTCCACCCACCACACCCCACCTGCCTCCTTTTACAAGCTATGCTTTATTAGGTCTGTCTACCATAATCTCCAAGGTGGATGTTTCTTCACCTAAAATCATAAAGATACTTTCAGTAGTACTGCTCTGGTATACTCTTGTCAAATATTCTTACTTGACAACAAACACTTCTTTGTGTACAAAATGCACACAATTTCACAAAACAATTGCAACTAGCTATTAGCTCTATTTTCTCCTTGGTTTTTTGTTGCTTGGTGGGTTTTTTTCCATTTCACTTTTAATACATTCTAGCAAACATCAGCTTAATCTGTTTTGTAGTATAGGGAAAATGGTCAAATATTAATACACTCCAATTTCAATGCATATCTGGAATGTAAAACTACACAGAATTATAAAACAATTGGTCTTATTAATATGACTTCACAACACTGAGGCCTGTACATGTGATAAAACTATTTACAACCAAGACCAATGAAAAATTCATTTCATTCTGAGAACTAAAAAAAAGTTGAGATTCTGAAATGTTTTTATGCTAATGAAGAATGGAAACAAGATCTTTCTTAACATGAAACAAATGCTTCCATATTTAAAAATGTTGAAAAGAAAAAATAATGTATTTTTGGCAAAGTATTTAAATATCACCTTCCTGAAAAAGGCAAATAACCAATTGTCTAAGCTGTTCCTCCTTCTTCATCTAAAATTCATCTCAATCTCTTTTATTCAGAGCTGTTTCTCTGTCTCTTCATTACCAAATACTTGCAAATGCACCAACAACTCTGGAACACATAAAAATCATTAATGTAGATGAGAGATATATGTTAAATCAGTGAGTTAAACTATGGGAGAAGGTGGCTTACAAAGATTTCACACATTTTGTTGTTTGCTGACTTACCTCTGACGTACATGAAAGTAAGTTACAAAACTAAGGATCTTCCAAAACTACAGTCTTTAGCTAAGGGTCTTATTGTATAAAAGACATTAAAATAAATATAGGAGAAAACTGAAAAACTGGGCTACTTCCATACCTATGGAGTTGTTCCATAATGGAAAACAATTATAAGCAGAAAATAGACTAAAAATCTTTCTAAATACTATAAAAGAAAGGCAGGGAAGCTTCTTAAATTATGTATCTTAAATGACAATACTTAGATTAGTTTAGCTACTATCTAGGCTGACTCAAAGTTAAATTAGGTCCTATGTAAACAATAACATGCCATACACACTATCATGAAAGCCATGACTATTGCTAAGTTTTACTTCCAGTGAGACATCCGTAAGACAGGGAGACTCCCTGCAGAATTACAGACTTTACAGCAGCCTAGAAATTTTTCTGCAGACAAATCAGAAATGCTTCCTCCTTCTCTCACAATCAGAACAGCTTTTCCTTCATAAAGTTAGTGTACACCACATTCCCAGCTACTTTAGTAACTTGTTTCATGTCAAGCTTCTATCACCCTGACATTCCCAGCTTTTTCCCCATCCTCATTATAAAAGTCTATCAAAAATGCTATGAACATATATATTAAGGTACATGTTCTTCACTCCGTCTTTTACTTTCCCTTCCATGTACATATGAGGGAAGAAATTACTTGTTTATGTTTGGTGTTGTTTAGATTGGGTTTTAAAAATCCTCTTTGATCTTGTCTTCGAAACAGTCACAATTTATTCACTAAACCACTAGTAAATTTACATACACTAAAATATGGTTGCGGGTATTACATAAATTAAGGTATTGATTGTAAAACATCCAATTACTCATTGCAGGAAAGGCTTGTTCTCCTGCCACCCTGCCCAAGCACATAACTAAGGCGAAAGGTTACAAATCTACCCTGAAGGTTCACCACTCTGTGCTGTGATTCTATCAAGTCTCAGAACCTAATGAAGTCTGGGCTAGGTCAATACTTGGAAATCCCCCACCCAACACAAATCCATCTGTCCCACAAAGCAGTGAATGGTGACTCAGTTCACAGCATGTGTCCTACTGAGTCAGTATTAATTACTAACTTTTCAAGAAAAATCAGAACTACATGTATGTGGTGAATGGTCAAAGGATTTTAAAATTTGAAGCATCCCACTTTCTTCCTGACAGAAGGTAGAAATATTAAATAATTTTTCATGCAGGAAAAAAAAAACCCTAATTGCTTTTGAAACATAGGCACTATATCCAACTCAAAGAAAACTACTAAAATATATGTTTCTGTATTTTCACATCAATGACTAAATGAGAGGCTGGAATGCACAAAGTGCAGGGGCGTTTTCTGTTTTGCATTTTCTATGCAGACTGTCACTGAGTAGAAGTATTTCCAGAAACTAATGATGTGATTGATATTTTTAAGATATTTTTACTTCTCACAGCAATCCTTTCCATCTTATGGTCCGCAGAATGTGACAACATTTTTCTATTCACAGATAAGGGTTCTACTTCACAGCGGTTTGCTAACAGCTAGCATATTCTAGCATCATTTAATGCTGACTGATGGCAAAATACAGGAAAAGCCCACATTGCCAACATCAGAACACACATCCAAATTTACTCGTTTATCCTCATAATAATCCTGAACATCAACCACTTTTAGCAGTCTTGGAAATCTGGGTCATTCAGACAATTGTAATTATCTTTTCAATTTTGCCCTGTAACCCAAATCAGTGACCAAGCCTAGGCCACAGGAGTACTTCTTTAATCTCTCTAGAATTTCCATGTGAAAACAAGAGGCTAGAAAGGAGGTCAACAGAGGTCTGAGCAGCAGATGTCTCCTGACAGGCAAGTTTATATCAATTTACTGCTGAAGTTCACACAAAGTCAGTGCAGACCCCACTGCAGTCTGGGAACTGGAGAATTACTGGATCTTTCTCCCAAACTGTGTTCATTTCATAGGGGGACTCAATGTATGTGACAAACAAAGTTTTAGCGTACTTGGTCCCTGGAACACTATTGGGATTTTCAGAAGAATGTGGACTCCACGAATGCTGCTGAAATACATGAGCACTCATATTCACCTGTCACCCTGAATTCCTCTTCCAAAACTCTGTCTAAAACTCATTCTAACACTCACTATGAAAAAATAGTTCATTCTACTTACAGAAATCTAAAGGTAATTAAGATTCAGGTACAACCTAAAATTATAACCATGGCATTGATCATGCATGACATCACAGAAAAAAATTGTGTAAAGACTTTCCAGGTTCAGAGAGTAAAAGACCCACAATATGAAAAAAAAATCCATAAGAAATTAAGCCCAGACCCACAAAAACAATTTAGATATGTAAAGACAGGTATGCACACAGAAAATTTTCATTCTTACATGCAGTTGGTTCTCATGACTGGAAATCATGTCTACTAGAAGCTTCCCTCACAAACACATTTCTTGAAAGGGTTCAGTCTTGAAAGAAGTAGACATCTTAGCATCTCTTTCAAGTCTAAACTGTCAGCAAAAACCATAGTACATCAGGCTCTACATTAGCAACCAGTGCTTTGACTCAACAACAGTTCAGCTGTAAGAACATTAACCTAGGACAGGGTAGATCTGGATTTCATTACATTTCTGCCTGAGGAGATTCCAACTAACATGTCCCCAGGCTGCAGGCTGGGATGACAGGATTCTCCACCCCTTCTGTGGAAGTGGTATCACTCCTCACAAAATAATTAACAACTCATTGGATGAGAGAAAGACAGTATGAGCAAGCATAGCTTTTGAACTTGAAAGTCATGCTTGAGCTGTTGAACAATCTGTGCTCTGTATTAACCATGCTGAGATAAAGTACACATTAAACAAAAAGCCTTTGGTGTAAGAGTTGGCATCTAGGTGTCTCTTCTGGGAGGAATTACACAGCACAGCAAAAAGGGAAGTGTCATAGGTTAGCAAGCATAGTCCCGGAAGGGATGTCCTTGCTAAGGGGTGCTTACAGTTTCCTCTATGACCTGATAGAACCTATCAGCTGGCCAGTTTGAATATGGACAATGCTTTAAGCCACTTAAAGTTGTGATCGCCTCTGTGATACACACTTAAGAACAGACAAACTCCCCCCCTCAAGCTCTCTCTCGTTTCCGGTGCTGGGACAGGTGGCTGCGGGCCCGTGTGGGGCCAGTGGGCCCGGTCCAGGCCCTGCTCGGGCCAGGCTGGGCCGGGCCACGGCCATCCTGGAGCCGATGGACCTGTTCCATCCATGGAACCCCCCCCCACTGCCTTGCCGTGGGCAGCCGAAGCAGCTCGGCTCTCCCCCCTCTCCACTTAGATAAGCCACATTCCAGCTGCAAGGCCGAGGTGAGATTAACCCTTTTAGAGCTGTGAAGAGCTGAAAACCTGACAGAAGAGAAAGAGGAGATGCTTAAAGCTGAAATTCTGTTGTGAAGCTATGATATATCAGAGTATCCCGTTGTAATTTCATGAAGATATGGGGGGTGGAGTGTTCAACTCGTAAGCAAAAGCACCTGCGCTGAGATAGGCAGATGCTGACGCAGCTGTAATTTCATGAGAAGTTTGGACAGGGAGAGATGGACCAGATGAGGACTTTTGCTCCAAATGGGAACCTCAGTTCCTAGAGATGCTCCCAGAGATAGTCCTAACGATGAAGATGAGGAAGACCCTTTGCTCCCAGAGGAAGGAGAAGGGCCTCTGTTCTTGTTTCTGAACGGCTCAACCTTAAAATTGTACCCCAAAAAACTTCAAGAGTGGACCCTCGAAAGCAGTTGTGGGAAAAGCTGCAAGTCGGGGGAAGGGACTCACATGCAGGCAGAGAGACTCCTCTTCCTAAATGGACTGAACAATATTTGGAGGTGGGTGGCTGTCTCGTTGTGATAATGTTTTCATAGCACGAGCAATAAGAGACTTCTCTTTCTAAATGGACTGAACAAGGTTATTATGGAAGTGGTAAACAGACTGAACATCTTAAGGGTTGTCTTTTTACATTGTCAGTGGGAGAAGGGAGGAAGGTGGGGGGGAGGAGGAGAGTTCTGAAGGTATGGTATAATTTTTTTTTTTTTTTCCTTCTTTTAGGTCTGTTAATAAACTTCTTTATATTCTTTCAAGTTTGGTGCCTGCTTTGCGTTTCTCCTAATTCTTATCTCACAGAAGATAAACAGTAATGAGTATTTTGGACCAAACCACTACAGGAAGTCTGCTCCAAGAACAGTCCTTCATTACTATACAGTGTGATGGTTCTAGGCTTTCATATACTTCTTATTGCTTTTTGCTTCTCATAAAGACTATCAGCCAACAGCACAGTAAATGGTAAGAACAAAATTTTCAGTGAAAAAGCATTCAAACAGAACCTTTCCATCCTGAACCTAGTTTCCATTAAAATTATATTTTTCAGTAAGTAAAGGGGTCTTATTGAAAAGAAAAGAACAATAAAAATGTTGAACATCCAAATTCTATTCTTAATGCCTGCTTGGTCATATTTACTTTTAAGAAAAAAAAAGAGTGTTGCCTTATTCTCTATTCAACAATGCAGAAAGTATTAGAAATGTTACAGTCGAATTTAGATTGGTATTAGAATAATTGGTTTTTTCAATGGAAAATTGTAACTTCACCACTTGTGCTTTTACAACTTTGCTAGGTATCACATTATTACAGCATAAAGAATTACATGCAAAGACTAAATACAAGGGTGTTAATAAAATGAGTTTCAGAATTAGTTATTTTGGGATGCAAGCATTCCTCTTTGGGGATTTCTCTTACTGTTGCAAAGATACGCATAACACATGTAGTGGGTTTTGTTTTGGATGGACTTAATTTTCTTCATAGCAGCTCCCGTTGTGCTTTGTTTGGATTTGTGAACAAAACGGTGTTTGTTGATAACATAAGTTATCACTAATCAATGCTTACGAAGCTTCAAGGTCTTTTCTGCTTCTCATCCCATCCCACCAGTGCATAGTCAGGGGGTTGCGCAAGGAGTTGGGAGGGGGCAAAGCCAGAACAGCTGACACCAACCAACCCAAGGGATATCCCAGACCATACTGCTCAGCAATAAAAGCTGGTGGGAGCAAATGAGGGGCTACGTGGGGTCTCAACTGCCTACTGGGGCTAACCCAAGAATGTAATGTATATATATATATATAAAAAAATATATATATACATATATAATGTAAATATTTATATTTACACACATGTATATATATGAATTGAATACTCTAGATACTGCTAAGTTCATATTCTATTGGCATTGTAAAAATGAAGCAGCTTTGCAGAGTCAGTAAAGGTGGATTAAATATGATTTGAAGATACCATATTAGATTGTAGCAGGTAGAGTACACTGCATCAGAGTTGATTTTTTTAATATGTAATCAAAAAGCTGTTGTCATCAAGCCTGACCTTTAATCCTAATATTTTATTCAGCAAGAATTCATAAGAGGTTCTGACTGTTATGACAATGTTAAAGAATTAAACAGTCATGGCAGTTTACAGGCTCTTCACAGTTTATGCATTCACAATGCATTTCTCAAAAGCTTTTCATCCTTTGATTTGAAACCAGTACTTTGATTTAATCAGTAATTCCACAATTACAAGTACCTTACCAAAGTGTCCACAGCTGATGATAGGAATGAAAGAGACTTCACATTATAGGATCAGAAGTTCACATAAAACAGGAAAAGAAAAAACCTTGGCTACTGCCAAAAGCGAGATTCCTATGCTATGGCAAAATATTAGGAGGTAAGTCTTATATACCTCAGGTTCTGCAGATATGGTCTTGTAAACACTGCACTCTCTACTACTACTCTAATAGATACGCAAGTCTTAAACCCAAATTATGCCTACAACGGTAAAGGCAGGGGCTGGGCTCCCGTTTACATGAACATAAGAACACTTCATGTGAGACTACATAAAGAGCAATAGTCAAAACCATCCTCAGTTCTTTAAATAATTAACAGTAAAAGAACACTAGCAAAGAGTTCTCCATACTGCACCTCATTCTTGGGAAATGAGGTGCTAAGGGTAGGGTTTTCTTCCTGGAAGAAGGCTACATGTATCTTGAATCAATTAGTTCAAGGGAAAATAAGGGAAAAAATAAATCCAACTGGCTTCAGAGAGCAGCTTACATATATTCCAAATCAGAAGAGAAGCTCCAGGAACTTCCACTGATTAGAACACAGTAAGTTATCACTCAGTAGGACCAGTGCCTGGTCACACTGTGAAGGAACTTGGAATTGAACCATACTGAACAAGTTCTCAAGAGCGGTGGCCTTCAAAGGAAACACTACAAAAGAAAGTATGAATGAGTGATCAACTCTGAACGTCTATGACCTTAACTATCATGTTATTTTACTGCATGTTTTTTATCCAGCCAGAGTTTTGTCATCGCATATTAATTGAACAGAATTTAGATGAGAGAGAAAAATCTTTGGAAGGAA
The DNA here is from genome assembly GCF_017639235.1 of Corvus kubaryi. NCBI lineage: Eukaryota > Metazoa > Chordata > Aves > Passeriformes > Corvidae > Corvus > Corvus kubaryi. The sequence continues at coordinate 4,588,758 of NW_024581126.1, read as the reverse complement.
CCAGAAATGTGATTCCCAAATATTTTGAGGATAAATAGCAGTATTTTTTATCTTCCTCCTTAAACTGTAATTTACCCAAGTCTGTAAACAGTCTACTTATCATCTACAACCAGCTAAGCCAAAGAGTAACAAAACTTCTATTTGTTAAACAAGACCATATTTGACAAGCCACAAGTCATACAGATGCCGCTATGGAGAGAAGCTTTTCAAAATGTATCACACAAGTAGGTACCCCGATTCAAATAATTCCAAGACACAGTTTAGAGGACTGTATTGAAGGTGTTGGCTGCACATTTTGTGTTAAACTTACTCAGTGGTGGAGAACAATGACTGAAGTTAACTCATTTGTTCAGAATCTACGTGGAGTCACAGGAGATTAAAGACTTCAAAGGCCTCTTCTTTTTAATGATAAAATTCTAGCCATTCTTTACTTCTTGGTTTTATTTTCAATAAAAAACTTCATCCTAAGAATGGGTCCTTTCTTGGCTGCTCCCCCTCCAGAAAAGAAAAAAACCCACAGTGCAATAATGAACAGACAGAGAGAAAATAGGATTTCACAAGCATTAATTCTAATCTGAAGAAATTAAATACAAATTAGTTTTCAATCTTGAATACCTATTCAAGATGTAGTTCAATGATAATATGGCAATCAAGGATGTCAATTCCTTTTGTTTCAAACTCTGCAGTTCACTATAAGCGCCTTACCAAGCTGGAGCCTAAAACCAGCAATAAATAATCAAGCAAATACCAGAGAGATGAAGACAGATTCTAATGACTTTGCTGATCTATCTTCAGTTCCGCATAACACTTAAACCAAGGCTACTTTAATAATGAAAACAGGACACTGAACACCAAATCTACTTGCTCAGCATTTATAACCATAACAACCTCATTTTTATCAATAACTCTAACAGTAACTCAGAAATAACAGTTCTAGTTACATAAAAAATCATGTTATGTTCATTTTTCTTCTGGAATCAAAAGCATGCTTAGAGTTATTTTAGAGTTAAAATATTTCACTTGATACTCCTATGACTTGCTAAAAAGTCAACAGACAATTTACTGTTTGCCCACAAATTACTCAACTTTAAGAGGGAGAGAAAGTAAGACTATTTTTGTCCAGGAGAGATCCAGTACCTTACTGAAAATTGTACAGGCATTGTTAGGTCCAGGAAAGTGCCTAACAATTGATTTTATTAAGCTTTTAATTCCTAGTGAGCTGCAAAATTTTGCCATAAACAAACACTTGTATAACCATTATTTCATGGCTTAGCATCTTCTTTGATGGCTCATTATTTCAAAATACTACTTCTAGTTCACTTACAACCTTTAAGAACCACAAAAGTTATTTACATAAAGAATACTAAATAGCTAGGATTCCTTTATTTTCAAAAATAGTTTATGTAAAATGAAAGAAAGAAAACTGTAACAACACATAATTTTTAATCTATATTAAATAATAAAAAAACCAATAGTGAACACACAAACAGTGTTCAAGCTTTGCTTCCTAACCCCACCCTAAAGGACCATATTTAACAGTTAGAGCATCACAACTAAAATTGCTATACAAGAACACTGGCTTGACATACAGAAAACCAGAATTCTTTTATGCAAACACAAACATTTTACTTCTGACATAAATGTCTCTCACATTCACAGTATGAAGACTCTTCCAGCAGTGTCTCCTGGTGCTGGATGCTCAAGATGAAGGAAAAAGTTTCACGTATGCTCAAGTGTGCCTTACTTTCTTCATCACTACAGTACTGAGCAATGGAAAAGGATACAGACTTGTGGAGATTACAGAGATAAGATCCCTGAAAGTACTGCCTCTTGGCAAATAAAGCATTTTCTGCACTCTACACACAGGGCTCAGAATCAATAACTGAACTTGAAAAAGGTGAGTGCTTAATGGAAATTTCAGTAAAGTATACTGCAAGTTTTGCCTCAAGAAGCACCTTTTGATATTTCTATGAGAAATTGTTTTCCAAATAGGAGATATATACACAGTCCCCTAGAAAATTATATCAACTGTGAGTGCTCATGACTCTAACCTTAACTACAGCTGAAATCTTGATGCAATTTCAAACATCTTAGTCACTGAATTGACATATTTATCCTTCAGTCTGTATCCAGTTCCACAAATAATCTTGTGGAAACTTGAAATGGGACAGTCTATGCAGCACAAATATCCTATGGACAGATAAGCTTTTAAGTTCAGTTTGTCCTTGATTTGAGTGTGGCTTATAGGAAAGACTAGCCAATGAATCATCTGATTTCAATTAAAATCAGCTTACTTTTCTAAACACTTGGGACATGTTCTAAGGATGACATTATGCTTCCAAAACATAATATGATAAAGTCCAGACACAAGTATGTTTTTTTGCCTGTCCTCTGGGCTGGTTTGATTACAATAAAAAAGACCTCCTATTCCCACTGACAACAGAATAGAAGCTGTTAACCAGTAAATCCACAAAGTTCCAAGGAAAATCTGAATAAGTAGAAATTTATAGAAGTTGAAGGAGGGGATAGGGGTAGTGAGGAGGAGACAGAAGGAAAACTTCTGGTTTTGAACTGGAAGTGTTTTAAGAGGCAGATCAACTCTTTCAAGCCAATGAATAGGTACAGACACCTAGAATTTAATTTTCATTTAAATTTCATTTTGGAAGAGGAAAATGGCATTGTATATGCTGAATAATAAATCTACTTTTTGCTGTGTAATTTAATTAGTAATATAAATCATAATAACTTAATCGAGCAGGATAGGTTCTGCTGTTTATACCAATTATCCAACCAGCATTAAGACTAAGATTAATTAGGTTAGATCCAAACATATGTTATTCTAGTGGTTCTAGGCTGAATCTGAAGAAGGAGTTCTGAAATAATGAAAACAAATGTATTAGGTCTGCCCATCCAACACAGCTAGTGCTATTGGGATATTTTTAGTGAATTTTCATCTGATTTTATTCAGAAACAGAAGTATAGAACAGTAAACAACTGGTATTGCTACAGACCATAAGACAATGAACACATACACCCATGCACTACCAGAGGCTGAACATGCCCTGGTCTCCCAAGCGTTCCCAATTCTGCCATCAAGTGCATATGCTCACTTGGTGTGACACAGCTGTATAGAGATCCATTGATGTGGGAGACAGAGGAGTAGAAACTCCTGCAATTAAAGGAGGCTTTGATTTACAACCCTGGAAGAGACTAGGTCTGGCTTAATTGACAGAGATTTGTGGACTTTAAGCAAAAGGATTACAAACTTGTGTTCCTACAATTATAAGTAAAATTGTACACTGGGTGTTTTGGTGAAGGGTTTTAAAATATAATAGTGTGATTTTATATAGTTTAAGTTAAGAATGTAGATGGTATAAGAGAGACATCTGTGTGTACGTGACATGAGAAGTTATTGGTCGAGACACAGCTGCATTGCAGTGAGAAGTGCCACAGGTGATAAGTCATTAATCTAAAACAAAGTGTCATTTTAAGTATCTATTGGATTAGAAAGTTATAAATTACGATGTAACCCTAAATCTTGTGACTAGTCGCCATTACTCGGAGGTGTTGTAAAATCTCACGCCTCGACTGATGCGTTTGTTATTTTAAACAATAAATTCGTGTAATTGCATAGTCCCATCCCTTAAAGTTATTTTCCTCCGACACGTGAAAGTGCGGGAAACGGTCATATTGAGATCAGGATTCTGTCTGTTTCTGACCTTGGACTCAGGCATCCCCCTCAAGAGAACTTAAAAATCTTTTGATCCCACCCAGAAATTAATTATTGAGTGAAGGAGTTCCCAATTACTAATTGTGGTCTACTGGGAATTTCTTCAATCTGGCCCCATACCTCAATTATCTCTCTAAACCTTACCACACTCTTTGCCTGTTCATGGTGATATTTAACTAAATCCTTCTTCTGGCTCTACAAGACATTGCACACAGACAGGATGTACATTTAACCCAAAACGTTTGGGCACTGAACCTGGGAAGTCTGGGTACATTAAAGATCAAAACCCCAGCTATAATCAGCAGAAAGCTACTGCACAAGATGTACACCAATTGTCAGTTATCTGACTACTCAGAAAACAAATGCCTTTGTATCTCACAGAAAAAAGCCCATCAGTCTTAAAAAAAAGTTTAGCTGTTTTGGCATGTTTTTATAATTTTCAATTAAAGCAGCCATTTACTCAGCAAACTAAAACCATGGAAGTCCAAACAGACTGAGTAAATTTTACATAGGCTTACTCAAGCACGGCATGAATATTTCCAGCCAAAGCAGTATTTACCTCTTCTCTTTTTTTCTGGACCCATTCCTTGTGTTTCTCTTCAGCTATCCTTTTTCTTCTTTCACATTCTTGATATTGCTTCATTTTCTCAAGCTGTATATTCATTTCCTAATTAAAGAAAAAGTATACATCTCAAATCTGTGGTGACCGTTTACAGGCAGTACTGTAAATAGTATTATGGCAATAGTGCTGCAGTTAAAACAAGGTAAGCATTAGATTTTGGTATTTTTCCTTCACTAAGATTTTGGAGAAGATTAATGACAGTCAACACAGAAATACTATGAAATACAACCAATGAAAATGTATAATTTTTAGGATAGTAACTGGAAATACATATTTTAATTAGATTTTGGAAGCAATTAAATGTACCAAGTCACTCCACAGTTTATTGAAATGCCTTTTTAGTCAGCAGAATCTTAATTTGCAGCAGTACTTTCCTACAATATTTAAAATTTACATTGTGTACTTCTCTGCACTGTGGAAGGTATCAAAAGCTAAGTGAAGTATTATTCACCTGTGATTTTTAGTACCAGAACTACTAGAACTTTAGGGCTTAACCCAAAACTTACTAAAGCCAAAATTATCGCAGATTCTAGCAAACTTTGAAACGGAAGGTTTATTTTGAAGATGAGAGAAGAAATTCCAAAGTATCTTTATATGATATACAGTATATATGCAGTCACTTGCATCTCTCCAGTGAAGTTAATAAAGAAAAAACATAACTAAGGAGACAATTTGAGATGTCTAGCTTCTCCAACTGTAACATTAACAAAAAGTCCTAATTTTTAATGAAAATTCATACCTTCAAACACAGGACAGATGGAATTATTTCCATGAAACTGATTTTCTGCAGTCAGTTTCAGAAAGAACACCCTTTTCTTATGACATTGAATTTCAGTTTAATAGGACATCAAGAGAAGCTTACAGAGAACTCAAACACCCACAATACAGACATGGTTTGAAAATACAGTTGTAGCTGTATTGAGGCAAAGTTACAGCAAATAATGTCTCCTTTGAGTTCCAAGACACCTGTATTGCAGGTATCCTGGCTTCTGTAAAAGCTGATGGCACTGTAAGTACCTTAGAAGACCCAACTTAATTCCACTCCAAATGTTTATCCACATTTTTGACATTCAGGGCCGACTTGGTGCTAATGTCATCAAAAGATCTATCTGGGACTTCCCAGTTGTTTCTCAGGATATCAGTTTAGAATACTTTTAGTATCCAAACATAGCAATAATTTTTTATATAAATATCACATATTTCATTCTTTTCTGGCATCTTACAGAAGTGTTGATTATATTTTTCCCCCAAATATAAGCTTTTCACTTTGCCTTGCTGCAGTTTGACATCTAACGTTTTCAAAATCTTACAAACTAGAAATATTTACCTATATGACTATTTTCTACTGGCATTAAGTAATGCTTGTCCTATGACTGTTCTTAATACTTAGTTGAGAGACATCTGCTAGCTTACATTTACATTACCAATCCAGAATATAAATGGGAAGTCATGAATTGCTTCATTTGTTTGGTTTGTTGATTTTGTTTGATAAGTTTGGTTGATATTAATGGATCAAAGCATATTCCTTAAGTTTAACAAACTACTTTGGTATACTGCTGATCTTTAAAATACTGTTCCTGAACCTTCCAGTGGTACATGTTTTATAAACAACATGAGGTAGCCCACATAAAACAGCTGTATGCTATATTCACTTTACAGATAATCACAGAAAGCCTAGGAAAACATTCAAGGTCAAATAGTTAATCAATAACTAAAGTGAGAAATTACCTAATTTTGATGTGATTGTTCTAATCACTACCCAATACTTCCCATTTGATTTTCAACAACAGTATCATTTAATCAACTGCCAACTACAAACAGAATAATCAAGAAAAGATAGAGTGCTCTCACTTAATTGTGTCCCAGCCCTGGTTCTCAAGAACTGTTCATCTGCAAGGGGGCAAAAGACAGACTGAGGGGGAAAAAATGCTGTAACAGGGATCCCTATCCTGGGAAAGGACACCAAACAGTTGTAAAATTACATGCTAAGTGAGTAACACCACTGTGCCTCAAAACTAACCAAGTAGCTTGGCATACTTACAATCAGTACACACCCCATTTTCTTCTACATGCAGGCATACGTACCCATGATGAAAATCAAGGTAGTAATTATATAAATGTTTTAATTTTCTAAAATTAAACCATTACCTGACAGTTGGATAAACAAAATATTATACAGCACCAGTTCAATGAAGCATAACATTTAGCAAAAGAGAATGCACACAGTATGAATCACGCCAGCAATGACAAACACAAACACTTTGGAGGCCTAAGACACTAAAAAAAAAAAAAGGGAAAAAAACCTACTTGTGTTTCTACAACCAAAGGAAAAGAAAATGCTGTGTTTGCTATCTTCTATTAGACTTAGAATGAAGCCAATTGGATGTAATCACCTCTGCAGCTCTAGCTTGTAAGCGGGCACGCAGTTCCTTCTCTTTGCCAATGAACCACTCTTCCCATGGCGAAAGGTTATCTTTCAAAGGTGACACTTTTCTCCCCCCTGCTATTTCAGAGCATTCAGCCTTCCTGAATTAAAAACAAGAAACATAAGAGAATATTATCTATAATGTATTTGATTGAAAAGTTAAGCAGTGTTACTGTCTTGAAAAAGTACTTTTCTTTTATGGCATAATGTGACAACAATGACAGAATTTTTCTACTTGCTTAGTAATCTCCCTAATGGATAAAATGGCATTTATAATGCACCTCTGACCATCCCCCTTACATTCTACCTTTTACTTACTAAATTCTAGCTTGTTAGTGATTCTAAACTGTGGAACAGATCCAAACATTACCTTTTAGGAATTAAACAAAAATAATACCTTTTAGGAACTAAACAAAAAGATGACCAGTAACATCAAAGTGTCACTTTCCTTCTCACATATGGAAGCCAAGGAAAAACCAAGATTTAATATTCACATCCTATCCTTGGTCACAAGAAGCTCCATGTATCAAGTGGTCTTTAGCAAAAGCAAAGCAAAAGCTAGAATGTATTTTCTTCATTCAAGTCGTATACAAGTGGATTCATGGTATCAAGCAACCTCAGCATTACGAATCCATTCATTACTAATGCATCCATTCAATCCAATAAAGTTTTCCACCTTAAAACGCTTTCACAGGAAATGTGCTTAAGAAATACAGCTAGTATACAATACTTGATGGTATTATACAAGATTGTGTTAGACATTTAATAGGATATCTCACATAAGTCACTCATAACTTCTTTACTCATTACTAATGCAGCAATCCTACCCCCGGTCAGAAATATCTTTTATAATATTCTATACATGTATTATTTCATAAGTAACACAATATATTAGGATCCAAGTCAGCAAAGTTTGAAAACATGCCAAGAGATTTCTTTAAAAGATTTCTTCTATCTGCCACAGAATTTTTTCTTGAGAACAAAGCAGCGAAACTAGACTTCACGTTAGTATTTCATATGGATGTACAGACTCTGGAAATACCTACCTACATACATACTTCACTACAGTGAGGAATTCTGTTTGCTGAATCTAAGCTACAGAAGAAGCATCCAACAAGCATATTATGCTAATGCTCAGGAAATCAATCTTTTAAATAGAAGATATCTGGGCTTTATCAATATAAAAGTACAACATATTCACAGGACACAGCAATACTCTGATACTCTATTGCAAAACATTTTCTGTTCCACTCATCTTTAGAATACATGTCTGTGGTAGAAAGCATTTGGGGACAACACCAGTGCTAGGGAGTTTTGTCCTACTCTTCTCTGTTATTTTACCCATATGTGTTTGTGCTAGCAGGACCAAGACAGGGGAACTGATTTACACTGAAACCTACCTGGAACAGGTTTATTTCTCTGAACAAACCCACTTTTACAGTGTGCTGCCACAGAGATCCAGAATAACAGAACTGACAAGGACACCCTTGCATGTCACAAGACCATGCAAGGACAGAAGCAGCACAGACCAAACACTCACAAGCCCAGCATAGTCCAACACATTCTGCTGCACCCTAGGGCTTTTATGCTACAGGATTAATAAAGACCAAAAATTTAACAGAGTCAGCTTTTAAACACATACATATAATAACAGATACCACTTAAGAATGTTTAATAAAACATTTTGTAAGGAAATAAGTCTCTGAAAGTTTATTAAAGGATAAAAGTACTACACATTCACATTCAGGGAAAAACCCTGTAACTTTGCACAGACTTGACATTTTGGGCAGGGATACTTCCTCAATACATTCCTTTGCTTTGCATGATTTGCATTATGGCACCTAGTACTGGAACATGGCTGACAAATTAAACCGACCTTAGAAAAAGTACTAGGAGAATGAATAAATTAAAGAAAAATAATATTTACTATGTCTTTTCTGGTATCAGTACTCATGAAATTTAAGCTGTCAACTTCTCAAAAAAGTTATTCACAGTAATAGATTAAAAACTTACTGTAGATGAGTAAGAAATAACAGAAAATGAAGCTTAAACAGAGGAAAACACAAACTCAGTATTAAGGCCTGTTAGGAGAAATACTTCTCCAATACTGTGTCGAAAGCTCTCCAATCGCACCAGAACCCAGCCTTTCTTGGTGTGCATTGCAGCCACCAGTCACACTGTCCCTGGCACACCAACCATGTATTTTGAACCACACAGACCTTGAATTTCACAGGGCCATTTTCTGAAATTCTAGCTTGTTCACAGTTAAGAACTTCTTCAAAATAATTACGGTAAGACTTCTTAAGATACCCCATTCTCAAGTGCGTATTTATTTCTAACTAAGTATCTTAAATCAAACTGGACACATCTGGCATTAGACCTGAAGTCTGATTAATAAAAAACAGTGATTATCATTTGCATATATGCACTGACGTCACACCATCAAACATAGCACTGATCCACAATGAAAGTATGAAAATGCCTAACCCCATTTCAGAAGGCCTTGTTTTCACCCTTTCTCTTTTGCAAATATTGCATTTCCCAATGTATCTGCCTCCAGTTAATTTTTGTGTAGTTTTAAGACGACAAGAACAACAAAAAGATTCAGAGTCTATGCATATGTGGGGGTCTATATAAGAAGTGGTTTTTATTATTATACTTCCAAGATCTTGGCAGCTATACACAGAAGCTGCTATATGAACACTTGGTAGGCACTTAGTACAACATGGCAGCAGCATTACTCAGAAGCAGTGTCTGCATTAACGAAGCATGTATTTTCCCCACAGTTTAATAAGACTCTGCCAACTCAGGCCCTAAAAGAGGTTGTCTTCAGCTGCATCTTACTGCTGCCAGAGAATACTGCAGCAACAGGCCCAAGAGTTGGGAGCTGTTTCAAATAGCCTCTCAAGCTGCAAAGACAAGTTGTAGCTTGAACAAATTGCAACAGAACTTTAAGGTGCATGAACAAAATTGCTTATTGGGAAGAAGTATATGGAGAGGTAACAGAAAAACTGAAAGGGATCACGAACTGGCTGATCTCTTCACTCTGAAGCTTCTGACTACACTTGAACACTCTTTCCCTGGATTTTTAGCACCTTTTTCAAGAAATGCTTTTAAGCAAAATTCACTGTGATCCATATTCCTTCACTGCTCTCCATGGAAATTTGAAAACCATGCTGGAAACCTGCACCCCTGTAAAGCTCTGCTGTCCTTTCTTTACTCCACTGTCACTTTTAGCTCAGTTCAACCTTGCTAGTTACATTCACCAGTTAATGCATAAGTCTGGGAAGTTTCCATCATAAAGTGGTATTCCAGAATAGGATAGGCACTCCCTGCTATTCCCCCTTCTGTTTTAAAGGAAGAATAAGAATTATTTATTCTCCTATCAAGCCAGCGAGATCCCAAGTAAAAAGAAGGCGTATTATGTTTGCATATAATTAAAATGGAACAAGATGTAAGCCACAGGAGCAGGAGCTGTGCAATGCATGCATACAAAGCTGAATCTGGACCCAGCCATATACACTACGAAAAACAGCCCTTTAGTCCGCAACCACTTTTAAATTAAGGCAGGAAACATTGCAGGCCAACTGCCTATAAACAATTCATGAGCCCATAAAAATACTCAGCTGTTCACTGAGAAGACTTTCCAAAAAAAAAAAAAAAAAAAAAAAAAGGAACAAAGTGCTTAATGCACTTATCTATGCAAACAAGCCTATATTTATTAAAATAATCTTCTGTCCCCAGAGTCTCCAGCGGAGGGAAACGAGTGCAGGGGCCCGGCTGGTCACCAAAGGGCAGCCCCGAGCTCCCTGCTCGAGCCCGGTCCCTGCCGCAGGGGTTACCTATCGCCTGCCAGGCTCCGGGAGGCCGCCACCCGCTCCTCCTCCTCACAGCCCGGGGAGCTGGAGCGAGACGCGAGGGAGAGCGGGGAGCCTCTGGAGGGGCTGAGGGGGTCCTCGCCCTCAGAGGGCGGCGAGCTGAGGACGGTGGCCCCGCTGTTCCTGGTGCTGCAGCAGCGCCGGGCGCCACCGCTCATGGCGGGAGCCACCGGCGGTTACCGGCAGGGGCGGTCCAGCCCGAGCTCCCAACGGCCCCCGCGGCCGCAGCAACCGGGTCTCCCACGGCCGCCCACCCTCGCGTCCCTCCCGCCTGGCCCGTCCCTGCCGCACTTCCGCCCTACCCGTGGAAGTGCCCGCCCAGCCCTGCTCCGTCCGGTGCGGCCAGGGCCGAGGCAGTGCCTGGGAAGAGACACCGGGACAAGACGGGGTCAGAACCGGCGGCCACTGATACGCTTTTGACCAGTGAGTCGACTCCTCCCAGCACATGGGATCTGACGGAGGCACCCCGGCCCGGGAGAGGAAGCAGGTCCGGGACTGCCTGCCTGGCCCTCAGCTTCTCCAGGGTGATCACTGACACGCGTATGCTAATCTATAGGAACTCCTCACAGTTGTTCTTTCTTACTTAACATTTTTGCACAAGTACCAGTTCAATAAGCAGGAACCAATAACCTCATCTGCAGGTGACAATCCCAATACATCAGAAGAAGGCAACTTAACATTTTTGAACAGCCAAGTCAAAATTTGTAACCCATACTTGCCGTAAATTGCAAAATCCCATTTCAGTCCTCACAATTACTATCTTGTTTCTGATTCAAAGTTCTAAAGACCTGGTTTGCATACACCTCTGCTAGGCAAACGGTGTCCTTTGCCTTCTCTATCAGTTAATTCTCCACGGAGTCTACAACTATCTGTAATAAACAGGTCAGATTATATATATATATATGTGTGTGTGTATATATATATATATATATATTCCTATACTTGTTCACCACTACATTCTTTGTCAGTCTTCTATTTGGGTTCCAAATCCCAGGAACACAGTCACTCCTCCCTGGTTATGCTGGGCCACCCTGACTCCCCCTTTTTAGCCAAATCTTAAGCAGGATAAGCAACACACATTTGTATTACCAAAGCTTTTTGTTACCTTCAAATTTCATCAACCAAGGTAACTGCTGATCAACAGTTGGTAAATTTTTATAAAACTTTGAGTCATTTTGCTGGGGCTGACTAAGCAGAAGTATTATATTAAGATATAAACATTAAGATGAGATACAGAAGTTTTAAAACTATTGTAAATTTGGCTGCTATTTAATTGTTCTTGCCAAGATTCTTCAGTGAGTTTAACAAGAAATATATTTTTCATTGGACAGGCAAGTTGAAAAATAAGAAAAAGTATTAAAAATGCTTTGTCTAAATCAAGAAAGTCAATTGTGACATCTGAGGCAATTGACTTGCCATAAAAATTGAATTTCAGTAGCTCAGTGATACAAAAAGGTCATAAAATCTATACAACCATTATGTGCACCTAGACACCACCAAAAATGAGTGCCATGAGGTGGGAGACATCTCAATGCCATCATTAACAGTCCTAAAAGATGCTTAAAATGATCATATTTGAAAATTTTAAGACGGGATGTTTGGTGCTTGGGCTGCAGACTGACAGGCACCCAAATCCGTAATTTCTCTGCCAGACAGGCTGTATCTCTCCTATCTCTCAGGAGCACATACTTCTCCCTCCTTCTTGCTCACTGAACCCTTCACTGACCCACAAAACCTTACTAAAGTGGTAGAAAAATATTTGGCCAAACAACCTGTGGTCTGAGCAAGCTAAAGCTCAGGGATGTGTCAGACAGCTGCTGAGGCCAAAACCAGGCAAGCAACAAGAATACACAGACACAAACTGAGAGGGAGAGGCAGAGGTGAGGTGTAAGGGATTTGGGATTTCCCCCTTTCAGTGGTGGAGCTTCTGCATTTAGCTTACCATTTCACAAGGAACTGCAGTTTTGACAGGTTGGAGAAATAACATTATGGTTCCTGTAAGAAAAAAACAAATGTTATTGCATCACTGATCACCAGATGACCATACAGAACTGTTTTCCAGCAAGCTGAAAAAGACAAAAAAAGGCATGAATACATCTCTGATCTAAGCATCCCCAGAAGATTGACTGCATCACTATGCACCAAATTGATGCTCATTATGCTAAAATAACTCCAGCCCCTTGTGGTAGATTGTTGAGCTGATTATCATAAAATAAAGAATCAAGTATGACTAGGCACATTATCTAGCAAGCAAATTACACCTGTTGAAATAATTTAAGTTGATGATTCAAGTATTGGAGACAACAGAATATCACTAGAATCTAAATTTCATGCCAAGTAAAGTTAAAACAAGAGAAAATTTCAAATTGGTCTGAATTCTTAGGATACAAGTTACACAAGCCAGTGCCTCAGCTTTGCTCAACACAACCAACCTATGGTTTTACAGGAGCTTTTGTATATGTGCTGCATGCAGCTAAGACATAAAAGCAGCATAGAAGTTTTTCACTCCATGGCTACACAAGCACTGTGAGCAAAGCCGCATGTCATGGCAAGCAGGAAAACTTCAAGTATTTCAACAGGCTGCAGACCAAAGTAATTTCAAAACATCTTAGGAAGGCTTGAAAACCTTCCCTGACCTTAAAGGCCATCTCATAGTGAACACTGGCAATAGTCAAAAATGAACAGAAAACATGAAAAGCCCCATGTTGTCTCAGTAAATTGACGAATTCTGGAGCTCACTCCACTGGGCATCTCTCACTTCTAATGGAGGCCTACATCATCTTGGATGGCCAGAAACTATGAAATGGATGTCTCAAGGCGAGGTAGCAGCAATCTTGCCAAACACACAAACATTTGAGCTTGTCTATTCCCTCCCTATCCTATTATAAAGAATATGAGAATTTCTCAGGATTCAGGAGCAGATATCGGGCAAATAGCTTATACTAACAAACCTTAGCATTGGGACAAGCAAGGAGAGTTTATGCATCAAGACTGCCCATAGAGAGGGTGGCAAAAGCCAGTTCACCCTTTGGGAAATTAAAGCATTGTTGCTGGAATGGCAGAAGCATTCCAACTTTGAAGAGATGTGAAAACATAAAATAATACTGTTATTATTCCTCTTACCATTCTGCCCAACTTGTCAAGCTGGCTCCACAGCCACTGTGCCCTACTTAACACAGGAAAGGTATGAGCCCAAATAATGTAATTTTGTAAAAAAGCATTGAAACAACAATCCTGCAGGTTCAGGTACACAACGACCACAATGGCCACAGAAGGACTAACAAACAGATAAATGGCATGTTGCAAGGATGGCAAAACCTTAATTCTGTGAACTGAATGCCAGAAGCTGCTGCCCTGGCAAGAATTACATGGCAACACTGCTAAAACCCATAGGCAAAATCAAACTGCCACAATGAAGCACAGAAATTGCTGCAAACAAATGCTGCAAACTGAATGTAGTGAATAAATATATATACACACCCATATGGTTGATACCAGTGTGAAAAATCATCCCAATTTATCACTAAAGAAACTACAGAAACTACATTCAGTCTTTCAGTGCTAGCTCACTGTCATAGACTATAGAATAAGCACTTAAGAGCTATCTAGCAACAGCAGTAAAATTCAGTAAAAATAGCATGATGACCTATACTTTTTGTCTGTTTGGTCATGCCAATCAGTGTGTCTGAACAACCAAATGCTCATGACAAATTTCTCACAAGTATTCGCTAAATTCCACCCACACTATTTGAAGAAATGTTTTATACATAAAATATCACGAAAGCAATTTCATAAGTAGCAGACATAAAAAAGATCTAAATTCTAGACACAAACTACTCTAAATCACTAAGCACCTTGATTTGCCAACTCTTGTTTATGAAATAGTTCAGTTTTAGAAATTCAACTGTAATCTGATGAACTCAGTCTCTGAAAACACAAGAGCCAGCCAACTTGATGAATACAAGCCAGATTTAATGAAAAGAATCAGAGTAGATTGCTTGCAGATGTCATGTCTAATTCCCCAACAGACATTAAGGAACACAGAAACATAGAAATAATCCTATGGGAAAAAAAATTACTAAATTTAGGGAGAAACAGAGGCTTAGACATGCTTCAAGGTTGAAGAAAAGACTATTTTACTTGCAACCTTGAAAAAAGTAGATAATTTGAACCAAATATAGTTGAATTCAAGTTTTTTTAAGTCTTCTTAAGTCTTCAGATTTTCCAGCATAAGGAAAAATAGTGTGTCAGGCACAGGAGTAAGGGAGAAAGCTACTTGGCTCATACTCCATGTCAGAGCTCAACAAACACTGCCTATACTTGTCTTCTGGCTATTTTTGTGCCTGAATGTGTAGTTCTGCTTGATTAGAGGCTGTGAAACCTGAGAGGATTGCTTCACTTTCCTTCATGGTATGATGTATTCTCATCGTTGCAGTATACTGTATACACTACTAGTCCCAGCCCAGATTCTGCTGACTGCAGATGTGGAACCATCTGCTTTAAAGGGACAGGGCCTTGAGATGAGAATTTCTCTTGTCTGGGGAAATGTGGAAGAACTCTATGTAACGTATATATTTTAAAATCACATCTTTGTGAATTGCTAGCAGGATTCCCACTCAGCCCAGCTGTTTTATGTTAGTTGGAGATCCCAGCCCTCCTGCTTTTGAACAGCAAAACTTCTCACTTCATTAGCTAGTGTATAGTTCTGCATAAAGTCTTTCTCTCCTTTAAGACATCAGTTCGTAACAGATTTACTTGCTCATTTTTGGGCTGGAATTTTCAGGACACAGGTTATGCTTTTGTTACTGGAAACCAGTGAGACAACATTTTGTTACCCTCAAATCAAAATTAGCTCCCTATAGCAAACACTACAGTGACCACTAACTAGTATTTCTTATGTAAAACCTAAACAATATTGTTTTATATTGGTGTAGTGCCATACGTGCAACATATGAAATATGTCCATTCACCCTCCAAGTTCTTACAGTATACAATAGTACAGAAAACAGCAAACTGTGATATATTATCCCATTTCAGATTTCATTTCCTTATTTATTGAATCATCTTCAACTGAAATCTAGTGCTAAATCAGACTCCACAGTACAATATGTGAAAGGTAATACTGAAAAAACCTCCTGCTAAAAAAATAAATTTACGCCAACAGTAAAAGATCAAAAGCATTTACGTAATTAGAAATTATTGAGAGTACGTATGAAACAAACTCTGTATTGTGCTTTTAATTAAAAATATTACCCTGTAAATTGAAACTGAAGGCTTAAAAACAGTAATCAAAACTAAAAGAATTACTGAAGTATCTTTGTGTAAGTTGGAATTTCTGAGTGAATTTATAAATAAATGGGAAATTCTACTGCAAAGAAATGAAAAAAGGCAAAAGGCATCTAGATTAAAAAGTTGCTAAGCAGATGCATTATTTTTATAAGAGAATGAAAAGGCTCAATTTCAAATGAAGAGCTCTCCCCAGCATATTGCCACAGAGCAGACTAATAGCCATCTGTAAGAAATTACTCTTAATGGGGGAAAGATAGGGAATACCTTTGGCAATTTTGTGACCATCTCCCTGCAAAAAGGTGCTTCCTCACAACAGCAGAAGGGAGAAAAACAACAACAAAATGCTCTCCTTGCCCTATGTTTTTCTTTTAAAGTCAACAGTAAAGCCTTTTTGACTGCTAAATCCAGCACTGCAGCTCAGTATGACAGTTGTGGAAAGGTCTAGAGGCAAGATATGGGACATTGCAACTGTAAGACCAGTTTCAGCTAGTTTTAGACTCTAGAAAATTGAAGGATTTATTTTCTGTGGGCACCCCAAGATATAACTTGTGGTTTCACTTGTTTCAGACTCGAAACTGAAAATAGGAAGCTTTACCTGGCTGAAGAGACTGCTGAGGTGACAGCTCAGAAAGCCACTGGTACATAGGTAACAAAAATCCCACATGCTGCTAACACAAAACAGCTTTAAAGCAAGTTGTCCCCATGTATTTGACATTTCTTTCGGAGTGGGAGCAAATGCTCACTGGATGTGAACATCTGAACATTCCACTGTGCCCTGGCCTGAGATCACCTTGACCAGCAAAGACACAATGAAAGTTGGCATTAAGTACCTGGCAACTGGATTTGTCTGGATTCTCCTTATGTGATCGCCCATGGGTCACGCACATGGTCATGTTGAGAGAGGCAGGTTTTGCAGCACTGCTTCTTAATAGGCTGGTTTCAGTAGCTGCTGCTCATATTCTTTCCCCTCTACCAGCAGCAGACATAACCAGTGTGTGCTGGAAGACACTGGGCTGACTGCACTAAAGAGTTAATTGCTAGTACAACTGAACTCCAAAAACATACTGAGATACAGTGAAATACTAGAACTTCAAATGGATCACATCCGACAACACTGAAGACTCGCTTGTAAAACAGAAGAAATAAATCCGTACTCAAGAACATTGAAAATACAACAGGCTTTCTGGAAGCTTCATGGTTGGATTTCCTTCCCTACTGATTATAAATGGCAGCTGACACTTACAGTTATTTTTGAGAAGCATTCTTATTACCTTTGACAGGTCAGCCAACAGAGGGAATGTGGGACAAGTTGTGACTCTTAGACAATGATGGCTTAAAAAAACCCCACAACTCCCAACATAAAGTATCAATATGAAAATTATAATCTGCATGGTTATTCAAAATGTACTAAAATTTCAACTCAAACACAATATATATAACACCTTTAATCAAGAGATTGCTTTAAAAGAGGGCAAACACTTTGCTTAAGGTTTTTAACCTTTTGCATGCCAAGAGTCAGCATTATTCTGACATCATATAATCCACTTGTAAACTGGCAACTTTCTTGCTTTTCTGGCAGTTCTTTCCTGAATGAACATGTAGCCAACAGCAGATGAGACATAATTTATGCTCAATAATTCTACATGTGCACCATTTTCCGCTTTAACTTTTGAAAAACAGAGATAAATGACCATGGGTATTCACGTACCCTTTATTTGCTTTCAGTGTAACATTCCATGCTAATTGCAGATGTAATATTCATGAGTGTAAATATAAGAATTAACAACTCTGGGATGGTTTTCTTCCCTTTTTACACTTGAATATTTTGGCTTACAAAATTAACAGCATACAGTAAATATTCTTCCCATACTTTGTACAAAGTACATGATTTTGATATACAAGGATCCTGTTTTTATTATAGTGACAATATACAACCACATCTATTTACAATGAAAAAAGTACATAAACCACATTTTAAACATTCTGCTACTGGCAGCCACTATTGTTTAGGAGGTAGCTTTAATTAACAAAATGAACTGAAGCCACATTTCCCATCATGGGTTCTATCAAATAACTTAAAATACAAAGATAAAAATTCATTGTATGAACAGTATATACAGTTTAATTCTCAAACCAGCAATCTAGCTTTAGATCTCAACAAGAATTTCTCCAGAGTAACTGGGATAGCAGTGGATTTACTCTTGATCTAGTATTGCCCAAAAACCTTACATAATTACTTAATCATGCATTAATAACTTTGAAATATGATCAATACAAACTAAATACAAAAACTGGATCACTAGTTGTACTTGAATCATTTGGGTCTCGGAACTTTAATGGTTTAAAAAGATTGCACTGATTTATGTGAAAAATCAGTGACTTTGCACAGTGTACTTCACTGTCAGTAAAGTAATTGGGAAAACGCTTTCTTTTTTACTGCCAAATTGCCTTGCATTTTGCCTCTATTTCCTAAAACCTCAGTCTATGCATAGGTATTACTGGAGTGCTGTAACATTCAACAGGCTGCAGAATATTAGCCAGTCTTATTGCAAAGAAATGAGCTGTGTACAGTGACAGCACTGCTAACACCCCGCTACATTGACATTCCTTCCAATGGTATGACTTGACTGCATAATACTGAAGAAATTTGCTGTGGTTCACCTGAAGTAATGCGTCATCACTGGAAAAATGTGTTAAACCCTATTAATCTTGACAGCTGTTAATATTCTTACTTCGATAAATATGCAGAATATTGTGGATTACAAGTACTTTACTGCAACGAACTTTTTTTTTTTAATTGAACATTGGCTAAAATACAAAACAAACACAGTATTCCGATATTGCTGTCACAGTTACATATGGGAGAATTAATCCCTTTTTTGGCCCTGCAATAAAATGCATCCTGAGATTCAATGCTGAATATACTATACAAAGCTAGCAATAGATCTTTTTTCTTAATTATAGAAAAGTCACATTTAAAAATAATTTCTATAATATTAAGCAGCTGTCCTTTATATTGTGCTTTCATGATGTTCGGCCCCCCCCCGGAATCAACAGAACTTACCACCAGCAGAAGCAAAGTACAACTGCAGTATTATGTGGAAACACACCATTAGCATGTAAAACTGTATATGAGAAACCCCTATTGTGTGAAAAGAGTAAAAATATTGGGTAACAATTTTGGTTTACCAATTATTTACAGTCAGGGCAATTAATTGATTTAATTTTTAAAAAAATGTATGGCTCAAGAAATTACTGCCCACTTCCCTTCTTTACAAATGACACTAAATAATGATTAGAAAAGTGCTTCCTGCTTGAAAGGTCAAAACAGGCAACAGTCTGTGAAGCATTATACCACTTTATTGGAACAGCTGATGGCAGAAAGCCTTTTCAGTCTTTAATTCTTGGTATGTTGTAGGCATAACGAACCAAGGGGAACCCTCTGCTTTGGTAGAAACATGCACGGCCACAGGCCTGCACTTGGTCCGAGCTGTCTGACACAAAGGAGTCGTCCTCGTCCGCATAGTCAGAGTGGGCTGACTGGGTGCCACAGTCCGACCAGTAGCCATCTGGCCTTTGGCAAGGCACCACGGCCAGTGCAGGGCAGCTGTGGGATTTTATTAAATGTTTACAGGGCATGGGCTTGGATAAAAGGAGAGATTCACAACATTCACACAGAGCAACGTTACCCTGCAAGTGGGTGTAAACGCCACAGTCATAGTAAAAATCCTGCGTCACGCAGCCCCCTTGAGCATTGACAGCAACTGCTATTGCTCCATTCTTCCTGGTCAGATGGCGCCTGAGCAACTTCCAGTCTTCCTTGAACTTTGGGTTGAAGAATACATACAGGACTGGATTCAGGCAAGCAGGCAATGGGAAAAATATCAAAGTAACAGACTTCATGATTTCAGGGCTGATAGAAATTGCAGTGATCAACGGTGCAAATGAGAAAAATGCAACAGGGCAGAAAAAGATGCAGTTCGTGAAGATTAGCCAAGCAACATGCTTAATTGTGCTGGACTGGGAGTTTTCGGAGAGATCCTCTTTTTCCAAGTTGCAATAGAGTTTAGTGTAGATAACAGCCATTAGCAAAAATGCTAATGAATTCAGGAGCACTAAAGTTACTGTGAAACTTAACAAAGGTGTTTCTCCAGTGGGGAAGGGCAAGCAAAGGGGTGACGCCGAGTACTCTGCTTTATAAAAAAGTGGTAAGCATCCTGCTACCAGAGCACACAGGAAAGCAAGAAATGCTGCAATTTGAAATTGTTTTTGGTGATTGCTTTTCCCCTTTTTAATAAACTCCTTTGCAGAGAAGCTCCGTTCAACAGCTGCCAACATCAGGAAAAAAATGGCACTTTCTGACGAAAAAACTGCAAGAAACCCAGCAATTCTGCAACCACTGCCAGTCTCCCACCATATGCCAAATTCAGCAAATCTCCCCCAAGATACAGCATCCAAGAAAGTTAAAATACCAGTATAGACTCCCATAAATAAGTTAGATATAGAAATCAGGCTTATAAACAGTTTGGAAGATGACAATGTAGTACAGGAGGCAAATATTGTTAACATGACAAGCAGGTTGAAGAACAAAGCAACCAAAAAAATAAACCAGACAGTAAGCCGAATCATCCAGCTGCCCAATAAATATTCACAAGGCTTAAAAGCACCTAGAAGAAAACAAAAAACAAACAGAAGGACAACCAATTTAGGAAAAAATTCTGCCTTAATAAGCAAGATTTTGAAAAGGTCTTAAAAGCGTACTCCTCATTAATTCATGAATAGAATACACAGCTAAACTGCTAAATAGGGAAGCTGAAAGTAAACTATTCTGTTGAAGCTATTTACTAATTAATTATGCCTGAAATAATAATTACTGCAGTGAATGGTCACTTGGGAACATTTTGTATAAACAAGCTAGCTAAACAAACTTAATTACCTTTTAGCTATTCAAAATAGCTTTTATTAGTGCCACCTAAATACTTTTTTATTTTATGTGGATTTCATACTTCATAAAAAAGGTTGACAAAAAATATAAAAGTAAATGTTCACAATCCCCTTGTAAGGGAAAAGAATTTATTAGAAGGAACATATTCTCTCAAAAAATTATTCACAAACATGCCTTCTGGAGTAACTTTTGGTCACAAGGAAATGTGTAGAACAGCAGACAAATTCAATTTAATCAGCTTTAATAGGGACAGTAATTTACCACAAGCCTTGTCCCCCACTCTCGCCACTGAAAGGCACTGTGAGCTTGAAAAGTCATATGAGAAAATGGTATTTTTCTTCTTCTTCTGCCACTTAAAACAGCTTACATAATAAAAACATCCAACAAGCAAAATAATAGGAGGCAAGACAATGAAAAAAGGTCACTACTATTGCTTACCCTTCTAATCCTCCTAATTGCTATTTATTCCATAGGGAAATCCTACTGATTTTAAGCAACAATTAGAAGAATTTAACCTCTCCTATATCCTCATTAGGCACTGCTAATTGTCCGAAGCACAATAGCTTGGGATCCCTCCCTGCAGTTGGGGACCACTCAGGGAGCTGAATAAAAGTGCCAAACTGCAAAGGCTGGAGCTTCTCAGCTGGATTCAGCTTGGGACCCTGGCTCTGTGCAGCACATGCCTTTCCTTTAGGCAGGGGAAAGGTAAGGACAATCCATCCCTACCATGGCAGGAACAGAACTGCCAAGAATGATTAAAATGTCAGTGCAAAAATCTCCCAAGGCCTAAAGCAACTTCCAGAAATTAATGAACTGATGAGCAAAAAAAAAAAAAAAAAAAAAAAAAATTTTTTTTGGTTGTTTAAGTGATCAAGCTTCATGTATGGGCACAAAATAATGGAGCCCACTGGATTATCAGAAAATCAGGAGTAAAACCCCTTTTTAGCAGGTATTCCCAAGTAAAACATCAATGACAGAATAATTAATTTTAAAATACATTCATATGACACAATACCTGCTAAGCTGATCTACTTAAAAATAAAAACAACTTCCTACTTACAAAATTTTAAAATGTCAATTCTCTGCTTCCAAAAATCAATTTGAAGCCATTTTTCCAGTAGCTGTACTTTAGACAAATAAAAGCCACCACCCTTTCCTGTCTGTCTTTCTCCCAAAGTCTAGCTATCCTTTGAGTTACAAGTTACCCTCCTCTCTCACGGATATTCCCAGCCCATGCTAGGAGGGGGCAAAAATTCATGCTCAGAAGGATGTTTCAGTGAACTTGAGCTACTTGAGCACCACTGTTCAGCAATCCATTCTTTAGGAAAAGTGCAAGTGGATCTACAGGCTGAGCAATGATTCGGAACTTGCATGACAGGTGGAGTATCTTATGACTAAATGGCAGCATGGCATAGAGACTTGTTAGTATGAGAGGGACTAGTGAAAAACAAGGCAAATTGTGAACTTGTAGAGCAAGCTCTTTATTTTCTCTTTCCTACTACAGCATTTCTGGCATGGACAAAAAGAAAGAGCTAAAGACTTTACAAGTTTAACCCATGTAACACACCATCTCAATTCTCATTCTGTAAACAGGAGATCAAAAGCAAATAAGCACCATTAACAAATTAACTTTCAGATGATGTACAATTACACTAATAATATATTTGATGTTCTGACTACAGGGTTTTTTTGGCTGTGATCAAGAAATCCTTGTGATAGTCTGGATATTAAAGCCAGAGCTAGCTCAAAAGATAAACAGATTTTCATAACATAAAATAGTAGTTAGGAAAAGAGAAAGAAATAAGACTTGGAAAACTCCTGCTCATCCAGAAGTAACTTTATTGGAAGCATACTGTTCCCCCCATCTATATGTTCCTGTTTATGCAGACAAAAGGGTGCAAGATGTATGGAAGGAATCCTTTGTCTGTGGCAAAGGCAAGAAAGTAAGAGGCACCACAGCAAGTCCTTCAGGAGCTGAATGGAATGGTGTACGGAAATTTGCAGTTTGAGTAAGAGAAGCAGAAGGGCAGAAACAAAGCTGCCTAGAATGAAAATATCCATTGCAAGATCAAAGACTTTTACCACTCCTGGACTGTTCAAGCCTGAATTGGACTAAATCTGGTATGCCAATAAGACTAACCACTCCACAAGTGTCTTTAGCAGTTTAAGATGCTACTGCCGACTGCAGGTACTTGTAATAGCGCTCTGCTCACAGTTAACGTGGCTATAGTAGGGCTGGGGAACAGATCATGTGAGTGTTCTTTATCCTCTCTCCTGGAAAGACATCAAGCTTCATTAAAACCACCAATGATAGATAGCAGTTTGAGTTAAGCTATTACAGCACAGGCTGAACTCTCACTGAAACAGATGAGCATTCATACAGTCTGCTCCACAGACATCTCCTTGGCAAAAATAAAGCAGAATTTGGGGGCAGTGCATTAAACACAGCAGACTCCAAATATTAGCATTACAGTCATGATTATTCTGCTTTTGGAAAGAAATTTCTGTATTTTTCCTAGCACAGTTCTCCAGTAAAGTGCTATGTGTCTAAAGCTAAGTCAAATCTTTGTGATTGCTCATCCAAAACAACACTGACATCAAATCAAGTTGTGCCCAAAGCACTGTAGAATTTAATCTTCTGTGTACAGAATGACTACCAGGAATGAAAGATGTAATTCTGCACTCAACTCTTTGCCTAACACCACACATGAAGTTCAGTGTGGCTAAAGCACATTATAAGATTTACCTGTTGCTGGTGTACAGTGAGTAATAGTCTGTCCCAATTCATCATTTTTCACGTTTCTTGGAGTATCTGCATCAGCTGTAGAAGTGAAAAACATGTCAATTGTAGGAAGAAAAATACGTGAAATGGCAGTGAAGCTGCCTAGGATGAAGTAGCTCACCAACACCTGAACCTTTTGACAAGTGAAGTTGTTCTGGTTTACCACATGAGGTCAGATGGTCAGTGCAGAAATTGCTGCTCACAAGGCTTTGTAACAAAGCAACATCTTTGATCACTGGGGAAAGATCTATGGAGCCTGAAGCAGACAGTGGAAAGACAAGTCCTGTCTGAATAGACAGGTTGAAACACTGAGAACAGTAAAACCACGACAGAAGCAATACTTGCAGTTTGATTTTTTTTTTAATTACCTTTTTTTCAGACAGGCAAGTCTTACAGTGTGCAACATATCTTTCACATGTTTAGAAGGAACACTGCACTGCTGATTTGTAAGGAATCGCTACGCACTTTCAGAGACTGCTTTTGTATCCCTATAAAGACTTACATTTTTCATTCCCTTATTCAAAGGCAACATACACTGTTATTCTAGTCTGGTACAAAACAATACTACTGGTTGAGTATGATGAAACATTTACCCTTCTCATGATCCATCAAGGCACCTTGATCTTGGTGACTGGAATCTTCAGCATTAGAATTTAGATAAGAATCACAACCCCAAAATGCACAGCACTGATAAGCATATGGCACAGAGAGTGACCTGAAATACAGGCAGAACAAGGAAGACCATTAAACTTTGTAACCAAAGTTAAGATTACCACCTATTAAAAATACTTAAGTAGCACACTTCAGTGCTAAGCTCAAGTCTTTTTCTCACTGTCACTGATAAAAACTATTTAAAATTGGATCAGGTATAACCATTTCTAATGAACTCTTGCCCTGAGATAAAGGACAGGTGATGTATACAAGTGAGAAGCACAAAGATGATATGATATTTAGCTCTCTACTATACTTACTACTCCGTATACAAACCAAATTCTGATCAGGGTTTGTGGCATTGCTGTAGAAATTTAACTGAAAACTAATTAAGTAAGCTAATTAAAGAGTAACAGTTTTGTAAGAATGTTAATTCCCAGATGACCAAAACCTTGTGCTACATCTTTCCTTCTCACTCTTCATTCTGTGATACCAAAATAAGATTTTTATTTTTTGCATGTTTGGCAGAAATGGTACATACTATTATTCTGGCAGAGAAGAAGTACATGTTCACACAGAGTTCTAAAAATCCACATAAACAATGAGGTAATAGCAGACCAGAATCTAATTTTTTTCACTCAAGACTACAATATCAACTATCCTGAATTCTCTATATTTAGGAGGAATATCAGACTGCTTCTTCTTAAAGTGCAGAAAAATCATTGTAAAATGGAAAACAGTTCATCACTGTCTGACCCATCTCCCACAAACATCAATTACAGGTTTCCATTTGAATGATTATTTTTATTCTTATCATTTGCCTCCAAGAATATATACATAAAGCATGGTGATTATGTAATCAGACACCTGCCTGTCTGCTTCTGTTTTCCACATTGTGAAAGACAGACGTGCTCAGTTCAGTAACAAATGGAAATCCACCCAAAGCAGTACTCTCAAGTTGGATGATATCTTGCCTGAGAAGTGGTAGAGGAAAAATATAAAAGATCCCAAAAAAATTATCTGCAAATGGCTTCTATACCGTAACAGTCAGATGCCCTTTATATAGACCAACACTGAGATTATACAGGACTCAGCAAAGGGCCTGATTATTTGTCATGAGTACTACCTACACTGGCTTCATTTATTATCACATTGCTTGGTACTGCAAGCACTCTGTGGTGTTATTTACCAACATACCGGAGCTTTGCAAAGTTCTTTGCTGCCAGGGCTTCTTTCAACTCAGAATTGCCTGTGAGTTTAAGCTGGTTCAGTCCATTCAATCCTTCAACTGGAACTGAAGTGAGCTCATTGAAACTTAGGTCTCTGGAATGTGAATAATTAAGACCATGTTAAAAAGTAAGTCAGAAGATCCTCTGGCACACATTTCATTAAAGTAGGGAAAGACTTTAACTCTCATATGAGGCTGTGGTCTGGAAATGCCTGTCAGTGCAGCAGGCACTCTAAAGAAGTGTGTCTTGCATATATTCAGCTAGCAAGAGCCTTCCTGATTCACAGATATTAAACAAATTATGAACACATCACTTTTAAGCTAAAAATATTTATTATCTCAACAGTTTAATGACAGAGAGAGGAGGTGACTACACAGAACAGCCTACTTACAGGTTAAGAAGCGCTTCAACAGTGATGAAAGCTCCCTTATGGATCTGATGGATCTGATTTCTACTGAGGTCCCTGCAATGAATGCCACAGGAGATTAATTTGGCAGTTTCACCAAATGTAACAGCCACTGTACTGATAAAAAAAGCTAAGGTGACAAATATATCATGCCTTTACCAGAAAAGAAGAACATATCCCCTCTCCTCCCATTCAGCCAGGTGCAATAGCAGCCAAATTCCTTGGTAAGGCAGCTGTATCCTGCTTCACCTCATTGCCAAAGTAGAATCCATCTCCCATTCCTGCTCCCTTTCCCTTTCTGATGCTACCAGCATAACCTGTGCTGGCAAGGCAGAGCCTGGCTCTAGCATCACCTATTCCCAGCATGAAGGTGCCAGGATGACCACTTTGGTGACAATTGCATCGGTAGCAGGACATGTTGGCAGAGATAGGGGAAGACAACAAAAGAACAAGTAGAAGAGCATCTGCTTTGTTGGATTTCAAATCCAGCTCCAGCTTCTGCTGGACCGCCATGACTTATTATAACATTCTTCTTAAAATACCTGTCAATTTCTGGATTGGTTTTCTGGGTAATTTAATATAGCTTGAGTTGTAAGGGGAGAGGATAATTTTGTTTACTTATCTGCTCCTCCTGAGGAAAACATATAGGATTTCTCCAACAAATACTGTATCATGAAATAATATAGTTACAATGTAAAATACTGGACCACTGAAAAAAATCTCAGTTTTTAGATCTCCTATTTATCAAAGTATCTTTATAGGCTAGAAAAATAAAATGGAGACTAGAAGGAACAGGGCTGAAACTGGCTGCTGGCCTTTTGCAATCAATCAAATTTGTAACACCAAATCCTGACATCAGTTTACATGGGAATCAAAAACATGATCTTGTTTTACTCAGCATGCAGCTATATATGCACTTACAGGACACGAAGGGAGGATAGTCCTTGAAAGGTGTCCTCTGCAATTTCATGAATTTGATTATGCTGTAAGGAACTGCAAAGGGAAGAAGCAGAAACAGAACCTTTATTAGCTGGTTTCAAATGAAGGGATAGCTTGGTGTGTGCTAATATATGGCTTAAGCCTTATCAATGACAAGATTTTACTCATTTCCCCTTGTAGGCAGACTGCCAAGTATTTTGCATCAGCTATGTTAATACAACCATGAAGCACATTCATGGCACGTCTGCCCAATCCCAATTCACAACTCATTTAATTTAGAAGAGACTATTAAATGTAGACTGAATTACCTGCAAGCTAAAACTAACACTTTGGGAATGTTGAAGAGTCATACTGAAATTTAAAACAACTCTACTCCATTCTTCAGGGAGTCTTGAGGCATGTTCTAACCATTCCATTTATGTGCATAGCAATACTACTATGACATGCAGGATTAAGCTATGTCTTTCATTTCTTTTGTGCCACAGGAATAATTAAGCATTAGCTAATTAAGGAAAGCACAAGTGGTTGAATTCTCTGTCCAGCACACTTATCATATGAGATCATATTATCTCTCTTTGTCCTTAATTTTTGAAACTTAGGATCAAACATGAAGAAAAAAAGTCTCTAGAGGTGTAGACTCAGAATACTACAGAGTTTATAAAAATAAACACTTATTTCTACTTACATTTCTTCCAAGGTATGGCAGCCCTTAAAACTTGGGAGGTCCTTTATATTGTTATAAGACAAGTCCCTTCAAAACAGAAAATGGAAGAAGGGTGCTTAGATCAACTCCTTTCTACTTGAAATATCTCATCACTTATAACTATTAAACAGATTGACAGAAAAATCATCCTCTTAGTACCATTCTGCTGAAAAACTAAAGGTAGTTTAGAGAAAATCACAGACGGGATCACAAGTATGAACTCTACATCTCGGTATACACATACCCTAAAAACATACAGTAAAAGGTCCCTGAATTCTGAGAGTTATAATCTAAAAAATTTATTCATAACCTGCTTTTTTTACAACAAACTGGATAAGTTGTATGTAATGCACAAATTTGGTGCCAATTTTCATTTAGTGTGCTGGTAACTGCTTAAGCAAAGCTAGGAAAGCTCAAAATGTTCTGCAAAACAATACATCAAAGAAAGACTAGAAACAAGCAAACAATCTTAAAAAATCTCTATTTGAAAGGTAAATGGCTGTTTGAAAATAAATCCCACCTCATCATTCTTTCTCCCCTGTTTTTCTTCTATCAAACAGAATGTATTTTTTCTCCTCCCTTTTTCAGGATTTGCTTTTATTCCACATTTTCCTGCATGTATCCTTTGCAAACATGGTTTGTCCCTATCCTCCTAACGGTTTCAGTTACCAGGTTGGGGTTTTTTGCATTAATTTTAACACATGCTCACTTGCTTTTTCTGTCTAGCCTTTGTATTGCTATCTTCTTCCTAATTCTCATCTCCATTTCTTTTGGTTCCTGATGCTCCCTCCTCTGTTCCTGAACACAAAAAGTCAAAGCACTATATCTAAACTCTTCTTTAACCTCTGAATGTACATGACTACGGTTGTATTAAGAAAGAATGGTGGCAGAACGAATTTGAAGATTGGTCTCTGCAGCATCACCTTACATATCTCTCATAACAGATGAAAAAAATATAGCATATCCTATAAAGGGGACTTTGTTTAGGAATGTAATGCATTACATCAAATCTGCCAAAAATCTTGATTTGAACAATCTAGACTTCCAACTTTGGTAGAACTACTAGGATTAAAAATTCAAAGCAATACTTTTGCTTTAAATTAGATTTAAGTTTCTTTCCAAACATTCTGATGTATGAAGAGAGACACATAATGTATACTTACAAAGTTCGAAGCGCCTTTTGCTCTTGGCATAAATTAACAGGAATACTGTTTATCTTGGTCCCTGTAAGAGTTCTGTGGGAAAAAAAACCCAAAAACCCACACATATAAATGGTTGTGTTGTTTATGACAGATGGCATAACAAGGATAGATAAGAGCAGAATGCTATTGGGGTGCTAGATTCACCCACCAAATCTTTTGTTTGGTTTTTTTGGAAGACAATTTTTCTGTTTTTCAGTTCCGGGAGAGGGGGTTAGTATCAATGGCCTTTTCATAGGCTTTTCTCAGGTTCCCCCACTAAAAAAAAAAAACCGTTCAGTGGCTCCCAGGTATCCAGTGAGGAAAACTGTATCATTATATTTATTGACAGGAAGAGAACATATATGCAGTTGCTCTCCAGATCCACTAATCATATTTCAATTACTTCACAAGAGGCAAACCCAAGAATTTATTTCTGCAGAAGACACTTACAAGCTCTCCAGATTTATGGTTCCTGTCAAATTAGGAAACCACTGCACCATGCTGGCACCCCGAATGACGCTAAAAAAAATCACCATGAAAATGAGCTGTGAATTATTATGAAATTGAATTGTGACATTCAGTCTTATTATCAGGTAGATAGATATTTACACCAAAGAGACATTCTAACATTCTTACTGCTCTTAAATTTTACACTTGAATAATGTGTGAAAGATAATCTTTTCACTGCTTCTTATGCTACTCATTTGCTTAATAAGTTACTCCTCCATGAGCAAACAATTGGAATTCATCAAACTGAAAAGAGTGCTATCAATACATATACAAAAAGTGTAGTTTCTAGTTCAAAGTCTCACTTCATTCTGCTTATTCATCAGCCCCAGAAGTGGTATCTTTTAAGAGCATACATGCACTAACATGCAAAGCATTCTCACCATGTACATCCCTGCTAAAAAAACACCAACAAAATATTGCAGATTGTTTAACTAAGAATCTGAGCATCTGGCCTGGGGTTATGAATCTTATGAAAGGTAATTAAAAAAAAAGTTGTAGAGCATATTTAATAGAGCTTCTTAAGAAACTAGATATTCCCGACAATAATAAAATTTATTAAAACTTACTACAAAAACACCACTCTAACATAAGAGGGAGTCAGAGAATTTATTTATTTTGAGTTTTAGCCACAATGTTACATACCCATTTATTGTACAGTATTGTCAAGAAGGTACTTACAGGGAATGCAGATCTGACAGATTCTGAAATGCTGAGTTCCCCACGAAAGACAAAGGATTATCATACAAATGTCTGGGAAATGAAAAACACATTTCAGTGGTTGTTCTTAGAGTCACTGTCTGCTAAAGGCTGAAAATAGATGGATGAAAATTACTTACATCGTTCTTAGAAGGGGGTTTCCTGCAAATGCACCATCAGGAATCACGGAAATGTAGTTACTGTGAAATCCCCTAAAGATATTAGCAAAGAAAAACCCAACATTTAAAACTATACTGCCAGCAAATTCAATCAGTAGTCATTTTCTTCACATCTACGCAGTTCCCAATCCTGCCATAACCAGGATTGCAATAGGACTAGGTCAAACTGTAGGAATAACTTCAAAGATATGATTTCTGTCTACTGCACATCAACTAAACTGAAAATATTTCATTTGAAAGAAATTATTTTGACCAAGCATGATGCTGTACTTTCACTTTTCTTACTCATCTCTTAAGGAGGGGACAAGGAAAGTATGTATGATCAATGAGTCCTTAATCTGCTACTGGAGGCCAAAACCATCTCATGATTAAGATCTATGCTAATGATTCTCCTGAATAAATTGCCTGCTTATGTAACTCCAAAATAATTTGCAACACATGCCCTCTCTAGATGATGATTATATTTTCTTTTAAATTATAGCTTCACTTAACATAACTTAGCCTGATTTAGGCTCCTGCATAATGAGACAAGCATTCTTAAATCCAGGATATTTTTTCCCCCTTTTTATTTATGGAAAGGAAGAAAGAAAGCTGGTAAAAAGGGAGAATAAGTAATACTCACAACTCCTTTAGACTTGGAAGTGCTTTTATGGCTTCAGGGAACTCTACCATGTTATTATAATTTAAATCCCTAGAAGAACCAAAGCAAGAATATTATAAAATTTTTAACAGTAGCCATGAATTGTCAAAATAATTTTTGTTTAAGACAGTCCAATGAAAGAGAAACATTCTCAGAACACCTTTAACTATGCCATAGAATAACTCCAACTTAGATTTAGTCTTCTGATGTTTTACATGCTTTATAACCAGCTAGTAACTTAGGTAAGATATGTAATATTACCCAGAGGATTATTCATATTAAGTCAAATAGTATTTCCTTACAGCAAAGCTCAGTATTTTTCAATACCTCACAGTTTTTCTTCAACAGAATTTACACAGAAATGAACTATGATTTCAAAGATTTTTTTAAAAAGTAGATACAAATGACTACTCTTCATTATCATCTTACTAAGAATACATTTTGTCCAGGTTTTATAAAACAAACAGTAAATAAGCCATTATGTAAAAGCAGGCCTTGCAGCAAAACCAATTATAAATAGTGATTAGAAGCACAGAGAAACCTCATGACACATCGGTGATGGGGATGTGTTGAATTCTCAGTTAACTTGTCACTATTCGAGCAGTTATGCCAGGACCTCTGCAAAAGGGTTTCTTTATAAAGGGCAAAAAATATTTTCAGAGTCTTACATCAGCTGTATCTATTTACACAGCACCTCATTACTTAATTGAAGTTGTAAGAGGATGACAAGATGAAGTAAGCAGCATTTCTGAATTCACCCAAGCTCCTCATGTTAAGAGGTTGTCACTGGCTTGCTCTTGCCCTCCTTCATTAGTTTCACTTATTTAGCATTCTCCAAAGCATTAAAAAAAAATGCATTCCTGAGGGAGATACTGCTTATTAGACATTCACTGATTGAGCTGAAGGGAAATGGGAAGTGTAACCCAAGCAGCTGAAAGCCATTCCTTGCCAGTGAGGCACTCTGGAGTTTAAGGACAAGGAGCACTAGAGCAACAGCCCTCTGAGGCCCTCTCGGAAACCTCCTGTTGTCGCACAACAGCTTTGGCAATGTATCCTATCTATGTTTAGCCCTACAGGAAATCTGAGCAACAAGTATTTGTCCCTTATCACTCATGGGGCCACTCAAACACTTGTGATCTATCCACCTGACTCAGCAGAGTGCTACGCAAAGATACACCAGCTAGACCAGGGACAGGAACATTGGAGCCGCATCATCCAGCATGACATTTCACCCAGGCTAATATTTACCTGCTTCTCAACGTGGTTAATTAGTTTTTGGTGGAGCAGTGCACTGATACCAGCCTTCAGTTCTGAAACCTGAGCTGGATCAAAGTGTCAGTGGCATGTATTGCACAGTGCACATACGCCTGATTTGCAAAACTTTCTTCATACCAGTATGGCAACCTTGATTAAGCTGAGAATGAGACAAACACTGACTACTAATTATTTTAAGAAACATACTTACAAGGTTTCAAGGTTGTCTAATCCATCAAAACAGTGCTTTCCTATAGATTTTATTTTATTATTATGAAGATGTCTGAAAAGCAAAACCAAAACAAGTGAATGATTTAATATAAGTTAACAAATTAACAGGTATTTCTATGAAATCAAGAGAGTTAAGTAGTGTAGGAAAAAAACCATTGTATGGGGTGGATTACACAGAAGAATATCTTTCACATCCAGACGGAGTATTTCACCCTCATATGGAAACATAATAGATTGCCTGCAGTCAAGACAACTTATTTTAAATCTTTAATCACTATTCAGAAATGGGATAAAAATATTATGTAAACACAGAAATCAAACTAATTTTTGACACTATTCCTTGGAGATTTTTAAGACTACAAAGAAACAGGTTTCAGATAAAACAAAGAAATTTTTCTTCATTTAGTATCTCTGAAAGCTTTCTCTGACAACCATTGTTTTGAAATATTCATTATATAAGGAGATGTCAGAAATCAAATCTCACTACCCATAGCCCATGTGATTTTTTTTTAGGAGAAAGTCTTCAGCAAACCTTCAGTGGGTTCTCTAATATACATGGTATCATGTCATGTTGGCAGTAGAGGCTGTTACTAGTCAACTGAGCTAAAACATAGCAAAAAAACCATTTTCCATGCCACCCTAGATTAATCAAAACTGTTACTGAGGAGAAAAGCAAAGTGACCTATGAAATACAATACTCACAGAACAACAAGACTTGAAAGGTTTGTAAATGCATAGTCAGGAATGTGTGTTATTTTGTTGAGAGCCAGCGTTAAGGCTTGCAGAGAGGGAAGATTGCTGAGCGGATAGATGGGAACTTCCGTCAAACTGTTGTCATCCAACCAAAGGTGACGCAGCTGCACAAGACCCTCAAAACTGTCTTCTGGTATGGCAGTAATATGGTTAGCATCTAAACGCCTATATTAAAACAGAAAGAATTAATGTAACAAACTCACAAACTACAGATCAGCAACAATACCAGTTGAAGTCCTACTACTTGTGAACACTTTTTTTTAAGCTTATATATCTTTCACCGAAATAATTCAATACTGCAAAGTTTGAAGTTTTATTGAAAGATGCATGAAAACTCTTTCAAGGCAAATGAAGAGCTCTTAAAATAAAGTTCCATAATAAACTTTTCAAATATTTTTAATAAAATATTTTAACAAATTGATATACTTATAATCACCTAACCAAAATGAATTGATAACTCTGTAAGGCATCTCCCAACAAAACCCCTAGCTTCTAACACTGCAACAAGTCTTTAAAACAGCAGCTTGACAGCATATCTAAGATTGCAGAGGCATTTACTCATTTGAACAGATTATCCCTACATCTACCTTGTTGATAGCATCGTATACTGTTGTATGCTTTGTTTTGTGGTACTGCTATACAGTAACTAAGCAACTACTTTGGAGAATAAGATTATTAAAAACTGTTTGTGAACAAAGTAACAAAGTCAGAGTTATGAATTATCCCAACAAATAAAACATCTCAACTAAAACTGATTGCTCTCTTGCACCTGATCTTTTCTAACATTCTCCACAACGAAATGCAAAATAGCATGTCAGCACTGGATTTGCCATCATACTTCTTCCCTAAATGAATACCAATTGCAAAATTAGATATAGTAACTGTCCTGGTTCCAGCCATGACAGGGTTAATTTTTGCAGTAACCAAGATGGGACAAGGGGACATATCTAGGTTATTCAATATCCCGGGAAGAAGCAAAACATCCATAAAGCAGTGATAGTCCATGAAATTAAAAAAATGGACTTTAATGGGTCTGAGAAGACATAGGGCAGAGAGCAATGGGCAATATTTGACTGTTCTCTGACCTAAAGGCTGTCTTCTCTAGGCCAACATACAGCTGAACCATGGTGACTTCACTGCAAACACAAAAGAAAGCACCTTGCACAACTGATTTGAAATTACTCCTGTACCAGCCATGGTGCACGGTGCTGCTGCCATGCAGGGAGAGACAGGATACATATACCCTCCTCCATTAACATGGATGCTCATTAAGATACAAATCAGCACAGCTCTGGAATTATGTTAGCACTCCCTGTTTTCTAAAGCCATGATCAGATATGCTCTTGAAAGTCCATCTGGGTTAGTTTCAGAAGTAATATCCTCCAGCCATTCATCTTGTTCTTCTCTGGGCAGGCAGTGTGGACCAAGTGACTTTGCTGCATTTGTCCCCAGTCACAACAGATCTGGATCCCAACACTTAAAGGACATGCAGAATTCCAAGGGAGAAGACAACCCTGACCAAAAATTAATGGAGAAGACAAGCCTGATCACAAATTTAACAGGCTTAATCTTTTTCCTTAAAACAGAGGTTTGCTGTTGTGATGCATGTGGTTTGCATACTTCAAATTATTATGAAAAAAGTCATCGGTTGAGTTTCCATGTAATAAAAAGTCCAAAAATACATCAAATTAAGCAACAAATATACTATTACAAGTGGGAACTTACAAGATTGTCTGCAGCCAAAGTTCTCTCCTAAGATGATTGAGGTGTCATTACATCAAAGAGGTAATTCCTATGGTTCATATACTGGCATCCCCTTATCATTTGCCCATGGTCTGACAGGTGTGTATGATACTCTATTTGAATGCTCTTAGGCTGCACTGAGACTAGAACATTTCAGAGAAACTAAAGTCTGATGATAATAAAGGAGGAAAACAAAGAGGCAGGGGGGAGAGAGGAAGAAAGCCTGAGGCTCTGCTTCAGGAAAAAAAAGCCACTAGAAATTACCTTTCTTCTCTCCTAAATTTACACAGCTCCCTGAAGATCAAAGAATTATTTCCCAATGCAATAAACATATCTGAGTCTTCTAATTTCTCCCTTCCCCTCCCACCCTCTTTTTTTCTGAGGATTTTTTTGGGGGGAAGGGGTTGGTTTGGGTTTTTTAAACAGAAGCAGCATACTCAAGAGACAGGCCTCAATCATTGTGCCTACTCATCTAGTCCATTTGTACTTCCACTGGCGCCTTGCTAAATTCCATTTATTCTAGGAGACTTTTGGAAAACACAAGCACACAAAAATGATGCATGTCCCGCTCCTCCTCTCCCATACTTAAAGAAGGAGGTGAACATAGGAAGGATGGATGCACACAATGAGGGAGTTGAACTCAGCCAGGGAGAACAAAGATGGTCATGGAGATGATGTCAGACCCTGAATTTTTAGTTTGCTTTGTCAAGACCTCTGTCTCCCAGAACGGGTGGATCGAGTACCGAAGTAACCGTACTTTAAACTGATGACTGTCCACAGCCATCCAATCTGCTGTGTTCATTTTCTCCAGTCCACAGCAGGAAAGATGAGGGGGAAAGAACAACACCACCCACCACTGACATTGAGCAAGAGGTTTGGAAAGTGAAAGAGATATTTTGAAGTTATTTGGCCATTTTTGCCTCATGCACAGTTTTTTGTGTTCTTTCATTTCTCCCAAGAGCTTAATATACCATGGTTATTTTTTTTTCCCCTTTCAAACAGTTCAAGCTTATACACATGATACTGAATGCACAAAACACAACTGAAACACTCCTATTTAGTGTGAAATGCACATAAAAAAGCACTTAGTGAAACAACTGAAAAGCAAACCTAAAATACTTGACAACCTTCACAAAATATTAACGATTAAGGACAACAACTTTTCTTTAAGGTAGATAAGGGAATATTCCCTAGCTCCAATAACTAACAAAGAACAAGCAATATTCTTTGCTTGGACTGGACTTTGTACAAAGACTGTGTTTTTCCATTATATTGTTAAAGATAAGAGTATATTCTTCAAACTAGAGCTTGCAGCATGTACCTTAATCTTTCAGAAGCTACTCCAATTCCAGCTTTCTTATAGGCACTGGCTTGTGAGAGACCTTTACATTTTAGTCTATAAATTAAGAGCTCACTTGTTGAGCTGTCATCTTCACTTCTATTACTTCTCAGGTTCCTTCCTCACACAAGCACCAACTCCAGAAGAAGAAAAGAGCAGGAAGATGATAGAAACCTAAACATTCAGCAGCTCTTACATCAGTATTAGATATATTTTTAAAACAGGAACATAGCAAGGTCTGCAGACAATTGACTTTGCTTTAAGGAAACCAGAACTAAAAAGAACGCCTACCTCAGTTCAAATGAATAGAAGTTCCAAGTCTAACACACACATATAAATGAAATTTTACGTACAAATGTACACACACACTACTCAGGGTAACTGCCCTACAGCCTGCATCCCCAACAGGTAACATCTGAGAGACCTCCAGGACCAGCCTCCCAGCCTCACTAGCTCTCATCTGTGACCACAGGCAGTCTTCCAGGCTTCAGCGACTGGGAAATTTTAACAGCCTTGTACTAATAGCCTAATTAACAGCCTTGTACAGCAGGAGTTTACTGCCGATGTTAATAAAAGGCAAATCACTCCCAGCCCTTGTGTTAAACCACTTCTGCTCAATGGCAATCATTAAAGAACTTTGCTCTTTAAAGTGCTCCTTCAAAAACCACAAAGAAATCACTCCAATAACAGTGGAGTAGATTTTTACGTCTTGAAGTTGAGTACCGATAAGCCTGCTACCATGGAAATCCTGCTACAATGGGAGGCAATAACCCATGTTAACAGAGGTACTTTAAAACACTCTGAGAGTTTGCTCACTGTACCAAGCAGTGGCTCTCTGTGCATTATATATTGAGAACATCAATATAAGGATTTGCTTTATTCAAAGACAAATTTACAGCAGCCCTCAGAAACTAATGATACATGCCAAAGCTATTTCAATCACCAGTACTGATGTGCCAGCACATCTGTTTCTTCCATCTAAATGTTCAAGATGGTACCAGTCAGAGGTCACAGTTTGCTGCAAATTACCCACAGAGGATTCAGCTAATTTTGCCTACAAGCTGTTTAACTTTCATCATTGCATTTAAATTTTTGATCATTCAATTTCTAAATAATTCCCTGATTTTATTTAAACTTAGCAATTCCTTAAGCAAGCCCAGACAGTTTAAAAAAATATTAAAAAAGCTACAATACTCCCAGAAATTCCTGAAGTTCGCAAGAAACCATACCTCACTTTCAAGAAAACCAGAACAGTTTCTAAAGGTAAAGATGGCATAGAAAAATACAACTCTTGTCATTCAGCAAGTATGTGAAGTATACAAAGCAGTATAAATTTTTCAGCACAATCAGATATGCCCAGAAGAGCTCTTATACATTCTTAACTCTAAATATTCATGGAAGAAAAACATATCCAGTGTATTTAAGTCTGTATTGCTTTTGCAGGTTAAAGAGAAAATACATCAATTTCTTCCATTCCCATTCTGATTAATCCCATATTTTAACACAGACTAAATTTGAGGGCTAATCCCCTTTAACCCCTTAACAACAGCAAAGCAGGAAACTAGAAAATCTCTGAAGACAAGCCATTAAAAGTTGCTTAGCTAAAAAGACACCTGCCATGGTTAGGGGTGCATACTACATATAAAACCATTTAAAGCTTCTTAACTTCATCTAGTCATTGCTGTTGATGAACACCTTCCACAGCCTCCCAGACGCTATTGTCCCTACAGTATTGTCCAAACTCTATAATGCAGAATAACAAAATTATCAACGGGAGCCCTAAGGCACTCTTCAAGAAGAAAATAGCAGAAATAGAACAGAACTGTATTTTTTTATAGGAGATTATGTTTGCGTTGTTCTCTCCAAATTCAGGGATCTTCCCTTCTGACACATTTTGCATTTATGGTTTACGTTACTGAAACTGTCACCAACATGAACTATGGCTTAAAACTGGGCAGTTTCATTACCAGCAGAATGTTTCTAGATTTGATTTTTTTAAAAAAATACAGATATTAACTTGATCTGTATAAGGAATCCTTCCTAAAATACAAAAAAGCTAGAAATGCAAGACTGTAGCTGATACGTGCTACAGCACATATTTTAAATGTGTTCTGACTGAAATATGCCTCTATTCTCTGTCCTCATGCTTTTACCATACATTTTTACCCTGCAAAGCATGAGTCTGCTCTCATTACTTTCAGTTCTACATTAGGACCGTAGTCTTTCCTGCCTGGGCCAAGATGATTCCCACTCCCAGAAAATATTATCCCATCCCAGTTCAGCACATTCATGCCTCCTGCTTATCCTGCCTCAAGCCTGCTCCAGCCTCCTAAGATAGGAAAGCAGATTGAAAAACCGGTTATGATCCTGCTGTGAGCAGACTGGGCTGTTCAGGGAGCCAGAACTGCCACCAGCTACTGCAGAAAATGACTGCTGAAGACACCCCTGCAGCTCAGGTGAACACCCACACAAGAAAGTCAGGAGCTATCACAGCTGAGTATCACACTGTCATGATCCCAAATCCCACAATTTGGTAATCTGGCAGAACAGCTAAAATGCAGTGCTTTGAACTGTTGCTGCAGAATGCCCTAATATTCCCTGCATGTGGACATGTGTGCACATGTGCTGGGACAGTAGAACTACAGTTATAATAAATCACACGCAATACATTAGCAGATATTGACAGGCTTTCAAAAGACTCCTGGATTTGATGGCAAGTGCACAGTGGCAATTAGGTTTTTGGGTTTTTAATTCAAGTGGAATAAAGTTTTCCTTTGTAAAGCAGCTGGAAGTCTTTGTTTAAATACTGTAATTCCAATATTTGTCATACACTGGGGATTGTACTAGACTATTCTGTGCTATGACTTAAAATTCCTACATAGCTGGATTTCTGTGGTAAATCAGAGCAACCTTAAAAATTGCTGTAGTTTACAGACCCATTTTACAAATCCCCAGATTCTGAGTCAAAGCTCAGAATAAACAGTGTTACCAAAATAAGTCATCACAGTCAAATACACCAAAGCATTTAAAGGAGTGACTTTCTTTAATGGCTTCCCAGTTGCTCCCAGGGAGCATCTTCACACACGTTGCTCAGCAGCACACTGCTGTGCTACTCTGCCTCTGGTTCTCTGTATGACCCTTGGATTGCCCATAAACTTCACCATTTCCAGATCTAAAATACAAAGTACACCACTTCATGGCCTTATAATAATGAAAACATGTTATCGATGCTTTGCATTAGTTGAAATGCATCAGGACTATTGTTTACATTTGTGAAGCTCTTTGTCAGGTTTTTCTGCTACCAAATGAGGCGGGCACAAGCTGGACAAACAGTGGCTTCTCCCTTGGTAGAGCCATCCCACAGTCCCACCTATCACAGCATCTTGCAATGTGAGCATACATCCTGCCAGATAAACTTTTCTGGGGTGCTACATAGCAAGCTTCCACTCAGCAAAACTCCTTAATTTTACTAAATTTCACCTCCATATAAAGAACCCTATTTATTATAACTCTCTTTTGGAAGCCAGAGCTGGGAAAAACATTCTATGCAAACAGAAAACAAAGAGTTGTCATTTAGTATTCTGAACCAGGCTGGCTACTCACCAGCTGTAATATAAACACTACAGATCATGAAGCTCCTATAACCATCTTCTTTATTTCCACTGAGGTATGTTTACTGAGCTTGTTAATACATACCACATTGTGGCAACTGTCTTCCTATGGAGCACATTAAGAAAAAAAAAGCAGTTGTAAAGGAGTTTCAAATGAAATTATTATCAATATACTATAAAGTCTTATGAGGAAGTAATTTGTGCCTTCACCAAGAAAAAATCTCTCTAAACCATACTTCAGAGCAAACTGGGAAACTGCCAAAAGAGGGTCAGTTCAGTAATGCTTAAACTTGCAGGTTTGGGTTGGAGATTATATAAAAGAGTAGAAGCAGGTTTTCTAACATATATTCTGCAAT
Organism: Corvus kubaryi; assembly: GCF_017639235.1. NCBI lineage: Eukaryota > Metazoa > Chordata > Aves > Passeriformes > Corvidae > Corvus > Corvus kubaryi. The sequence goes on along the minus strand of NW_024581126.1, from coordinate 4,548,666 downwards.
GAGTAATTTGTTTTAAAAGAAGCTCACAGCAACTTGGGAGTTTTGAATCCACACAAATTTCTTAGGGAGGGGAATAAATCACTCTTTATGGTTTTTTAATACAATAAAGCAGGATGCTGATACTTATGTTTCCATGTTGAGACACAAAATTCAGAGGACCCCTCTTATATTCCTTTGCCAAAAGGTGCTATCTGCATTACTAGGGGACATGCATAATCAGTGTAATTATGCATGAGTAATGCTAACAAAGTTTTCCTTAAATTCATTGAAGTCACAGAAATGCATTCTGGTATAGTAAAGAAACTGCACAGAAAAAATGCTTCACATTTCTCACTACACTTGTCTCAAAACCCAATTTATTCTCAAATTCCTGCCCATTCTAACAAATTACAGTGGTCTTGCAATGCAGACAGATATCATTCTCAGGAACAGAGCGGGAAAACCACAGGCTGATTCACATCAGTGGATGGAAAAAAAAAAGCCCATGATAAAATCTTCCTGAGCTTCAGATTAGCTCAGGTGGTTAAATAACACCAAGGTCATTAGTTCAATCAAGTGTGGACCATTCACTCAAGACCTGGATTCAATGATCCTTTCAACTCAGAATTGTCTGTGATTCTGATACCAGTGACTTCCAGACTGGATTTGCCCACCATATTTCCAACAATTATCTGGAAATCACGGCTGGGTTTTCCACAGAAAAAGAAGTAACAAGCAGGTTGCTACTACTTACTAACCTAATTTCCTCCTTTTTCACCATCCTAAACTTGATACAGTTTATCATTTGCTCTTGAACAACGAAGCTCCTCGAAAGGGAAATCTCACCATGTTTTAAATTGTTAGTATTATATTTTAATTGTAAGGATGTTTTAGTCAAGCAGTTTTAATTATTACATTATACAATCTAACATAATCATCCTACTATTTTTTTCAAAACTAAAATGTTTGCTTTTTTAAAAATGGCTCTAACATAGTCGTCTTTCCAAAAATATAAAAAAAAAATATGAATTAAAAAAAAAAAAAAAGACGGATGATGGCTTAATTTATACATTCATTATTTTTCCCTTAAATTTTGTTCCTTCCCTTTTGCACGTAAAACTACCATCAAATTATCATCTCCAGCAACTGGAGAGTTACTATTTTAAACTTTAATTAGAGAACAAACATTACTGTCAATATGTAGAGAAAAAAGAATGTTCACTGAAAATGAAATAGATGATTTGTAGACAAACATTTTTATTAAAGCAGTTTCTCTTTTTGGCATCAAAGAAATGCTGGAAGCCAGGAAGAAGTTTTTGGTTTGTTTCAAATAATTACTAAAGGTTTATTCATACCATGTAATTTGAAGGGCTTTTATTACAATGCATAGTATTTGCACCAAGACCAAGGTATTTTCTTTTCTACACTCACGCTAAAAAAAGAGTGAAACATGGACTAAATTAAATTCACTGCTTACTGGAAAATCCAAGCAGCTATGAGAAGTAGGGCCAAGATCCAAGCTTAGGAAATGCAGAAAAGCACCTTTGCAAAAGCTGTGCAGTAGTTTGCAAATCTATTCTGCAAAACTAATTTTTTTCCAAAAATCCATAATCTGATACAACACCGAAAGAAACAGGATCTTGGGCCAGAAACCTGAATTTTGGCACAGAGAGAATAGATAATTTATCCTCTCTCTCTCTCTGGAGGTAAGTGGGAAGGCAGAAAAATTGTGCAGCCCTTCCCACCTCCTCCTCACAGTGATAGGCATCTACCACCTTGAGAGCTGTATTTATTATGGTCTGATTAAGATGCTTTATAAAACATAATAAGCCATGAGATAGTATAAACACATATGAAATACCTGGTGTGCAACTAGCAATAATGGCTGAGGTATTCATAACTGTGTGTGAGATTTCAACATCTTCCTGTAAAACCAGTACCATGCAGGTCTCAAGTAATACTTCTTCACAGAAACCCCTTTTCCTCCTCTGGATACAAAAGACTTGGGCATCGTTCATTTTTGCACAACATTTCAGAATTGCTTAAATACCTCAGGATGTGCAAAGAGGAATTACAGTTTAACTACACCACCACTGCATTCATACAGCAATCTAGTACCTGGTGTTTGAGTTTTGAAAGAGCTTGCATTTGGGTCACTCCAGCAAAGACAACAAATAAAATTCCTTATGAATTTTAATTGTGAAACTTTGTTTCAGTTGCAATTACACTTTCAGAAACTCCAGGTACATTATTACACATATGTTATTGTACTTCATAACTCTATAGAATGAAGCAAAGGGGTACAGAGTGACTGAAAGTGGACCTTGGAGAACAATCCAAAATCAAAAGCAAAGTAAGGAAACTTACAAGGACTGCAAGCCACTTAATCCTCTGATGGCCTCATTAGGTACAGTCTTCAGCTGATTGTTCTGTAGGGTTCTGTAAAAATCCACTGTGTTAATAAAGTAGAATTTGACAATCATCTTTATCAGTGGTAGAGGTAACAGAAAAGCCCATAGTCCTGTTATGGTTTCCCAGATACCCAAAGGCAACAATGAAACAATAAAATGGTCTCTTTCGGTTTCATTTACAACTCATTCCTTAACAGCATTAATTCACAGAGAACAAGCTCTGACACAATATGCTGAGATTCTCTTGGGAACTTGATGAAGAGGTTAAACAATGTAACACTAGGACAAATTTGATACAAGAGATGATTTTTTCTGTTTTCTTGTGGAATTATCTTATACATGCTAGAAAACACACAAACCTCTAATTTTTCCTAAAATCACATCAATACACAGTGCATTAACAATCTAATTTACAAGGTGTGCTCACATCGAAAGCACCTTTGGGCCAAGCTGAATTAAGCTATACTGTTGTCAGTTTCTTCAAAATTCTCTTATAGGTCAATGTAGGTCATTGAGTTCTTTCATAAAGAGAATGTAAGTGACCTTATATGGTTTTGGTGCATACTAGGGTAAAAATTCAAGTAGACAAGAAAGTTAACTGTTAATTAAGACCCAAGTTTCAAATTTTTCCAAGAACTGCTGGAATTTCAGGCACCTCTGGTGCTGAGTATTGCAATGCATATGCCTTCAAGAGCTTTGACACTTTGCATTCAATTTACAAAATATCATATAAATAGTCCTGCAGAAGGGCAGTTCCCTAATCTGCACCCTGTTTATAATGCCTGTGTTTTTCTCTTTAAAACCTCAAGGTCTGCTATTTTTTTAAAGTATGTCTTTAATTAACTACCTATTACCCTGCTAGCATTTGGAAATATTTACAACATCAGAAATGCTACAGTTTTTGAAGAGAGGTTTTTATAACCCCAAACAACAAGGAAGCTTTTTTTATCCTTAGCTATGGAAAAATAATTGCCATAAAAATTCTTATCTCAGAAAGAAAAATAAAATATTTTTTTAATAGTAAGCCATTTTCACTTAGAGAAGCATCAAACTATAGCAACTTTTTCTATCACCAGAAGGGAATAATTCAGTGTATTAAATCTCTAAGCACTAGTACTACCTGATAACGTCAGGGCACCTGACAGAGTATGCTGGAAGGGGTGGAAAACAACAAAAGCTTACATGTCCTTTTTAGGATTTTTCCTCTGATTCTTCTGCTACAAGATACACTTCAGAAACAAGTAAGTGTTCTAATAAAATGCAATAATTATAGTTTAGTCAAGTTCATCACTGTCATCTTAACCATATCCAGCAGGTTTTGTAAGGAAAAAAAAAAGAAAATAAGTAAGAGAGCTATACTTTAGGAGGACAGAGGGCAAAAAAATTCCCTCCAGCCTACCAGTAAACAGTCTGGCTGTGCACTAAGAAAGCATACAACCAGCTATGAAGCTGTAAAACCCAATTACTTACAGAACTTTGAGTTCTTTCAAACCGGACAAGGCCTTTGGATGGATAAAACTAAGGTCATTGCCAGCCAGTCGCCTGGAAAAAAATTGCAATAATAATTTCAGTCACAAAATACAGTACTTCTACAACCACCTAACTAGGAAAATCACTCCTATATCGAATTTTGCAAGTAATTATGCATTTTGCATTCAATTATGCTACATTCACAATCTTCCAAGTTTGCAGTTATTTTACTTACTGTACATTTATAACAATGAGAATGCATTACTCAGCCTCTTCTGCAAATGTGCTAGAAAAAACATACCCTAGAATCATGAAGAACCTTCTCATGGTACTAGGTTTGAAAGTGCATTTACCAACACAATCCTCTGGCTTTCAGCATTGCTCCACTGAAACACATGCTCTGGTACCCACATATTTTTAACCTATACAGCAGTTTCTAAAGCAAGTATGAAGTTAAAATAAAAATAGCTAGATGCTACAGCAAAGCAGCAGAAGTCTCTATGGGAATCCCACATATGAAAACAATATTCACAAGCAAGTGGTATGTTCACTCAGTGCTGACAGTTGACAGGACACCTGCTGATATGACCAAGACATAATATTGGTAATATTTCATTTTTTTGGTCAGCTATTTGGAGGAACTTTTCAGGAAAGGAAATTCTTTTGGGGCAGAGAGAAATGGAACGGCCATACACACTCTCAGAATGTGGTTGGTTAAATTTGGACTGCTAGACATTAACAGAAAGTAAATTATGAAAATCACCATGATATTAAAAGTAATAAAGACAGGAGATGCTGCAGAATACAAAGCAGGAAAGCAGAAACAGCAGTCAAAACAGCTGCTTCCAAACAGCACATTCCCCTTTCCCCCACTCTTCTTTTTTTCTTTAACGTTTTACCTCTCCCCTGACCAGCAGATACTGTGCAGTCCAGCCTTGGTTGAGCTGCTAATAGCTGTATTTTATCAAGGGTAAAGACAATAATGCAAAACACCTGGTAATCCATAACTGACAAAAGATGCTGAAATTTTAGCCACAGTATTTGCTTTCAGACTTGGTTTCATATCCAAGCTAAGCAAAAGCAATGTTGGACAAGGTTGTGCAATGAAATCATCCATGGAAATACTATGTATAATCCAGTAAGTGGTAATAATTAAAAAACAATCAATGTGCTTTAACAAAGGTTACATAATATCGAAACCCACCTCTGCTGTTACAGGGCACTGTGAAGCAAGCCAGACACAGTAAAGGGAAAATATTATTTCAAAGAGGCAAACAAAGGAAATAACAAGAGCAACATCTAAAGTATCAGCTTGCCAGAACATAGCAATGTTATTACATTTTTATCTTCGTCTCTAACTACATTTAATGCTTACATAAATCTGCTTGCAACAGAATTAGTGACTTAATAAAACACTGCCTGATAGAGAGGATGCTAGTTACCTTTATTAAACCCATTTCTCAAATGCAGATGGCTATATTTATAAACCAAGGGAGGACAAGAACACTTTCATGAACAAGAAGATGACAGCAAAAGATACTACTTGTTCTTAGAAAACTGTGTTACTCTTGCTTGTTAAGGCAGACATTGGTTTTTAGTCCTGGTATGTTCACACACCCCCCAATTGCTATGGCTCTGACATCACTACAAGCATGCTTGAAAAAACTCCCATATCTGCTGACTGCTGAGAAAGTTTGTCTGCATCATTTGTGTATAATCAAACAGCTCTGAAACTAGAAGAAAAATAAAAATAATCTGTGTAAGCTTATTCTTGAAATCTCCTGTCTACAAGCAACCTCAGAATTTCAGGGACATGATTTTTCAAATACTTTGAATTTTTAACATTAATGGAAGTTTCCAGACGGCAACTAAACATTCTCCTAAAATTCATTTTGTTGTCTGTAGCTGTCTAAATCAACTTTATTAACTTTATCTGGGGGGATGTGGAGGGATGTTTGCAATACTTCATGTCTTGCTTTGTAACAATTTCCTAAGAAGTTCACTGTAAACAGAAAGAAGTACTGATGAAACATGCTGAGTCTCTACAGCAGAGAGCTGTAGAGACAGAGAGCTGTAATCTGCAAAACCCGTTTATGTTAAAATGTGTTTGAAACAGCATAACACAAATCCTTAAATCAAACAAAATTTAACCAAGGTTGTAGCACCGAATCATTTTGCATACAAACACTACTATGATTACATATTACACAATTCAAGGAGTGGCAACCCTGGTAAATGTGTCAGGCAGCTCTGGCTGCAGCTCAGCCAAGGTTCCCAATTAATCTAGTGTGTGTGTGGCTTGTCAGGCATCTGCTCCCTCTCCCAAAGAGGCTGGAGATTACTTTAGCTTTAAAAAGGCTAAGCTAAATACAGTTGCATAGTCTCCCCCAACCTGAATGTCACTAACAACAACCTAAAGAGCACTGGAAACAAATCACAGCTGAGCCAGAGCAAGACTTGTGTGACTTCAAATAGTAGGACTTTACCTTCCTCTAGGCAACTCCTGCTTCTTCAGCCTTTTTGCAACCAACCAACAGAAAAAACCCAACCCTTGCAATCAATTACATTTCCATTTCTCCACCATCTGGCAGTGTTCCAGGAAGTGCACAAAGGCTTTACTAATCAGTTTGCCAAATACATATTTATCATTCACATCCTAGCCTTGGGGAGCCGCTTGTGAGGAGGTTCCAACTGCAGCTCTCAAGCAGGCAAAGATCAGTATATCACACACTGCTTTCAACATGCTTCCCTCTGCAGCAGCATGCAGCAGCTGGAAGGATGGAAACGTTTCTCTTTACATAACCAGGTTCATTTTAAAGAGAGAATTGAAAAATTAATAGCATACAGTATAGCACACATACAGCATTATAAATTAAGATGTCATTGAAATCATCCAGTCAGGTTTTCCACACTACTTTCTTACAGCAAGTCTTAAAAATATTTATTACTAAATATTTTAAAAGCATCTGTTTCTCTCTCTCTCATGCACACGGTAAATGGGCTAAGGGAAATCACAGCTTTACCAAGGCCAAAATGATAGCACAACAGAAAGGACACAACTTTCATCTCCTTACAGCAAGAGCCACTATCCTGCTTGAGAGCAGCCCTGGAAATTTCGGCTCTATGGTGGGACAACTTCAAATTGCCACAAAGCAGCACCTGAGGCAGCCCTCTATTTACACCGTCAAGGGAGTACCCATCCCTCCCTTCATTCTGAGTGGAAATGATTACAGAGACCTGGTCAGAAAGTCCATCTGTTTCCAATGAGCCAAGGTACATCACCATTAATTAGAGCTCTTTCCAAAAGGCAGCAGGCTGCAAAAGAGATTCACCCACAAAGACAGTAAAAACTTAATTAAACAGACAATTGTAAAGTGTCCTGCCATGCTATAAGGCCACAGAAAAACTTTATTTGCTATCTCTTACTTCTCAAGGCACAGACACAGCAGTAGGCATCATCTGAAGTGGAAGGAAAATGTGTATCACACTGATACACCATGAGTTTTTCTGCTAACTCAATCCTGACTCCCCTTGTTTGGAGACTCTGCCAAGGACTGCAGGTATCTGGAATAAGTGCATCTGAGTTAAACCTTGAAGGTTTCTGCAGTGGAGTCATGGCTGTAATGTATGGCTACAGTATGTACCTTTCTTCTAGGTGGGCAATCTTGTAATTGCTTAGCATTGAATGTTGTAGTCTTCTGTATTTACTTTAAAAATAAAAATTGAGTGTTTTAATGGTAAATTTGGACAAATTCAAATTACAGAATCAATTTCAGCACAGCAGGAAACAGAGTAGGACACACAGAGAACAAAATACTTCTGCTAGCCTGTCATACAGACATGAGCAATACCCTTTAATCATTATTTTAAGTGACACAGTAAATAATCTCCAGATGTGGAGGACACCTTAAGACTAGCCTTTCATGGTGTCTCATTCCCAGAGTACACAGCAAGCCTAGTTTCTTGCACTGAAACTGCAGCTAATACTGTTTTCTCTCTTTTGGGAAATTAAAACTTTTGCAATTATGCATCTGGCAACCCAGCTGCATGTTAACCGAGCCAAGTTAATCACTGGTGTCACTCCAAAAATCAGGGAGGGTGTCCCAAGGATACATTTTTGCCTGTAACAATTAAAACCATCACTCTCATTATGACAGGACGCAATAAAACTTCTTGGAAACCTCTCTCTTTGTCTTGCATCCCAGATGGTAGTTAACCTCAGGATACTTGAGCAAAGAGTTTCATCTCCTTCTCTCCATCTGAAGGTCTTGTGCTCATACAGAAAATGCTTTTGCTGTGGATTTTGGGTTGGTTTCTCTTTTCCTCTTGGTGGTATTCTGGGATGCTTCTAACCTTTTGTCTATCTTGTCTCCGATAAAAATATAATGGCTGCTTTCTTCACAGATAAAATTCAAATAGTGACACAGGCTGAAATCCTGATGTCATAATAAAACACCTGATTTATTATTTTTATTTCTACATTAGCTGCTTTGTCTTAAGACCCAAGACTCAAGTATTTCAAGGTTTAGTCAAGCCTGAACCTTCCATATCCATCACTGTCCCTCTGCCCAGCCAACAATTTCTTATAGCTATCCAACTTTTACATACCTATTTTCATCCCACTGGAAAACATTCCACTACTTCTCCACCTGTAGTTTTGCAAACTCTACTTTTTGTGCTGTCTTACATTGAAGTATTCTACTATCTTTATATGCCTATCCCTAACTTCTACTTTTTCTGGGTTCTCTGTTTCCCAAATACAAACTTGAATTTTACTTTAAGTTCTCCCACAACAGAAGTAATCTTTGAAAATGCCTCAGAGATGACTTAATCCATGATGCCCAGCAAGTGTTTCCTCAAACCTAAAAAAGAGCTTCAGTTTCCATCTGTGCCAAAATAGCAGTCACTTTGGAACAGAATTCTGTTTTTCTTAACAGATGATGCATATTTCTGTGCTACAATTTATTAATCAAGGTTTGGAACTCTACAGGAGAGGTACAGTCATTTGCAGGAAAATACAGGGTTTCGCTACATCCCTTGTGCCAGGGTGGATGCCTTGCCTGGTCAGGGCACACGCCTCTGCAGACAGCTCCTACCCAAGATGGGCAACTGCAGAAAAGGAGGAGCTGGTAAATGAAAGCTGTGTATCCAGACTAAACTTGGCTTTGCTTTTCTATGAGTAGCAAACAGACCTTTTGGGACTTTTTTCAGCTGCAGCCTGCCGAACTGCTGGGAAGCCAATCTATTGCCTACAGGTTACTCCAAATTCCTCCACACCAATTTAACAAAACTAAATGGATACTTTATTCTGCTGCTGCTAATGGAAAATGCATTTGTCTCCTCCTTTTCTTGCAGTAGTTTCAGTATTATACATATAACCTCAACGATTATTTATAAAACTGTGAGTACATACACCAAGACACATCATAACTGAAAATAGAGGACTGTAACTACAACCAACACTGAAACTGCACCAACTCCATTTCTTGTCATGAACTTTCCCTTTCCATCATTTACAGCTTTCTCAAAGTTATACTGAACTTTAAGATAATTGCTTGTTTTCAAAATGCACTTTGGGTCTAAAAAGCTAAAATATCTAAGTAAACTAAACTGACTGATTAAAAAGTCTAAAGCTCATTCATAAGTTCTATAGTTAGATTATCAGTAAGAGAAACCAGCACCCACCACAGACAAAATACACTCTATGATAATGCTTTTTATGGACTGTCAAAGAACATTTTTTTTAACAGGAAAATAAATTACTACGGATTTTCAGGAAAGCAAGCATTCACAACCATGCAAAATATGCTCTATCCTTTCATTTTCAAGCAATATCTGTATTAGAGCAAGACCTCCTTTAAGTAGAACCCACAGGCTGCAAGACATGCACCGAAGACATAGTATAACATAAAACAATTCTTATACACTATGAGTTGTTGAAACAAGCAGCCTTTGTAATCTCAACTAGTATTCTGCAGCAAAAAAGCTCAGAAGTTTGGATAAATTTTTTAGCATGGACATATATGTCATAAACATAAGCAACAATATCATGGTGTCTTGGAATCTGGTTAAAACCTAGTCTACAGCAGAAATGCTGAGTTGTTGCAGAAAACAATTTTGATTCCTCTCACCTCCAAAGCAAAATGCAGAATATATTTTATAAAATACATTCTCTTCTCTCTACTTGCCTTTGCACATCTTGTATTATGTTTGTGGTAACTTTCCTTTGCTTTACCACAGGCCAGATAGACCTTTCCCTTGATAGCTATCTCAACACTCAGGTAATAATGCATTTTACTTACCTAGTTTGTACAGCAGAGACACAGAGATGAAAGCCACTGAGTTTGGTTTTGATCAACTGGGATGCAACAAATCAATTAACTACAGACTTGTGCTTTTAGCAGATAGTGCTATTAGGATGCTCAGAAGGTTTCCAAGATCATGAAATACGTTAATGGTCAGATACGAGACGTGAAAAAACTGCTGCTGATATAGTAAATCCTGTAGGTTGCTTTGGTCTGTTCATACAGCCTTGTCTCTTGTCCTGGCATTTATTGGCTATCCAGGCATGGGATCTTTGAATGACTGTGCATCTAGGAAGTGACACTGCAAAACGGGGAAGTGGATTAAGTCTACATATATTTGGCAATTAAACTTCTGTTACTGTTTTTCTAACCACTTCAGATACATACTGGGTAAATGCAAGACCCAGGTTCTGCAGACATCTTCACAATGAATGACCTTAGAGAAATGGAGGTAATTTTCAGTATGATTCTTTGATTCAGTTTAGGTTGACCGTTAACTTTCTTCCAGCTGAAATAAAAGCAAATATTTTAACAGAATAATCTAGAATTTTACTTTTATATAAGATGGGCAGGAAAAAGAACTTTACCAGAGTCTGGTTACTATTTCTATACCAGGACATCTGCCAAGGCTAATTAGGCAAGAGTACCTCTGTACTAACACAAAACTACAAAGTACAAATATCCAAGCAGAGGGGAGGAAAAGAAGTAAAAGAATGACATCACCATGTCTTCTTATGGTAACATACAGCATCATACTATGAAACTATGATGACAGAATATACTCAATTACTTCATCAGAGGATAAGGCATTTATCTTCGGCATACAGGATTAATTTTTTCTCCTTTTTTGTCGAAGGTTTTTGTAGAGCTCATGTGATGACTCTTGAGACTCCAGCCTCGAACTGGCTACCTGATCACTCACACACATACATCTTTTGTTCCATACTCCAATTTCTGAAACCGAAAGGAGGAGGAGGACTGCATGGTACAAGCACCATTTGGAGAACTGTACTTGGAGCTTCTCAAGCTACTGCTCAGCATCCAGAAGCTTCTTATCTGGTTTATACCTTCAGATAGCCCCAACCTGGCAACTGAGTCAGCATAATAAATAAGGCTTGTAAGACTGGTCTTGAAGTGTAACACTGCAAAGTTCAGCCTTCAGGCCATTTAGCTAAGCCAGCTTCTGTGTGTGTGCATATGAACAGAACACTGAAGCTCAAAAAAAATGACAGGTAAGGAAAAAGTTTTGTTGTTCTCTAGAGTACTCGCAGCAGAATAACCAGTTTTGGGGTCCTTATACACAACCATGCCAACTTTGGAAATTAACATGTAGAAACAGAAACTGGAAAGAAAGTAAGTTCCTCATCATCTAAAAAACAATGGAATTTACTCAACCTACTAGCATCTATCCCCACAAATAGGAAAAAACATGCAACTGTCAAGCACAGCAAGAACCTTCTAAGCTACAGAAATATTATTCTTGTATCAGCATGATTGAAACTCATCCAGAATCAAATTGATTTAGGACTCACAGAGATAAGAAAACACTAATTAAACACAGGTTGGCCAACATGTTTTTAAACATGATTTAGCATTTAATGCAGACCAAGTAAGTGATGTTTAAAAATATCTTAGCTGACTGTGGTTAATTCTGCTTGGGAGTCTTTGCCTAAAGGTTTGTCTTGACTAGAATTTGAAGGTGCAAGTTATGACATGCTGACACTTTCTAAAGCTCCGGTGCACACAAGGCAGCAAGCATTCCTAGTGTGAGCTGGCTGGTCAAGTTGTTAGGCTTTTAACTTGCTACCACACAAGAAACCTACACCTTGCATTTTTTCATTAAATCTTTACCTCTTGGAATTCAGGCTGGAGCAACTGAGGAAATCACCTCCTCCAGCTGTTCAAATACTTGGAGCTGGTAGATCGATGAAGGCCACTCGTTGGCTTCCAACCCAATGTCCATATGGCTATTTTTGAAAGACCAACAGCCAGTATCTACACTGGCTGCCTTTGTAAAAAAAGCAGCTGAAGAAAGACCTCTGCCTGTTCCTCAGACTCTGCCGGTGGGGCTGAATGGACAGAGACAGGGCAGTAATGTCTCCAATTGCGCCAGCCTGTTTTACAAGAGGATGTTTAACCACAGTTTTAGTTATCACATGTGAGCTAACACAAGGCACCAGGACAACATGAAGATTCATCCTTACCTTCTCTACTCAAAACAAGTCCTTCAGCTCCAGCTTCTAACTATAAACCTTGGGACTTCTCACATATATGAAAGAGAAAAGAATTGCACCATCTCATCAACATTCGCACACCACCTTGAAAATACTGCTTTTAAAAGGCTTAGCACTGAAGGACAAGGCAAGTCTTTCCATCAAGTGTTCTACAGCCAGGTGAGGAAAGACACAGTATCCTAAACTAACAGCCCAACCTTGGCATAACTCCAAGATGTCTTATTCATAAAACTCAAGTAATAAAAAAGACATGATATTCTCCCTCCCTGCCCAAGGATAATACAACTTGGTGCTGATGGAGAAATTAGAAGGAAGGGTACCATCTAAATTACACACTGAAACAGATACTATAAAAACAAGCAGCTGTGGCATTTCAGCCAGGTGGTCATCTTCAGCTGCAGTCAAGAGGAAAAATAACTAGACATTTCCCTTGCAGATACTTCCTGATTACAACCTTATGGCAAAAACCCACCTCATTTTCACTGCTAGTATACATTTTAATTATTCCTTATGTTCCTAAAATATACTTTATCAATTAAAAGCCATGATCAGAGACTGTGGCTGGGGAGGGAAGATGAGGAGACATTTAAGCAAGACCTCTTAAGACTTGTAATCAACATGGATATAATTAAATAGTCAAGCAAATACTCAGTTGCACTATTTCTTTTCTTGCAAAAATTAGTTGCATGTGTGTGGTCTCTTGTTCACTGTTTATTCATCTCTCAAAGAACAGATTAGCACTGTGTTTCAGAAAAGAGAAAACTCTTATTGATCTAAGTCTTCCTTTTATTACTTTATTTCCCCAACCATTTTCAACCAGCCATTAAATAAAATCCGTAAGAAAGTTTTGCCCTTGCCTGATAAAAAAAAATCTGAAGGTAGTGTCACAGGAGAGAAACTATTTCATATCATGTATGAGCAAAAAACAAAAACACAACAGATCTTGGTATCAGTACACATCTAGAAATTAATCAAGCACTCGTGTCTGTTGGTGCTTTCAGGAAGGATTTTTTTCCTTGCAGTATTACTGGGTGTGATATAGTTTTTATACCCACCAGTTGAACAGTAGAGAGCACCCTCCCTAGCCGTTGTTGGAGAAGCTCAGGGCCCCACCCCAAGGCTGACTGGTTGGGAAATTACCTGTGCTCCCCTTTGGACAATCACATCCTTCTGTCAAAAGTAACCTACAGACAGACATGGAAGAGATTGCAGTCCTCTGCTTCTCACATGGACCAGCAGCCAGACAGCTAAAAGCTTATAATCTAAATCTTGCCCATGAGTGCAGGGCAAAGAAGCTGACAACATTCTAAAGGGTTGAATGGAAATCAAAACAAGCTTAAAAGGTCATTAAGTCAAAAATACTTCTGCTTTATTGGAATAGTTCAAGTTTCTGAAGACAGACTGAAAAACTGGCCAAGAATAAAAATAATTTTGATTTTGCCTTCCTCAATAAGAGGCTGCCTTTTTAATTAATCTAGCAGATCATTCACAAATAGAGTATAAAATTCTTCAAACTACTGTAGATAACTCTGAATATTAGAAGGGACTGCCACCTTTTAAAAGGCCATCAAAACATAACACAACCTGGATATTCTAGTTAAAAATTCACACTGGAAAATTATTTCTTCTTTCTAAAAACACTGCATTATCTAGTTATATTTTCCTCTTCTAGCTTTCTATAAATACTTTGAGGTGTGGTTAGAAAACCATGGCCAAGTTCTTCAAGAATTTTTAGTTTCCATATCATGTTCAGGGCTGCAGCATATTTATGTTAGCATTTTCTGAAGAATACACAACATTAACTGCTAAGGCAAAACCCTTGGTGGTCTGCTTCTCCCTGACTCTGACCATTGCCATTTCAGTAGTTTGCAAATTACTTCCAGATGGGTATCAGTTACACAGACATGGAGAATTTTTACAACATTTATAAATAGTGCTAGAATCCTGCAGACATATGTTAAGTGTGCTATGTAGTGACATGCACGACAAGGCTGTGAATGAGGGTACATGGAGCACTCAACCCAATGGGCAGATTCTGCCCACAGATAAGTTAAAATCCCTTTGCTAGTACCTGTAAATAATAGTCCAATAGGACACTATCTCAAAGTTACAAAATCCCAGATTATTCCTGCAAATTTGATACTTTGCTGGGGAGTCAGCTGCCTAAACGTGGCCATTTAGTGCCATTTCAGATGTTCTCCTTCACCTGCCATCAAGTGCCATTCACAGCAGCCATTGGTTTCCCATCTGTGTCAGACCTGTCAGTCTGGTGTGGGTGTCTCGGATAACGCAGAACATCTAAAAACAGCCTGGGATGCATATTTGAAGCACCCGATTTGCTTCCTCTTGGTGACGCAGAACTCACTTTTGAATCAAACAGACAGCTGTTCCAAGTCTGGCACTCTGCTTCTTTCACTAGTGTTCATTTTAGGATTCGGAAAATGATCCTCTGAAGTCTCTCCAGACTACCAAATAACTAATTTCATTGAAGAAATGACAACCCACATTTTAAGTGGCTCCTACTGCAGTGTTTAATCTCAGCCTCTACATACAACTCAGTTGCCAAAATAATACATTCTAATTGCCTCCCATTTCCATTCAATTAAATTCTATGACACTATTTTGCAACATTCATTAGCAAACTCTGCCAAGGGCTAATCGAACACAGCATTTGACAATGGCAGGGCTAAGGCATGGTATGAAGGTAAAGGTGTCTGGGGCTGTCTCCTTGATGGAGACCTCCTAGAGTCCACACTGGTGTGGGTACTGCATTCCCATTAGTTTGTGGGATTTTCATTTGCTTTAAACACAATTCTTGGGAGAACTTCTCAATGAAAAGTCACTTCTAGCACAGATTCCAACACCACTTTAAGTCTTTTCTTTAATTTATTTTTCTTTGGCATGGAGACTAACTCCCAGGTTTGCGTGCTGAAAAAGCAACTTTGCTAGTACCCGGCAGTCAGAATTTGGATCTGTTCAACTATAAATAAAAGCCAGGAAGAAACTCTGACAATCATAGAAAGGAAAAATTGTGGTTGTACAGTAGGAAGTACGAGAGTTCAGTTGTACCTGTTCATAACCAGGAAAAATAAAGAATGAAATATTTTTGTACCCTATCCCATAGAGAAAAAGGAACAGGGAGAACAAAGCAGAAATGTGTCATATCTGGTGCTGGTCATTTCTCTTAAGGAGGAAAGCTGCTTTTGTTTGAAACTGCTTTATTATATTCCCATTTAAGAACCACTTGAACTGAAACAAGAGAATCTGTAGTTGACTGGTGGTTTGGGGTTTTTTTCCCCCAGAAGCTGCTTTAACCCATCAGGTAAGCATGCTAAGAATGATTTAAAGTTTCTTGGTGTTCACACATAATTCTAAGCTTAATGCTAGCCCATTTTTTTTTTCAAACTGAAAACCTGGAATTTAGGGGGACAATGTAGCAAATGGCTCTTACGCAATAGGCACAACAGATGATAGCTGAAGGCTCTGCCTTTCCTCTTTACCTCCTGACACACCTCAAGGTTTATGAAGTAACACAATATGCACACCCATCAGTTAGGTTTTATTGCTTAATTACTTATTGGGGAAAAAAAAAATGAAGTCTCCCACAGTCATCTACATTGGAAAACCAGAATTGTTTGAGTTTTTCAACTTCTGGTGTGAAATATGCCTACGAAGAATTAAAATTAAAAAATGGGGTTACAAATCTAGTATAACAAATCATACAGACATACAGAAGCACATATGATAAAGCATATATGGAATATTGGCTAGTATATATTCTGGAGCCAACCAAGCCTTCCTAAGCGTCTTTTTTTCCCAAGTGACTACTCATGCCATAGAGCCTTTCTTAAATTCTGTCAATTACACAAATGCACCATCTGAAAACCTATTTTTCTTCATACAGCATTCTTGACTATATCGCAGATTTAAGCAATACCTAAAATCAGAGGGAATAAACTAGAACCTGTTAAACATTAAATAAGATATCACACACAATTTATCTGACATAAATAAACTCAACTGCACTTCACAATTGTACTGACCTGAGTCAAAACTATTTAAGAACCAGGTAAAATGGAGCTATTTAAGTGCATTAGTAATGGTAGCTGCTACATTACCAGGATATAAGAGAGATCAAAATTCTAAGGGGAGGTGGAACACATTAAAGCAACCAGTGTGGCTGAGATGCAAAGAAGCAGCTTTCAGGAACCCAAGTCTTTCTTCAGAAGCAAGTAATCCATCTCTTATCAATCTCTCAGTATCTCTGTTTCAGTGAGGTGCGGCGGCTCTACTGGTTATAGTAGATAACCAGAGTCAAAGGGTTCGAGGCTTTATCTGCAGTTTTGCTATAGGGTTCATTTATCCTTTTGCCCTCTACAAATGGTTTCCATTCTTTGCTTGTTTCCTCATTGGTAAAGTCAGAAGAACACTTCCCTACCTTGTAAGGGTGGTCTCTTCAGGGAAACGAGCTGTTCTTTCCCTAAGGTGATTTATTGAAAAACCTCTCACCGCAGCATTCATAGTCCTAGTCTTGCCAAAGTCACAAATAGAGACAGCCTTAATTTGTACTTTAAATGCTCTTTAATATAAGAAATCCTACTTTGTCACTGAAAATATAAGAGAAGCAAAGCAAATTGCAGGAGTTTTGTCTTATCTATTGCTTAGTACTGGAAGTTCTCAAAGCTCTCTTGCAAAGGTTGAACCATTACCCTCACCCTCTCTTCACAGATAAGGAAACTGTAAGGCACACAGAAAGCACTTGTCACAAAACCGTACTTAATAAAGTAGTAAGTGAAAGTCAAACCTGCCTCCCTGTTTACTGTCTCCAAAACCCAACTTAATGAAGGACTATGCTGTGAAAGCATGCTTCGGCTTTGCAAAGGCGTCTTAGTTAAGACTTCAACAAAATACTGAGCACGTGAGCTTGAGGATTCAGAAATCCAAGTATCATTTAAGTAAAACACAAAAAAAGAAAGCTAAAATGAGAGTAGGACAAAAGGGAGGTGGGAAGTAGGAAAAAAAAAATTCTGCCAGAGAAATTAAGAAAAAGAAGCCCTGTACCACAGAATTTTGATATAGGTCAGGATGGGCTTGTGAGCATTGCATCTGTAGCCTACAAGGACAATGGGAGCCAGCTGCTCAGTAAATGAAGCAACATCTATTTTATGGAACTTATGCAACAGCTATACTGTAGTTCCTTCAGAAACGATGGTAATTACACAACTCTTGTGTTATCTTTGGATAACACTGTAATTAGTATGTGTCATCACCCTAGCCATGATTAAAATAATTACCACAAAAAGTCCCTTGTAAGTAGCATTTACTGTCCTGGTTTCCAAACATGTACAAGATAATATTTTTAAAGTATAATTGCTTTTTCTGTTCGCAGCTCAACACTGTTTCTCCAACCACCTTCCACTTCATACAGCCATATGATGTAGCAAAACTTTTAACATGTGTAAAATACTTACAGCTCTTCCAAGTAGGGAAAGTTCTTGAAGGCATCTTCTGGTAGTCTTGTGATGTTATTCATGCTGATATCTCTGGAAAAGAACAAATACAGATTTATCAATAACCAGAAAAGGATTTTTACACTCTACGAAAAGCATAAGAAAAAGAAAGGTTCATCATATAGTATGGTAACAGAAAAAAACCTATTCTAGTATCACACAGTAATATCTCTTTCTAGAAATTTGCATGCCAAACTTTCAAATCAGTGTAATTTGAGAATCCAGTTGCAGCAAAGACCTATAAAATGGGAAGTTGACAAAATAAAGTTTTCCAACACCTTTAAACAAAAAATAATTACTGTGAAACTACAGGGAAGGCATACATGGAAGATGCTCTACAGTACTGTTATCCCCAGTACTAATTTTTACCAACTTACATACAGTTTTAACTCAGATGATTAAGACTCTAAAACCACAACATACGAAAAAAAAGTTAAAAAAAAACCCCATTGTGACCACCCACCAAGCAAATTTTCATCCCACAGTGTCTTTAAAAAAAAGGAATACATGCATTAGGACTTAATAAATAGCTTCTGGCAAGTAAGGCTTCTGGAACAACTGGCAAGAATAACAGAAACATGTCCTAGCTCTACCACAGTCTTGTTTTGTTTTTCTTATACAAAACCTATGAAAGTCCTCAAGGTAATAGTTTTAAGCAGATTTCATTCTCAGTCCATGAGCAGAGAGAAGCTGGCAGCAAGTGCTTACATGATTGGTATGTGGACCTGCTCAGCTTTTTTCTTTACAAAGCAGCAGTAAGTGGCAAACTTGGTGCCATCACCTCAGTTCACACCTACACAAAGATCACAGATAATCCAGTCCTAAAGCAAGTTATTACTCAATGTGAGTAAAAGCAGCATGAAAACAATTTGGTTTGATAATTAATCTAACTGCGTAACAATTCATGGCATAATCCAAGTTCTTACTTTCCACTTGGTTACTGGTTTGGGTTTTTTCAGTATGTAGTTAATGAGCAATTCAGTAACATTTGTTAGTAGAGCCTTCCCTGCTTGCTGTCTTCCACATGTTGTTCTCTAGAGTCTATCTGCCACCTCCCTACATAATTCAGATAGAAAGCAAACCAGGCAAAACTACTTTTATCTCACTAATAGCCAACAAGTACCACTGAAGCTCCTCCATGACATTAACAAGTAACTGGCAACTGATCTGCTGCAACACCTGTGCAGCAGAGACCCTCAGGCATTGCCAATGTGAAAACTGTGCTCTTACACTAAATCTAGAGGCAACCATTCCTCTAAACTAAATGTTTATTAAATAGTAGTCCAAAAACTTCATTTCTCATTTCCCAGTGTAAACTAAGAAAGTTACTCCTCAGCAGCTGCTAACAGTATACTAACCTAACTCAAGAGCAGTGAGATCAAAATAAGGTTCAGTTCATACAAAACAAACCCAACTGTGATAAGAGCCCAAAATAAACCACTATGGTACAAAAGACTTCTTCACTAAGCTCCAGAAGGAGCTGAACTCAAGATGCTTTATCCCTGGACTCTACAGCCTGCATGCTTTAAGTAGTGCTTTGTGCCTTGGCAGCAGCCTGGTAACAGTGCAATGCTGTGGCTGCTGTGGAGGATGTTTTTCTTCTTGTGCAGGAAAGTAAATAAATGTATCTGGTACATGAACTGCCATTTGTCTGCTCCATGGGAGACTGCAACTTCTGTTCTCGCACATTTTTCAAATTGTCATAAATACACACATTTCACACATCCAGGCTTGTCCTCTCCTTTCCAGAGGACTGCAAATCCACTTCTAGTATCAACTAGGAAGCATTTATGAAAAGGGCAGAAGAGTAAGAAGGGAGTGGAGATCCTAATCTTAAACAGTAACCCACTCAAGAAAATCACAACTCTCAAAAAACCGTCCAGGTGATATAAAACCTTACTGTCATATGCACCATAATAAATGGTGGTACTAAAAAATAAGTCAACAGTACATATCATCAGAAAGCTTATGCATCACTTTGGCAAAGATTTTGGCTGCACCCACATTTGTTGTACTACATGGTAGCTCTTTTTGACAGCTGAGGTAAGGAAACCACATCCACCTGAAAGCAATGATCTTGAAATTTCCAGAGTGATAAACGCTCAATTTCAGAAGTGTCCTATGCAACCCTAAACAAAGTCAATGGAAACCATGCAGACACACAGAATGGCTGACATCCAAATTCAAAGCAATTCTGGCTTTCTCTGGGATCTGAAATTAGCTAAAAATGTTTTTTCCGTGTAGCTCCAAGTGTTAGGCTCTACAATTTTAATTTAGAAAGTAGATTATTTGGATGTAAGCATAAAACAGATCACCCTATAATGAGGACTGAGAACCATCATCAATATTCTCAAGTTCTACTGAAATTTATTTTCAGTGAAGCTGAATTTATAACAAAACCAGACACAAATATAAACTGCAATTGTCTTTATCATGTCAATCTTCAGGGACTGCTTACCATGATGCCTTGCTAAAAAGCTGAAATATTTATGAAGTTTCTGTATTTGCCTTCATTACATGTGATAGTAACTCTTACTAAATAAATAAGCCAATCTTTATGGCACTGATTTGCAAACTTTGGGGAACATCAAAACACCAACTTTGAAAGTTTCTTAATGATCATCATACAAGTCTTAAAACAATTCTTGTTTAATGAAGAACATTATGTAAAAGCAGTTTTGCCTATATGTAGATATAAAAAAAATATTTTCTCTTTTCATTTTACTCTACAGAATCTCCTCAAAGAATGAGTTCATAGGCACTACACGCTGGTAATAAAATATTAAGTAGTTCATGAGTAAGAATCTACAAACAATATTAGGAACATCCATGACACTAAAATTAGATGACTTAATAACTAGTCTCTATTAAGTTTACCTAGTTAATTTGGTAAGATACTCTTAATAACACATAATTAATAGAAGAATTGCAATAGAAATGGCAGAGCACAATATACTATGACAAAATAATGACAAATAATCCCCCAAACCACAGTCCAAAACAAAAATAGCCCTTGCTAAGTTTCTACTGTTTGTATTTTATAAATAGTCATTTTACTACTCCTAAACTTAAAAAAAAAGAGATCAGTCTATGCAGTATCAAGAAGGCTGTCTATTTAATAAAGATAAATATTAGTATGACCCTTGACACATCAAAAAATCTCCATGAGAAACTGTCATACACCACCTGTTTCTCTACTAAAAAGCCCTCAGGTCTATAAGCCCAGAACTCATTTAGGGTGCTAATATATTAAAAAGGTTCTAAGAATGAACAAAAGAATATTAATAGTACTTTCCCAGCCTCTAGTAGTGTTCATGGGAAGGATGCTATCACACAACAGACGGATCATGTCAGCAGTTGCCTAAAGCCCCTTTTCAGCAGGACTAAGCTAGAAGACCTACTATGGATTGGGTTATTACATTGAGATATAAGTCCCCTAGAAACAGCACAACACCTGCAAACCTTGGAATTGCTGCCAAACACGTGCACACAGAACTCCCAACAAACAAAACACCAAAATCTCCATATGTTTGCCCTAAATTTTATTGGTAAACTGAAGTCCAGACTCAGTATCTAAAAGGCTTATTATAGGTATCTTGTTCTTCCAACAAGTCCCCAGTATGGTCTGTCAGCCCAGCAAACTACACCTCTGACTTGAAATTAAATTCAGGCCCACATTTATACTGGGGATGTTTTCCCCAGAAAGTGTAGAACAGACACAACAGCTCTAAGAGATATAAGATTATGGTAATGCCATGGGTTTACACTGTGGATTCGCCAGGAAAAAGAAGGAGAAGCCAGAGTAGACCTGCACCTTTCAGCAGGTAGCCATTAACTAGGTTTATCTATACTAAGCAGTCAGGCTAACTCTTCACTCACTAACCAACATTAACCAAGGCAGAGGTGGTAGATGCCCCATTCCTGGAAACATTGAAGGGCATGATGGGGCAAGAAGCCGGCACTGAAACTAAAATGATGGCCAAGAAGCTGGCATTGAAACTAAAACATGAACTGCCAAAGGTTCTTCAGTAAGAAACCTCTTTAGCAAGAGGCTGCATCTCGGGGGATAACATGAATCACAGCCTTATAGTTATAATTAGTTTCACCATTTCAGGTAGGAGAAATGTAACACCAGAAAATAAGCACAACTGCACTCCCTCCTACAGTGCCATGGCTGCAGTTTTGAATGATAAGTAAGGCTTCTTACACTCTGTCAGAAGCTTTGTCCTTCTTCCAAGAAGGTAATACAGAAAAGAATACAACTAACTAAAATTAGTTGGTTTGTAACTGTAAATCTTATTTTGCCATCCCAGGTAATATAGAGATTAATTTTAACAGGCAAAAGGTGAAAACCCAAGCCACGGTACTCCAGCACTCATTTGCTGTCTCCAGCCTGCTCAAGTAGATCCTTTCAGGTTATTCTGACAACTACTTGAATATTCATTTCCAACTGAGTTTAGCAAAGTTTTCTGCTTTCACCTAACACAGAAACACTTTAAAGTAATTAAAAATACTAACTGGCAACAATAGTAAAAACAATGAAAACCTCCCTCTGTTGAAAACATGCATCAAAGGAGATTTCTGTGTTCTTGTGAATATGAAACAGTTGGGTTTTCCCCATTTGAAGCTGTTGTGTCTGTTTTCCTTGGAAGAGGAAAGCAGCTTTGCTGGACACAGTAAAAAACACACAGCACCACATCTCATCTTGCATAATGCTGGATATTTAATCACTTTTAAATCAACCAGCAGTGGAGATTTCAGAAAACTGAACTAGAAAACATAATGCACTTAAACTTTTTATTATACTCCTTCTGCAAGAATTCCAGTTCCTGATGTGAGGTTTTAGTTATTTGGATTTTATTTTTCTTCAAGGATTGTTGATTTTACCACTAACCAAAGTCAAAGATCTCCAGGCTTCAGGATGAGCAGAAATACTTTGTCTCTTGGATGGCAACTTACTAATTCTCTCATATTTTAAAAATAGAAACTCTCTTATGTTTAAATAGTGGCTTCAATCACAGCTTTCATCAGTGGCATCACACAAAACAGAGTTAGATGCAATGCACAGCATGTCATAAGGTACTATGTACCTGCAGGCACAGGTAGCCTTCTCTATCACTTTATAGTACTGCCTCTACCATAAAGGAGCCTGACCGTTGTTAGATTTATCCTGAACATTTCTCTTACCAATTGCCAGAGCATGATTCTGGCTAGGAAGAACAGATGACTAGAGATGATGGAAAGGGAGGAGTGGGATGATAATTCTTGGATGAGAAGAAAAGCTGCAACAACAAAAAAGTGACCACAAAATGGGCAGTACAGACTTCCTGTAGGACAGAAAGGACAATAAAATGATAGATAAATTAGCCCAAGATATAAGCAGAGAATAAAAGCAAATGACCCACCATAACTGATGGGCATTGAAAAGGAAATAATGCCAGTCTCTGTGACCTGAGGGACATTTAGCCGCAACAGTCTTTTTTTTTTTTAATGACAATACCTACCATTCCTAACTGCATCTCCCCCAACTGTGTGCACATTTTACGCAGAGAAACTTTCCTCACAGCTCTGGTGTGCTGGCATGTCTTCTAAAACCCACAGGAGATGCCAGTGTTACACTTCCTGTCCTAGCTCACATTCTCCTCTCTCAACACTTGGATCTGCACTGAACTGGGGGCACACACACCTTCCCACCACATTCATGAACTGCATCCAGATACATGCTAAAGACCTAAAACACACTACTTTGTAAAAAAGGTCTTAAGCCAAATAAAACATGAAATAACTAGCTATAGAAAAGCAAAATTAGATCTCAACAAACCCAAATTGAGATTGGCTGTTTGAAACAAGTAACATCAAAATACACCTCTGTGCTTCCCAGCACTTCATTAATAGCTATCTACTTTTTGGCTTTTTGACTCTCTCAAGTTTAGAAAAGAAGGGAGAAAGGGAAGGAGTGAGAAAGGAAAAGAGAGGGGAGTGTTGGTTGAAGGAAAGAAGATCATGTTTCAACAAGGCACCTTTAAAATCCCATAAAATACTGCCTCTGAGCAAGCTTAACCTGTTTGTTGATAGATAATAGCATGTAATACTGTAGGCTCCATTTAGTCTTTTCCAATGTCTGGGCCCTCTGCCATTGAGTTATTTAATTATAACAGTTAGAAAATTACTTAGGTAGAGCTATCTATATTTGAATAAAGCCCTCCTACCTACCTGTACAAAACCATTAGGTAATAGGTGTTAATCTTACATAAAATTCCCCAAGTAGTAACCATGATCCAGCTTCAGCAGTACTAGGAAAAGCTGAGGCTGTTAATATTTTTACATTAAATAAGCCAGGATATTGCAAATGCACCTCAACATGATTCTAGGAAGTACCCATCAACAATCTGTTACCTTTGGATCATTGATAACATGGATAATGACCTGATTACATTAACACTGGTGAAGATAAAGACAAAGCAACATATATTCTTCTTCGCATATGAGACCAACAGTTCTTTGCACAGAAGAACAAGAGGAACAAAAAAACCCCCACAAACAAACAAACAAACAAAAGGACTGATTATACAGCTGCATGGCAATGGTCAATGATTCAAGTTTTGTCCAGGTCATATCTGTGTTAACCAAGAGAACTTCCTGGTGTTGTGGCAGCAGGGACAGGCAGGGACACTGGAGCCAAAACAAGTGGGCAGGGGGAGACAAGAAATCAGAGAAACTCAAGGTTAGACTAACGTTAAGTTGTACTGCAATGCTACATTCTTGAAGAAATACATTCAGTGCCCAACTCCTTGTAGGAACATGTTCACATGATGAAAACCAGTGTAATCCAAATCACACCCCTCAGCAGCCAGTCTCAGGGGAGAGCAGGAACTGAATTACATCCCTGGTTTAAATCTTCTTTCCCATTTAGCCAGTTCCTCCAGGATGGTGATAAAACCACTGAAGGGACAGAATAAATGAGTCTGCATTAATACTGTCTCATATCTTAATTGTATTCAATATGTAATATATTCATTATGGAAATACAATTCAGTATGGAAAGCCTAGAGGATCGGCAAGAAAATTTCAATTAAATTAGAAAGAAACAAATTTGGTAGTAGAGTTTTGTTTTATTGTATCTTCCTGATGACAAGAAGCAAACGATTCTCTTCCAGAAGCACCACCTCACAACTACTGATTTGAATGTATGCACTATGAATCCAGTGAGTGCAGCTAAAATCCAATGACATGCATTACATGCAGACATGCCAACCCCAACAGCGAGAAATCATGAACAGGAAGAAAATACCAGGCAAAGATGATGTTTACAGAGGAACCTACACCTGGAAAGTGTTCAAGCTTGCGATGATGTTTGAGTTCAAAATAAAGTTTAAATAACACACTGAGAAATTAATTTCTTACCTTTTATATATTATCTATATCTATTACTGCAAGGTAGTAGCATAATACCTATACTATTAGCTAACATTTCTATGGTAATAGGACCTCAATGTCAGACTGGCATTGTATTTAAAATTTACATTCTCTCAATTTCTGACGAAGTCACAACTACCAGTGCCCATCTTCCAGTAGGAAGGGTCCACTGGGAATGACAACAGCCAGAACTCTGCAGTATTAACTATCCCTTATCTCCAATCCTTATTGCCATGTCCCAACACATTTTTTTTCCTCCTGATACTTATCTACTGTTCCTTTTAACATGGGCAAAGCTGCTAATAACAAAAGGGAAGATTTTAAACCAATTTTTGCATTAATATAGATTTTTCTTCTTGTTATTCCATCTCTCCCCAGCAACCTTAAGCATGCTCTACTGCCTCTGACATGATCACAGAGACCTCCAAAACTCAAAAGCACAGAAATCTGTTCTGTACTCACACACCATTCTGCAGTAACAGAAAGCCTATGAGATATGACATTTTTTCATTTACTAGCATGCTTCATTTTCCAATTCTTCCAGGAAAACACTCTTACAAGAAAGGAAATATCCAAATATTTAAAGCCTTAGTCAATATCTGCTGTGACTGGCTAAGTAAGACACAGATTGCATTCCCACCCAGCAAATACACTTGCCATTTCCTAAGTACCCATGCTATCTCACTAATGAGCACAAGGTCTTATCATCTGTTGTTTGTATTGCAAGAGAAGCTAAGGGCCCTGTTCAACACGTCAATGGACTGATGCTGTACAAATACATAGCTGGAGACACTCCTCACCTGGAAGAGTTTGCTGCCTAAATGCACGAAACAAACAGCATGGCAAGGAAAACAGGTATGCAGATATAGGTGAAGCAAGCTGTGCAAAATCATCAACAGAACCTGAAGCCCCTCCAGTTGACCAATGCTGCTCCCATGTTCTATGTCCAGCTACTACCTACCATGTCCTTTACAAAACAAATTAATTAACTTTCTTTCCCTGCCTCTTTTGTTTGTTTAGCAGGAAAACAGGACAGGAGATTGTTCTGACAATTTCTTGTTTGCTAGATATGTAGCTTCTGTCCATTTCGTGGCAGCAGTAAGAAATTAGGCTCTAACTTACATGCAATGTTTTCATTCACTTTTCTGCGGCTCTAACTGGAAACTGTGTGACAGCTCACTTGGGGATGAAGCACTTAACCTGATTTTTCATGGGAACAATCAAACTTCAGATTACCCACCAATGCTGGCTATTAAAGAGGATTTTGATTATAAGAAGTTTTAAAAATAGTGGCACACAGAGCCCTTTTTCAGTACAAATAATTAAAAAAAAAAAAAAAAACCAGCATATAGATCCTGTAGATTTCAGTAAGCTTTTAGCATTTTGCTGAAGCTGTACCTACAACATTTTCACTGGCAGCAACAGAAAACCTGCAAAACTTCAGGCAGGTCTGTTCCTGCAAGAGAAGTAACATCTCCCTCTTTCTCCCACCATATCTCTAAGTTATTTCTCCTGCCTTCTCCTTCCCGTGTCACATCAATATGTTGTTGGGGTTTTTTTTCTTCCAACATGGTGTTTTAGCTTTCTTTCAGACACTGTAACTAGCTCTAATGTACCCTATTCATGTGCCAATCAAGCCATCATCAAGATTTTAGAGAG
Organism: Corvus kubaryi; assembly: GCF_017639235.1. Classification (NCBI taxonomy): domain Eukaryota; kingdom Metazoa; phylum Chordata; class Aves; order Passeriformes; family Corvidae; genus Corvus; species Corvus kubaryi. Next base: position 4,521,682 of record NW_024581126.1, on the reverse strand, counting down.
AACAATACTTGCATGCAAAGCCCTATTTTGAACTGGTATTTGAGCCACTGCAGGCCAGCCATTAAGCAATCACACATACGGTTAATGGCTTATGTTGACACATGGTAGGGAATTAACCTAGAAAAAAATGCCACTGCATTATTGTGAAAGCGATCCTATCCCGGAACTGGAATATAGAGCAAATTAACATGCTCTTCAGTTAATTTTTAGGAGCCAAATTTTGAGTGCAGATTACAGTCTAAAGGAAGGGCTTATTGTAAACTGGAGGAGGAAACAAAATATCTTTCAGTGCAGGAGTATTTCTTTTACACAGAGATTTACAGTTAGAGTTATTTATAGCAGAGAGTAAAATTATGTATTATTCACAGTTTCATAATTATTAGCTCTATGGAATACAGTAATGCCAGGGAATTGAGTACAAAAAAATCAAACCATGTGACAGGCATGCCGATCAAGCTGTCTGTACCAAGATACTCCTCCTGTAACTGTGAGTATTCATCACAAAATGTGAATAACCAATAAGACCACGAAGAGGTCTACGGACAAAACCAAGTGGGAAGTCAGATCATCCACATCCCTGATCTGTAACCAATTGGCATGTCTTGCTACCACCCAAACTCCTGGAAGGAAAGCTTTCAGCATGGTTACATCACAGCTACCCTCTGACTTAAGATGTTTTTAAAATAATTTATACAAAGTAAGATCATCTTAGCTCAAAACATATGCATCTAAAACCATGCATTACAACCATCACTTTTGGCAAGACTTGAGATTATTTGAAAAAGCCAGTAAAGGAAAGCAGAAATATTTCTATTTCTTTTAACCCATAGTTCACATGTAGGGAAAAGGGGAATGCAGCAACAGGTTACACACTTAAAGAATTCAACCAACTATACCCTGGAGGTGTATTTCTGTGCTTTGGGCTCTTTTTTTTTTTTTTTTTTATTGTAATCAGGTGGTGGTAGCTGTATTTTATGTAGTATGGCCTCAGAAAGAGCCATATCAGCACAACTATGGAGCAGCAGACTCCTATGGTAGTAGGAAAGACAAGTACTGAAGAAGACAGTGGGAACTTCACACTAAGAAAAAATACCACATGTAGCTCATGCCTGTAATAACATCAACAGAAAACCTAAAGGAGTTTTATGGAAGGGTATTTGTTATGTTTTGAGTAAATAAAGTTTAACACTATACCTGCAACTAAGTTAAAAAAGGGTAGCATTGCCAGTTGTATCAATTGTCCTTACCATCATGGAGTCATATTGAACCATCAGTCACTGAGGTTAACTATGTCATTTTTTAAACAACTCTGACTGATTTTTCTTTATTGAGTTGTCAGTCCCAGGTATAATACATACCTGTGCTTTAAGTTAAAACAGGTATAATTTACTTAAAGCACAGGTATAATACATAGTTGTGCTTTAAGTAAAAACCTGACACCAACACTTCACGTATGGCCAAGCCACAGTTTTGTTCATTACTACAGAGGAAGTTCTCAAGCACTTTCCCCTTATCGAAAACCTCCATGAACAACCATCGCTGTAACACTAGGAACATTACTTAAGTATGTAATCTAACCAGTTTAATGAGATCTGGGTCCTGTCCGTCCCACCCTCGTCTTGCTTCCCCCCCATCCCCGCCACTCCAGTCTCGGGTTTCTGCTGCATAACCACCAACACCTACAAGGCACGTTTCATTCCACTTAACAGCTTCAAGGGCAATTCCATAAAACTTAAACCGCCTTAATAGGAGTGTCGGGAGTCACACTCACCCTTTGGACTTCAAGGACATTACATCCCTCTCCACCTAGCAACACTATTTAAAACAACAAATGTTTCACACCATAAGCTCCCAGTTACAACTCCGGATGCAGCCGAAGTGAGATTCAGTGCCTTGCCTTGCTCCAGCAGAGACATATTTTGTGGGTTTGGACAGGTTGCTTTTGTTTCCAAGTCTCGGGTTCAAAGGAGAATAATATTTCTGCATCTCTGTGAGGAAAGAGGAGGCTAAAGCTACCCATGTTTCTGAGCTGTCCAGACAGAGCCTTAAATCTGTTTACTGTTAAAAAAGCAGTGATATCATTGCACACACATATTAATATAAAAATCTTCTGTTGCAATTTCACTGTGTGTTTTTGCTCTGCTGCAAAAAGAGAACATTAACAGCTAGAAATCCAATTTCATAAAAACACCAGCTTTAGTAACTCTAAATGAATTTTATTCATTTTTTTCTGGTTTATTTTGGTCTTCTAGTCTGCCCCACCCAATGTTTAGAAAGCAACCAGAGCCTCAAAAGTCTGGGCAAGATCTACATTTTTAGAAGACCAAAAACAAAAAATAGCAAAACAAAATTGGTATATGAATACAGTCACTGATACAATGAAGCCATATGACAAAATCTAAATGTTGCAATTAGTCCAAACCTATATACAACAGCTTTAGCATTTAAGAATTTTTTTCAATTACATATAACATGTAACTTGGATGTAACTAGAAACTATTTTTGGCAAAAAGCACTCAAAATACCTATATTGTGGGAAAACTAAAAGCACATAGTACAGCTTTCTAGTGCCAAAACAGACGTCATGGCAGCACCTGGAAGGACCTTTTTAGAACCAAACGCTTTTATGGAGCAATTTTCAAGGTATCTTAAATAAGCTGACGAAGAACAACCACTTTTGATAAGATGTAAAACTTCAGTTTTGAAAACTTTTGGTCATCAATTATTGCATAGCATTTTAACATAAGAGTAATTCCTACTTTATGACACTTAAAGGATTAAAGTTTGCCTGAAGTTTCCCATGTGGCAGAGTTCATGTGTGCTAACACACAACCCTTGTATTTCTCTCAGGAAACTGTACCTTCAACAACTGGCAAATCTGCTGCCTATTGACAAGGAGTGTGGCTGAATACAAGAATCCAAACAGCCTCATCAGCCTTCCTGATCTGTAGAGTTATGAGGGTTTCAGCTACGTCTCCCTTTTTTTGATTTGAAATCAATGTCCAAATCCCTCATAGATAGAAATGAAGACATGGGTTAAGCATCTACCTTAGCTTCCAGTGAACCTTAGACATGAATTAAAATGAAAGCTGCCCAAAACATCTGCCAGGACACTTTAGAGAAGAGCTACAGGTTCAGCTTCTATTTCAATAGTACAGGACTGAACAAGGGATATCAAGGAACTATTCAAAGTCAATTTTATTTCTTCTCATATAGAGTGCCAGGAATTATCTTATAATCTGACTTATCACAGAGCTAATCATTTCATTTCAAGAAGCCAAATTCATGTATGCTTTTTGCCTTGTGAAAAAACACACAACTCTTCTTGCTTACTTCCCTGAGAGCCAAGCTGCTTGCCCATTCCCTCCAACAGGCGAGCCCAGCTTCAGGCCCAGGAGAGTCACCCTCATCACTACCAATTGCTGCTGGCATTGTGCAGGCAACTGCACAGCCCCACACATGCCCGCATCTCTTGTTCTCAGGAATTTGGCAGAGGCACAGCCCTACAACTGACACTGCCCCACAGATGACAAGTGCCTCAAAGTCACATCCTCTAAGGATTCAAGAGCCTCAGACAATGCTGCCTGCACCATGCTAAGCTCATGGGGGCCACAACTAACTCCAAGCAATATGGTTTAGCAATACAGTAGAATCTGGCAGGAACAGTCCCGTCTGCAGGTAATAGGCCATTCCACAAAAACAAAACCAACAACAACAAAAAAAAAAACTATGAAGGAAAATAATCAGTCTGGATGAAGAGAAACCAAATGAAAGCATAGAAACTTCATTCACCAATAGATGAAGGAGGAAGGTACTCAGCACTTCCACTTCAAAAGGTCTGAGGACAAAAGACAGACTCTCCTCTCACCTGCAGCAGAAAGCCACGTTAGATGAGGAAATACTATTATAGCGAACTATGCAAAGAGGCTACCACAAGCAGCCCACCTCAACCACTCACAGGCTTCATGAGCAGCTAACATGACAAGAAATCTTCTAGTGTAACAAAGATGGATCAACTCTGACTGAGACATTGGTCCTTGCTCAAAAATGGCCCCTAACTGGAAGAGACTTCTCCAGGATCCCAGTAGCCCATGAACCTGGTTCTTAGTCAGCTGAGTCTCTTTACACATTTAAACTACAACTACTGAAACAAAGAAAATTTGCAGGGAATAGAATACATTTTGAATTATGAAAGGAAGAGTTTGGGGAAAAGATTTTTATACTGTACTGGACCAAGCAATAGAGATGTGGGAGAAGGGGTGACAAGTTTCAGGCACAGAGACACTTTCTGAGGTCCTTAACGGCATGCTGATGTGTTTTGCTGTTGTAGGGCTTCCCACTAATCTGCAGAGGTTGTCCCTCTATCATTACAAAGGAGCCAGCACAGTCTGAGCTAGCAAGCCATAAGAGTTAAATGAACACTGCACACCAATTAGAAAAACTCTACAGTTAAAATCAACTGCAATTTCAAGGTAAAAAAGAAAGAGGAGAAAAATAAATCAAAAAACCCTCACTCATTCACACTCTCACAGAAAAAGCTGAGTACAGTTAGCATGGGGAATCCAATCCCTCACACATTCCCATTCCCTGACAGCACATTCACAGCAGTTTTCAATAAACATCTACACAAGTCACTGGAAGGGAAAAAAAAGATCTGTTTTCTTTCATACAATTACACAAAAATAACTGTCATCACAACCATCCTTGTGGTAGAAGAGTCCATATTTGCCTGCACTGAAATCCATCTGCAGCTGCCCTGTGGAAAAGACAGCCAATAATTGGCTTCTTTCACCTCTGTTAACCATGAACAAAAGTGTCATTCAGCTCCCAAAAGGATAGAAGGCACCAATGGATGGTCAGCTCTCTGAGCCAGTGGGCTGGAATAACAATAACCCTGTAGCATTTTCTTTTTCCTTTTGTTTAGTCTTTCAAAGCCCTTAATTAAGCCCTCACAAAGCACCCCTACAGGCTTCTTTCAATGAGGCATTACACGCCTGTTTTCTTGTATTTAAAGAAGAAAAGTAACAGGGAATTCTGAAACACATTAAGCAGTACACACAATTTCCACGTATTCACAACTGAAATACTGTTACATTTTAGCTTTTAAATATTATCATCATTAATAAGAAGTTCAAGCTTACTATGCTCACTCTTTGCTGTACATCCCTCGCTAAATACAGGCAGTCATAAAACTAGCCTATCTGCAACAGTTCACTCAAATCTATCACAAGACAGCAGCCCCCAAAATGAAAGCAAGTGGAACAACGCATGTTGATCAAACATCCCTGGTCGCCCTGAAGCAGACAGCAGAGAAAGGACCGAGTAACACTGAGGCTGCACATGATGCATCAGCATTGTCTGAAAATAGAGCTGGTGAAGGCTAAGTATAAACCCTGCTATGTAAGTGGCCTCTCATACAATTAGATACCTACTTGCATTTAATATAATGAAGGTAATCTGTACTCCACTATTTGGGACCAAACTGATGTAATACTGATGTGTGTGTATTAAACAGGACATTTGAGGATTACATCAGCTTTTCGGCAGTGTAGGCAGATTCTGTTTGACAGAAACGCTACGGAAATTTGTAATACTTGAGCCACAACCGGGAAACAAAACAGTTTTAAGAAAACACCATTGAAATACCATCCTCATAAATGCAGGCTGATTGGAGGAAACCTAGTCATCTAATCCCTTCACACTCCAAACCAGCCAAAGCAGCAGACTAATGTGGTCAGTGTTTTTTGGGTGGCATCCAATGCACATGGTGAAGGGCTTGGGGGTAGGTAGGGAGTACCAGGTACAACCACCACTTAACAAAGCCATCACCTGCTCAACAGTGGTCCAAGCCCTCCAGGGTGCTGCTGCCTTACTCCATGTCATAGGTTAGCAAGCATAGTCCTGGAAGGGATGTCCTTACTAAGGGGTGCTTACAGCTTCTTCTATGACCTGATAGAACCTATCAGCTGGCCAGTTTGAATATGGACAATTCTTTAAGCCACTTAAAATTGTGATCGCCTCTGTGATACACACTTAAGAATAGACAAACCCCCCACAGCTCTCTCTCTCTCGTTTCTGGTGCTGGGACAGGTGGCTGCGGGCCCTGTGCGGGCTGCTCGGGCCAGGCCGGGCCGGGCCACGGCTCCAGGATGACCTCCTCCCCAGCAGGACTGTGGGCAGCCAGAGCGGCTTGGAAGCCCCCTACCCCCCTCCACTGCAGCCAAGATTTCAGCAAAAGCAGCACCTCTGTCCGGCAGAGGTCAGGTGACCAACTTCGATAAGCCACATTCCAGCTGCAAGGCCTAGGTGAGATTAACCCTTTTAGAGCTGTGAAGAGCTGAAAACCTGACAGAAGAGAAAGAGGAGATGCTTAAAGCTGAAATTCTGTTGTGAAGCTATGATATATCAGAGTATCCCGTTGTAATTTCATGAAGATATGGGGGATGGAGTGTTCAGCTCGTAAGCAAAAGCACCTGCGCTGAGATAGGCAGATGCTGACGCAGCTGTAATTTCATGAGAAGTTTGGACAGGGAGAGATGAACCAGATGAGGACTTTTGCTCCAAATGGGAAAGGAGAAAACCTCAGTTCCTAGAGATGCTCCCAGAGATAGTCCTAACGATGAAGATGAGGAAGACCCTTTGCTCCCAGAGGAAGACCCTTTGCTCCTAGGGAAGGAGAAGGGCCTCTGTTCTTGTTTCTGAACGGCTCAACCTTAAAATTGTACCCCAAAAAACTTCAAGAGTGGACCCTTGAAAGCAGTTGTGGGAAAAGCTGCAAGTCGGGGGAAGGGACTCACACGCAGGCAGAGAGACTCCTCTTCCTAAATGGACTGAACAATATTTGGAAGTGGGCGGCTGTCTCATTGTGATAGTGTTTTCACAGCACGAGCAAGAAGAGACTTCTCTTTTAAATGGACTGAACAAGGTTATTATGGAAGTGGTAAACAGACTGAACATCTTAAGGGTTGTCTTTTTACATTATCAGTGGGAGAAGGGAGGAAGGTGGGGGGGAGGAGGAGAGTTCTGAAGGTATGGTATAATTTTTTTTTTCCTTCTTTTAGGTCTGTTAATAAACTTCTTTATATTCTTTCAAGTTTGTTGCCTGCTTTGCGTTTCTCCTAATTCTTATCTCACAGAGGATAAACAGTAATGATTATTTTGGACCAAACCACTACACTATATTGGTGTTTCTGCCCAGTTACAGAACCAAACCCTCGACACTCCATTATCTTGTAAATGCCATTGTCCTGTGAATGCAAGCAGCTTCCCCACGGGAGATTGGCCCAGCCAGTCCAGCCAAAAACTACCAAAGTCATTACCAGAGGATAGTTTTCACATCAAAGAATCACAGGCTGAGGCTCTGGTAATCTCTAAAACTCTTTCTCCCCTGAAAGAAAACTGGAATAGCCTTTTTGCAATTGACAGAAACCCCCAGAACATTTTGAAGAACAGACCAAAACATTTTTATTACAAACACCAATCTGAGCAAATGCAAAAAGTCACAGTTTAAAATCCTCTCTACACCACCTATGTATCCAGCAGGCACTGTTTAAAAGCACCACATGCTATAAAGAAAACTGTGCGTCTAGGCAAAACCTGGGATTGTTCAGCTGGGAAAAGAGAAGGCTTTGGGGTGACCTAATTGCAGCCTCCCAGTAGCTAAAAAAGAAATGGAGAAAGACTATTTACAAGAGCATGTAGTGACAGAACAACACGGAATGGCATCAAACTGAAAGACAGTAGGCTTACGTTAGATATTAGGAAGACATTCATTACTGTAAGAGTGGTGACACACTGGAACAAGTTGACCAGAGAAGTTGTGGTTGCCCCATCCCTGGAACATCCCTTGTTCAAGGCCAGGTTGGATGGGAGTCTGAGTGGAAGGTGACCCTGCCCATGGCAGGGGGGTTGGAACTAGGTGATATTTAGTCCTTTCTAACCTAAAGCATTCTACGATTTTATGAAAACGCAACTGGGTACAAATCAACGTAGCCCTTTTTATAATTTTTTTTAAATACACCAAAGAGTCAGCTGCTTGTAATTCTGTTCACATAATCAAAGAAGCAACTTCCCTGCCAAGAATGGTAATTTAATGGTAGTCAGTGATTTTGCTTTTCAAAGATCAGATGGCCTACTTAGGCATTATACACCAAAATCTCTTTCTAGTCGTACCTTAGACCACTGAATTAAGGCCATGACAACACATGATGACCACCTGTCCTACATGGTGTTCCTGTTTCCTCCTCCTACAAGAAAATGTGATGTAACTATACAAAAAAATAAGGAGGAAAAAACCACTGCAAGACTTGGTTTGAAGGCCTAACTCCACATATTTTCAGAAAGCCTACTCACAAGCCTTTATCAGAATGTCTCGTATCATTGACCTTAACAGAGTGCGACATTGATAAAGGAAGAATTTTCACTCAAGTTGTGTTACATTATTGACAATTTCTCTGATTATTTACCACAGCAGTTCAGGAGGAACTCTTCTCTAGCAGCAAAGAGCAAGAAAAGTAATTTACATTCTAAAATCAAGCATGAAAGCTCATCCTAAGTGCATCCAATGTATCAGCTACAATCCAAATTTGTATCAAGCTGATAAAAATACTGCTAAAATATCTGATAAAACTGCAATATAACATGAGAATATGCCATTGTAATATAATATAAAAAAGCAAAACAAGACTCAGCCCATCCTGTCCAAGCCAAGGCCCACACGAGGGTGAGGCTTTGCCTCTCACTAATTGCATGGCTCAGTGTCTAAACTGCTGTTGTCAAAAAACAAACAAAAAACCCCCCCCAAACAACATCAACAACAAAACCCCAACAAAAACTCTCAAACAAACAAACGCCCAGACAAAAACACCCAACCAAACCAAGCAAATACGGCGATGAACTAAAACACACAAAGTCCCATTGAGCAACATGTACTTTTTTACATTGAGGATGGCAGAGCACAGGAACAGGCTGCTCAGGAAGTAATGGAGTCTCCCTCTGGAGGCATTCAAACCCCACCTGGACACATTCCTGTATCACCTGCTCCAGGTGATCCTGCTTTGGCAGGGGGGTTAGACTGGATGATATCCAGAGGTCCCTCCAACCCTAACAATTCTGTGAAAAAAAATGAAACCAAACAACCCCCCCAAAACTATTCAGACATCAGAGGCACTCACAAATCACTGTTGGTTAGGAATTGCATCTCAAACTGGGTACCTGTGCTAACCAAATTTAGTAGGACAGCTCTGGACTTCTGGATTTTGCCCTAACATGAATAAAATTAGTAATACTTACTATTGCTGACCCAACAATATAACCCAATAAAAACTTAGCATATTTTCTAATTTTTAAGGAAAATGTATACAAGCATATGAAATGTTTCACAGAAACCCTCTACAAAAAAAGAACTGATAGCCATCACTTGCAATTATAAAAAAAGAGGTAAAAAAAGTACTTAATACCAATGATTTTCTTGAAAAGATTAAGTTATCTCTTCAGTTTAACTTTGTTCTTAGTATTTAAATACACCTATTTAAAATCGAGCAGTTTTTAATCACTAAACTGTCAAGAAAAAACCAGCTTACTTAATGCAAACAGAACATTTCAAGTATTCACATGAAAAACAAAGACATATCACATAACTGTTGGTCCGCACTCTGCAACAGAGATTAAGGATTGTCAAGCTTAATCTTGTACATAGAATCAATTTTTATACAAACACATCTAACTCATGTGTGATCAAAAAGCAAGCGACCCACAGAAGGCAATCAAGTGATCTGCCTATATTTCTAGCTTGCTTATAGACAGATATAGTACATGCATCTTCTCAGCAACATGCATTTTACAGATGAACTCCAAGAAAAAAAATTGGCTTATGAACACTGGTCTACTTGGTTATCTCTACATGACAAACACAGGCATATTTTTACATCATCATAGCTATTCTATCGGCAAGGAAATACACTGGCTCTTACCTAAAGGCCACTGACCAATGTAAATTCACATTATGACAACTATAATGGATACAACGTGGATAAAACGTATCCTTCCCAAGCTCCATTAAAAAATGATCTGGTTTGTCTTGTTCTTGCTTGTTTGGAAGAAGTCTGGTTCCTTCTACCTTGAAAGACTATGAATTTTACTGGATCAGTAAACCAAGGCCGGTAGAACTTGCTTGAAACCTGCTCCTAATAGCTCCTTTAAGCTATTGACACCCTGTTTCCTCATTACCAATTTAATAATTTACTTCCATTAACACACTCATTTTTCCAATTTACCACCAGCAAAATTATGAAGATAACATTAAAAAAAAAAAAATTAATACCCTGAAAGTTAACAGGGTGTAAAGGTTTCTATTGAAACTGGCAAACCATTTTTAATACAATAAATGAAATCATGCTCTACAATTACAGTATCAGATTCCACAATAAATAACAATGTATCTTATATTCACTACCAAATCTGAAAAGTGTAAAGCAGATGCAGTGATTTATTTTAAATTTTAGTTGAGGGACAGGTGATCAGAGTAGAGGTTTAAGAGACTTCCTTAGAGGAAAAGGTGAGGAAACACGGAAAACATAATCACTTTTTGTCTGTTTTTGAACAAACACCAGGGTATAATGAAGAAGGCAATTTTTAAAAACATACATAGCTTTGTCAAGTTCAAAGTTTATTTTTTCCACATATACAAAGACAGTCAACTTTACAAATATTTACTGTGTCATTAACAGTAGAATTAAATAATTATTCCATCTTAATAAGAACACTAAATATTCAAAGGTTCAAGACAAATGGAACCTTCTGCTACTTTTCACTGTATTTGCCACAAAATAGTTAGATATAAGGACTATTTATAGTAAACATGGTAGAGTGAAGAAAACCATCCCTCTGACATATCAAACTGTATTCTGTACAGCATATAGATTAATAAATGTTGCAAAAGAAACAGCTTTTGGAAGTAATTCTGTACCACCCAGTTCAAGAAATTCGCTCTCCTAACTACCACTTAATTAAAATAAAAATTGTTTTAACAAAGAATGTATGCACTTTATCTCTGCTGGTCTTTACTATTTGTATTTTCTTTTCTTTCATCCATACTATGTATTAGGAAGGACAACATGGAAGGCAAATAGAAGGATATAAACCTGAGAAATTTCCACAAGATTAAATACGTATTTCTTTGCTACCATAGGAGCAATCAGTTTGGCAGCATTGCATCACATCCATCTTATAAATACATTTAAATACTGTATGATTAAACAGCTGCGAGTAGAAAGAAATGGTTGAATTAATGGATGTTATTAGGCAATTTGAATGTCTTTTCCTTTGTACCTGTATTCCCCCAATACAGTATTGAAGGGCAGTGTAAACTGGTGCTTTCCTGCTGAACTCATAGGACCTCTAGTTAAGGGAGAAATGTTTAGAGCTTGCTTATTCAGTACATATACTAGTTTAGTTTCTGCAAACTGAAGCTTAACATGCTATTTAAAAGGTATAATTTATGTTTCCAAGACAGCTCCAGGCACTGCCTTGTTTGGAGTTGCTTACCAAGCAACTACGTTTCTCCAAACAAACTAATGTGCAGAGGGTAAAGGGCAGTGAAGGTAATTATTGGAAGGAAATCTCTCCCTAGGCCAGAAAAGAATAATTAAGCTTGTGCATGTTAAATCACATGGGGAAGTGAACACTGAAATAATTGAGTGTGATAGCAAGACCTATCTATAATCTTCTTGAAAGGAAATTAAGGCAGGGATAATATCAAGTGGGATTGTTTAGGCAACATGAAGGCAATATCCCCAAACTTCATTCACAGTTCTTTGTATAAATGTTCACATTTTCCCTATACACACACACACTCCCCCACAGCAGAGAAAACCTACAGTAACCCAGTAATTAAATGAGTGTGCTGAAATCTAAAGCAGTTAAACTGCATTCTGCAATCCTGGATTCAACACAATTTACTTACTGCTCATTAATCTCTCCACAGATGTTATCTTTTTAACAGCTAAAAAAGCTTAAAATATGACCAAGATTTTCAATGCTTAAAATGCTTCTTGTGCTTCATTCACCACTCCACCTTGTCTAAACGCGTGCAATATATGGCAGTAAGTGTGATGAGTTTCCAGTCTAGTCCTTGCCCAAAAGCCTTGGGCCATTGTGTGAAAACTTAATGAAAGCCATTTGCACTGAAAAGCTGGTGAAGAAAAGCTGTAACAGTATCTCCTCCTTCTGAGTTGTACACCTGGGGGAAAGGGCCTTTCCAAGACATCCACAGCGCACTGCTGCTGCTGACAAGACAGCAGCACAATAGGGCCTGTTTGTGTTTTTAACTGCACATGCAGTGATTATTTGCTGAAGCTTCTTGGGTGATCTGCATATATTCTCTGAAATTACACTATGTGTTAGGTGCTTTTAAAATACAAAGCAAATATGGAGCAATATTCTGTATTTATAACATCCTAGGCACTTCAGGGAGACCTAAACCAAAGACCGACTATTTCATAGTGACAGGTTAAGAAGTAATCCCATTTCAGGCTATGCTTATATGTTTGCGCTCCCAAAGGACATAAGCAACATCTATAACACTGACAGATCTTAAGTCATTCCCAATAGTTTTGCAGATATGAATTGTTAAGATATCTGCTGTCAGCCTCAAAAGAAGCATCTGCTAGCACTGTTCTGCTGCAAGAACCTTGCTGTCTCTTTTACCAAACTTTAGAATTTTATAAGTCGCTCTTAACTCTTTTAGCAAAGCCCTCAGATTAAGTTGCTAAGACAGATATCCATAAGTTCCTGCAGATTTACATTGATGTACAGTAGAGCTAAGCAGAACTCACCGCTATCATACATAATGAGCAGCTTCCACTTTAATATAAACATGAGCAGGGCTCAAATCCCAAGGCAGGGTGCTACTACTTAATGGTTTTTCTTCCTTTAAATTAGAGATGCAAAAGACTTGAAATACTGAAAATGTAATACTGAAAATATGTAAAACTACCTCTACACTTTGCCTGTTGATTCACACTGAGATTCATCTGTTCTCTTAAAAAGCTAGTTTTCAATTTGATAGTTCAAGAAAGGCACCAACAATTAAAACTTACTTAGCACATGGAACAGTAGGCACTACGTAATTCTTGTTACTTTCTCAGTAACAGCAAAATGCAACTAATGTATCATCTCTTGAAAGAAGTGGGTTTTTTTAAATATGTACATACATCATACACACTGTAGAATCCTCAGTTTCCCCAGTACCTCTAAAGTGCGCAGACCAGAGATGAAACAGAAGCTGCCTATTCCCATTGAAAATGCCAAAGGACAAACTGGCGTGAAAGTCAATTTGCACAGCAAAGTGGCCAATAATATCAATCTTGACCCTTTTATAGTAAAATCAATCAGACTGGGCACCAAATTCACTGAGGCAAGTTCAATGAAAAATGGCATGAGGGACAAATATTTTTTAATGTTTACATTATTATTCCACTATTCTCTATTCTTGATGGCACTCAATCAACCCAGATCAGGTGATGCACTTTGCCTGAAGGACACAGGGAATATATCTGGTGAGGCAAATACCAAAGGTATTTGCATATTTATCTGATGTTTGTCAGAATTTCTCCCATTCATGCTATTAGGGGAAAAACAATTATTTTGTGTAAGTGAAGATACAATCACAGTGCAATCAGTCCTACTCTTAAGTGGGATTTCAGATATATTATTGTTTTCATGCTAGTCTTTTTTGAATACATAGACTTATTTTACTGGCGTAATTACTCAGGAAAGTTGAAGAGTTTTAAGGAGGAAAAACCTGTGCTGCTGCAAAATTGCAAAGGATTCTGCTGAAGAAGTAAACAAGTGCCACCTAATTATCCCAAAACCAAATTAAATCCCCGTGTAATGCTCTTGAACATTGAGATATTGCATGGTTTTGGTCTGAAAACTAGAGATCTGCCTTTGCAGTATGCAGGTTAAAGAAAAACAACATATAAACAAACTAGTTGAAATTTTTGAAAAAAATGACAAGCAGGAGCAAGTAAATTCTAAATAAATGGTTGACCTGATATTGAAGAGATATAGTGCTTCTAGTAAACATTTAGCCATAGTAACATAGAGCCAGCAGATTTGCCCTTGCAAAAGACATCGATTTTCTACACCTAGCAAGACATACCAGTTCTGTAAAATATTAACAGTTTGGTCAATATTAGCCCATCCACTTTCATTGGTTTTTTTAACCCAAATGTTAAAACCAACACCAATAAAAAATTACCTAAAGGCAGAAGCCTGTGCAGGCCCAAATCATCAGTAACTATATTCTCAGAGCAGGACTCTTTACAATGGATCATTTCCTTTCCTCTCCCTAGCTAATTCCATGAAGGCCACCAAGACCCTAAGACAACACCCAGCACAGTGAGCATTTAATGCCTCAAGAGAGCAACTACTTGAGTGAAACTGTAAATAAAGGAGATGAACAAGAAATATGTAGGTTGCTGCTGACAATGGCTTTGCAAAATTCCCTTGAAGAATGTGTAAGTCTGGCAACTATCTTCCGAACAGTGCAAGGCTCCTTTCCATAGGTTAAAGAGCTCCTAATTTGCAGGAGCAGCTCACAGAACTGCTGAGAGCACTACTACAGGCATGTACCCCAGTCTGGGACAGGTTTCCCCTAGTTAAAAAAAACAACATATTTCTAGGGCTTCCAATCATAGCACCTGAAAAAGATGACAACCTGTTCACAGCTTTTACATGCATGAGTGAAGTGAAAGTCAGATCCACAGTTCTGCCACATGAAGACCAGGCATGTTTCCAGACAGAACAACCCACTGCACCAGAGAGAGAGGCCTGCACTCTGAAGTCACAGGTTTCACAGTGTCTTCATTTTTCCAGATCAACCAACTACATCTGCTACTACTCTGGATCAGCATTTAGAAAACAGCAAGGAAATTCTCAAATAAGAGTTATTTTTAAAATAACATGAGACAAAGATTTAAAAAGGACAGTTAGGATACTCCATACATCAAATTCTAGTAACAAAGGACTGAAGCTATACACCACCAACTCCTTCTGACAGTCAAGGAGCAGCAAGCTTCCCCAAACATCCTTTCCTGGCTTGCACCATCCTCTACTCCTGCAATAGGAGCAAACTGTCCTGCTTTCTTGACACAACCCTAAAGCCTTGATTGCAGGAAAAACAAATTCTCACTTTACAAGCTAACACACTGCCATGTTCTGTTTGAATAACAGGGAACAGTGGGTGCCCTTTTTTGCTCTGAAAGGGGAAGCAATGGGCACAGGAGAAACTGACCCCCAGGTACATCCCAGCGGGACCCCTGTATCTGCGCTCATGTTTTGCATCTACTGAACACCACACACCAACCACCAGAGTGCCCAAATGGTTGAGAAAAAACACTGCATAGTATCACACATAGATGAATGAAACGCAACCACAGTGAACTGTACTGCATGGTCTTTGCAGTACTTTTGCAATACATTGCATTACTGCAACGTCAAAACAATATTGTTCTACATCTGGGGTTCTTGTACCACAAAAAAACAGTGCCAGGCAAAGTACAACAGCTTCAGCAAGAGCGTTTTGATTGCTCACAGCAAACCTTATGGTTAGCTTACCAATCAACTGTGAAGTCTGAAGCCCCCAACTCTCTGCCCTTACAGCCCTATACATCGCTTTCAAAGATGGGAATGAAATATTCCATATGTTTCCATCATCAGTGACACGCATATTGAAAGCACTGCTCTCCCCACTGGGGCACTGGGTCAGGCTATTAATCTGTAACTATGCAGATGTCAAGAAGGTAATGGCAAAACTCCCAAATTAAAACACATTTTTGGAGAGCAACCTTATAAAATATACAGCTGTATCTGCAGCACTATTAAGCTAAATTAAACAGGTTTAGGCCTCCCCTGCATACCTCTGAAATTGCACATTCATTTATGATTCACTACTAATCGTGTAACCATTTAAAAGTCCAGGCACATCTGCTTAGAAGTTTTAAGATGAAAAAAGCCCTTGCAAGATCTAGCATTTCACCACAATTGGCTGGAGAGAGAAATGGAGGAGGCACATCACTTTAAAAGAAAAAAAAAAAAAAAAAGCCTTTTTATTTTAGTACAAAAATGCTCAAATGAGAGCTGCAAAGATGGCTGTTTACTACTCTCCAAGGGCCTGACTTCTGAGGGTGCTCTCCAGAGTTCTCTCAACAACTTCACCTGACTTTGTATTTTTCTTCATTTTGGGTTTGGTTTTTTTTCAAGGTAAATAATTAGCACTTGCTCTTTTGGAAAGAATATCTTTTTTTCTGCTCCAGAGACAGAACCTTCTGTGCAACTTTAATTCTGTCTTCCAGACCATAATGATTTAAGGCTCCTCCTTCATTTTTAATGCAAAGCCTACAAGATTTATTACATTTGAAAAAAAGTGACTGTGTTCTTAGTTTTTGTAATAGTTTTCCTAGTCCTAAGGAAAAAGTTAACCTTCATAATTTTAAACTTTAATTCTGATTAAAAACAAAACAAAAAAAAATTCCAACTCAGAAATTACTTCAAGTTTATCTTTACTGTGCAAAATCTTGAGGCTGAGTTGTCAAAAGTCACTAACTACTGAGTCAATGACCTACAGGTGACCAAGTTAAAAATGAAGATTTTTAATTACATGTGTATTTATCAATATTAGATTTGAATGTCAACAAAAAAAACCAATACTGATACACACTGAACATCAAATTTAAGTAACAAATCTTAGATGTTTTAGAGTTATCTGACATTATACCAACAAACATCTGAAGACATTTAAAAATGCTGACTTGAGAAACACAAGAAACTTTTTTCAATTGTGAAGAAGATATTCTTATCTTTCACACACTCATTACTTCACATGTATCCTTAATGAATTGCACTCATCAGATATAAATGCAAAAAACACACGAAGGAAACCTAAGGAATTAATTTTTATTTCTGCCATGCTATGGAGACCATTCTTCCTTTGAGAAGACATCAAATTAAACAAAATGTATTTAATAATATACTTTCTAGTAGGTTAAAAAAAAAAAATTAATGTTCAAAGCTTAACCAAAGTTTTACTAACTCCAAAACATACTGTATGACTGAAACAGGCCACCAAAGAACAATATCACTTCCTTCTAACTCAGTAATAGCAAATATGAAAAACACATGAGGAAAAAGAGACTGATAAAAATTCCTGAAGTGATATTCTTATTTCCCAAAATCAAACATATCCCTCACAGATGTCAGACCGCAGTCCACCAGGGAATATATATCGATATCACCTGTTCAAATCTATTTTTTTTAAAACATGTTATCATATTGGCTGACATTATGCACAATACCATCGGCTGGCTATTACCCATTCAAATTCAACAGCAGTTTTCAGATATCAACTTTAAACTGTTATTTTTGACATCACTACAGTCTTCTCCGTGATTTTGTAAAAGATGTAAAATATCATTGTGCCTTCAAATTCGTGGTGAAGCTGAAATAGATTTCCCTTACTCTTTCAGCAACAGGAGTATGTTTCTGGGAAGTGGAAAGTTCAGACCTTGTCACCATCCTGTACCAGTTAAATAATTCAACAGTAAAATAAAATGGATTCTGCTATGTCAGGTATGTATTTTTAAAAAATGACATTAGATTTGAAAATATTGGATACTTCTAACTTCAGTGAAAGTCACAGAGAGGAACAGTAACTTAGCGCTTAAAAAAAAGGCAAAAGGTCAACTGTTTTGCAGGTACATCACAGGCCATTTTTTCGTTATTTAATTACACATTCCAGGTACCCTTACATCTACTGCTGCATGTTTCCAATTTGGACATATGTCATGGGTTAGCAAGCAGAGTCCCAGAAGTGATGTTCTTGCTAAGGGGTGCTTACAGCTTCCTCTGTGAGCTGACAGAGCCTATCAGCTGACCAGTTTGAATATGGACAATTCTTTAAGCCACTTAAAATTGTGACCGCCTCTGTGATCCACACTTAAGAACGGACAAAGCCCAAGCAGCTCTCTCTCGTTTCCGGTGCTGGGACAGGTGGCTGCGGGCCCTCGTTTCTGTGCTCGGGCCAGGCCGGGCTGGGCCACGGCCATCCTGGGGCCAATGGGCCCTGTTCCACCCACGGAACCCCCCACAGCCCTGCTATGTGCAGCCAGAGTGGCCCAGCTCCCCCTCTCCAGTGTGACCAAGATTCAGCTGAAGCTGCACCGCTGTCTGGCAAAAGATCATGTGACCAACAGTGATAAGCAACATTCCAGCTGCAAGGCCGAGGTGAGATTAACCCTTTTAGTGCTGTGAAGAGCTGAAAACATGAGGGAGAAGAAAGAGGAGGTGCTTAAAGCTGAAATTCTGTTGTGAAGCTATGATATATCAGAGCATCCCGTTGTAATTTCATGAAGATATGGGGGGTGGAGTGTTCAACTCGCAAGCAAAAGCACCTGCGCTGAGATAGGCAGATGCTGACGCAGCTGTAATTTCATGAGAAGTTTGAACAGGGAGAGATGGAAGCGATGAGGACTTTTGCTCCAAATGGAAAAGAAGACCTCAGTTCCTGGAGATGCTCCCAGAGACAGTCCTAGAGATGAAGATGAGGAGGACCCTTTGCTCCCAGGGAAGGAGAAGGGCCTCTGTTCTTAGAGACGAAATGCTCCCAGAGGTGGGTAAAGAGAACTTTTGTTTCTGAACGGCTCAACCTTAAAATTGTACCCCAGTAATTCAAGAGTGGACTGCTCGAAAGCAGTTGTGGGAAAAGCTGCAAGTTGGGGGAAGGGACTCACATGCGAGCAGAGAACCAACCCGGGCGGCTGTCTCGTTGTGATAATGTTTTCATAGCATGGACAAGAGAGACTCCTATTCCTAAATGGACTGAACAAGGTTATTATGGAAGTGGTAAACAGACTGAACATCTTAAGGGTTGTCTTTTTACATTATCAGTGGGAGAAGGGAGGAAGGTGGGGGGGGGGAAGACAAGTGTTCTGAAGGTGTGGTATGATTTTTTTTCTTCTTTTAGGTCTGTTAATAAACTTCTTTATATTCTTTCAAGTTTGGTGCCTGCTTTGCGTTTCTCCTAATTCTTATCTCACAGAAGATAAACAGTAATGAGTATTTTGGACCAAACCACTACACTATATTGGTGTTTCTGCCCGGTTACAAACCGAACCCACTACAACATACCAGCTTTATCTGGAACAAGA
Source organism: Corvus kubaryi (assembly GCF_017639235.1). Classification (NCBI taxonomy): domain Eukaryota; kingdom Metazoa; phylum Chordata; class Aves; order Passeriformes; family Corvidae; genus Corvus; species Corvus kubaryi. Next base: position 4,502,477 of record NW_024581126.1, on the reverse strand, counting down.
GTGAATTAATCTGGGCCTGATTCTGAAAGGAAAGCTCTTAGACATATTTATAGAGAGGACAGTATTTATACAGTAACACCAAGGTCTTCATCTCCTCTGTGTGAACTCCTGTGACAACCATCACTGCATGCAATTCTGCATCAACGAAACCAGTTGCTCACCTATCAGCAAAGGAAACACCAACGGCTACCTCCACTTTTTCAGCAGCATTTTGCAGGGCAAGCTAGTGGTGGGACTGCATTGAGAACCAAGACCACATGACCAGAAATCTCTTTTCAGACCAAAGTTTGACAACGTCTTATCAGAAACTGCAAGAGTACCTGAAAGGTAGATATGAAAAACTACAGAAGAGTATTTCTCTGTAGCAAAATCCTAGGTCACTGTTGAAGCAGATGGTGAATCTACCAGGTGGAGAGGATGGCCAGGGACCTCTAATCTGTGACATACGGTTGATACCTCTGTAAGCAAAGGTCTTGTAACATTTAAAACTCTGTTGCTTCAATTTACAGGTTTCTTCAAATAGCAATGGCTGCTTCTACTCTTATGTACCTTCTCCTACCTTTGTCTCCTATTTCCAGGATCATACAAATCTAATTCTTCCTCAAGCTATTTTTGATCTTCTGCTTCTTCCATAAAAAGACTCAAAACCACAGCTTGGCAGCACAGAGCTGCTGCCTGAAACACATTCACCCCTTAATAGAGTAACTGCTGGCAATGAAGTTCCATGTAACCATGCCGAAGTGAACCAGTCCCATCCATTTCACTCCCTTGTTTGTTTGTAAAACAAGGAGCAGGCAAACCCGGGCTGTTGGCAAATCCCCCAGAACACAAACAGAACATCAGCTCCTACCCATTCCCAACAAGAGGCTCATCTTTAGGAACAAGCTTTTAGGAAAAGCGCAAGGGCAGCTGAGAGGAAGATCTCTGACATTCAGAGATACTCACAGAGCCACGCAGCTCTCTAAAATGTGATATGGGTGCTCAGCCCTTTGGAAATCTAGGCCAGTAATTTTCTCTGGGTAAATAAGAGTTTGTGTTCTGCAAAAATTGCTGGCTTAGATGTAGAATACAAAACAAACAAAGATCCTTGCAGAGGAGGTTTTTTTGGTTTTGTTTTGTTTTTCAGTCCTTATATTACAGCTTCCATATTTTCCCTCTAGAGTAGACAGTTACTACCAAATTCCTCTCAAGAACTGAAAAGGTAACTATTTACTAGCATAAACTTGCTTACACTAAAGTCCAACTTTTTTCCATGCTGCAGACTTATCTTAGTATTTAATACCCAAAATCACACTTACAAGCCTCTGCCAGTAAGCATCAAATGAGAAATTACACATTGCTGATACAAATGAGCTCAGTGTACAAAATAAATGCCAAATACCTGAGAATTACATGCTATGGCAGAGTGTTGGGGTTTTTGGGGGGAGGGATAAAAGGTAAAGAGAAAATCACCAAATTCGATACCAACAAAAACATAAAAAGGCAAAAATATTTAATAAAACTTTGGAACACCAACAGCTTCACTTCGTGTATACTACCTAAAAGCATCTACTTTTTTACAAGACTGACAGATAAATTGGCCAGCTTGAAATGAAGATAAAGACTCCAATCCTTGGGTAATATATGCTGGAAAGACTGTTGCTGGAATCACTGAATGTTGCCTCCTGTCCATGGGATTTCATGGGCCTGTACAAATGTAACAATATTACTGATGACTTATTCAAATTCAAGTGACATGATCATGTCTTTCTAAAAGAAGCATGGAATTATTACTTGCCATCACATCACCAGTATGTAGCACAGGCAAGTGAAAAACTAAATTATTTACCTGTAAAACCTTCAAAAACCTCTAATTAGATAAGGCTTTTCTATCTCAGGAGAATTGCAGTTACGCTACATTTTCCAGACTCAAGGTCACATCTGGACATCTTCACTTTTCACCCTAACAACTCTACTAGACAGCATTAACAAAACTCAGCCATGTCCTTACTGTACTTAAGAGATATTTAGCATTCTGCTATGGTCAGATTTCTATCTTTGTACCAGATGTATGAGAAAAAGACACCTCACACCTCCCTACTACATTTTATCACCATTCTACAAAAAAATAACAGTGATAGATGAAAAGACAAAAAAAAAGGGCAAGGTCTGCTCAATCCAAACAGAACCATATCATTTTGCCTTTATACGTAAATGGAGAAAGGTATCTCACTCAATTGTGAGAGCATGTAGGTACTTCCAGATAGCATGTATACCCGAATACAGATTGCCAATTCTCTGTGATTGCTGAAGCAACCTGTAGTATGAAACAAGTGAAAAAAGGATCTCATCTTGACCTTATAAAGCTAGTGCATAACAGCACACAGAAAGACAGCACTATTAGGTTAAATGAGCAATAAAACCCAAAAGATCAAGATGACAATTTCATCCTGAAGGTCTATCACCTAGTCTAGGGCAGCCAGAGCTCCCAAGCCCCTGTGCCTTTCACAGCTCAAAGAAAATAAAATTAAAGCAAGGGACCCTACCGTTCCCTGAAAATACATACAAGAAGTACTAGAATGAAAACAATCTGTACTGTTTTCTTATTTCAAGTGCCTAAAATATAATAGTAGGCACTGAGAAGGGGCTATATTCCTCATGGTTGTCAGGCAAGACCTAAACCAGCAAGGCCCGTGGAAGATCTCTCCAAAAGTAATTATCTACAATTACTTGCTTTTAATCTCCTTTACAAGAGTCATACAAGTATTAAACCCTCCAAACTGGAATTTGAGTTCTCAAACTGACATCCATGAGAAGCACAAGCACATGTATGCCCTATTACAATTACCTCTCACTAGCATGAAATTTTCTAGAACATGGCAAGTGAAACATCATAGCAAAAATCAGGAGCATACAGCATTGGAAAAAAACCCAAACAAAAACCATTTTCGTATTCTAGCACAGGCACCACTTGTACAGATGACAGTTATTTTGCAACCAAGCAAACTGAACCTTCGTAAACAGAAAAACAGGCAGACGGTAATTAAGAGTTACATAAACACCTACCTAAATTATGCAGAACAAACGGTTGCCTACAGTGAAAGTATCAAGCAATTATCCGTGTCATCCCAACTCCCTCTGAGTTCCTCTCCATCCATCCCCCCAAAAAGTTTGGATCTAGTGCTGTCACCTCTCTTTTGTGAGTGCTTATACATCTCCCAATAATCTCTTCACTGAGATGACTGCAGTTGGGACAAAATACTCACCTTTATTCAAATTCCACCTCTCAAAGTTCACCAATGACTCAAAAGTAGTGACCAGATACTACATCTTTTCAAGCTGCTCGGTCTAATACAATTACCCTCAGGAGACCTCAACATACTTTGGTAATCATACAACTCCCCACTACCACTCCAGCCCCTCTCTCCCTGCTTTCAAACCACCACAGTAAGCAAGAAATGAGCAGAGGATCAGTCAAGAACTGAATAAACAGAAATAAGGAATGTGAAGGGTATTCTGTAAGGATATGCCTTTAAGGCTCTAGAGAAACTCCTCCCTGATCATTCATGGCAGCACCTTGGAAGTTAGGCTAAATTATTAGACTTAATACAAAGAAATTAAGATTCCAGGAAAACAGAACTAGTAAAAATTAAATACCAACTTCCTTCCATAATTCTCAACTGCCTTGGAACTCATTCACTAGCAACTTTAATTGTGAGCAACTTTTCTTCAGTTGCTCTCTCCTGGCCAAAGCAAAAATCTAGGTATAGCTTTGCTCTAGTATTACAGAACATCACCTCTAACACTTTCAGCCACCTCTATGCTACAGGCTCTCTGCTGCCATGGCTATAATTAAAAAAAAACCCTGTAGTAATGCTAAGGGGCTTTCCTGACATTATTAAGGTGCCTGACATAGAGCACAGTAAAGCTTTCTTCTCTTCACATGGCTAAGGTGCTTTGCCATGAGACAAACATGTCAGGTAGGGGTGTGATTTTATTTTCATGTCTTCTTCCTCCACACAAACCAACTCAGCATCTCTGGCAAAACTATACATTGCCCGGTTCAACCAGGTCAGAAGTGAGTTCTTTACTGCCTCCCAAACTGTCTTCTACATATCCTAGACTTCTAGTGGCCTCACTACAAGAGAGGCTAGTTAAGCTCAGAAGTACCAAGAAGTCATCAAGTTTTTTTCCTTCTGTAAATAAGAAAGCAGGAACTATACACAAATGGGGATCAAGAGTGTCCTCCACTGCCACAGAATCAGAGTCTTCTCAAATTCAACAAAGTTTCTAATCAAGCTTAAAGAGCACAAAATCAAAAGCTACAAAAACTCATTCCAAAGCACACTGAAGTGTGTGCAGGTCTCCTCTCACTTTTGCCGTGTCACATTGGCTGTGTGAAATTTACCTGCACAGTAAGGAGAAACTTATAAACTGAAACTCTTTGGCAGCCTTATCTCTCGTGGGTGTTGGCTATGGCAACTTGTGCCCATTAGACAACGAATGTTGTGTTGCAGACACTCAGGGATGTATCAGCCCGTTTTATAAGACGGCCAGACAATGGAGTAGCCATAAAAACTTATGCTTAAATGCAGCTTTTACCAGAGAGGCTTCAAGCATTTTATTAATTTGGGTAACTTCCCTGTTTTATCTGTGGAGGAAAGAGAAGCCTGTTTACCAGTAAGTCCAAGGGTTCATGACGGCACTCAGAAACCACCATTTCTGCCACAGGAAAAACACCACAAAGTGAGGTCCCACTAACACCTTATAAGCACAAAAAAAAAAAAAAAAGGAAAAACACAGGTAACAACTGAGACCTGCAACTTCTACCATTCATCAAATACTACACAAGAAAAAAGGCCCAGTAATCTTTCTCCACCCAGTCTGAACAACTAAAAGAAACAATCCAAATATGTAGGAGAAATTGGAAACCTCCTCACTAAACAAAATATCCAGTAACTAAGAATCAGACTCCCTTTGTATATTAAGTGTAGGCAAACAAACAGAAAGAAAATAAGTGCAATTTTCGAAGGCACTGTTGTATTCTGACAAAACAGCAATTTAGTACCGATCTGAAACCATGCACCATCATTTGCCGTAGTGTGCTGTATTATATGTTGTAAACACGGCAAAGCTTTAGTAATACCAGACTTGACCACTGGCCCATACTAGACCTTGCTCCACCCTGTGAAATCTGCGCTGAGAAGTGGGGCAAGACTGACAAGTTTTATTGTGAAACTTAACAGGTTTGTGGATTAGCAAAGCTACCGTATTGAAAGCTGCAAATCCCTCCTCGGTCATGTCTCTGCAGAACAGGGCTCATTCCTCAATTAAAATCTTAATAATAAAGTTACCAAAACGCCACACAAGATCTACCAGCTTCTGCCTACTTTACAACATTATCATAGAATATGGGATAAAACGTTTTAAGAGTTTATATTTTTCTTCATTCACAAGCAAAACTCGATAAACTTCTGATGTTTACTTATGCTGGTTTTTTTCAAGGTTCCCCTGAGCTTTACCATAGTGAGAAATTTTGTAGAAGTGAAGGCACCTTATTTAAACAGACTTATTTCGGACTGAAAATGCCTCGACTTTTGGGAGAAAACTGGCTAGCCTGACAACTGGTCGCTGGAGAAAAACTACGAGAAAGGCAATTCAGGGCGAGGACATCACGCTGAGGCACACATATATGAGGGCAGCAGCTCCCCCCCGGCTCAGGACGGCACCGGGATTGACTCGGGCCCCACCAAACCCCCCACAAGACCTCCCCTTTCGCTGCCACAGGACCCGAGCAGCTTCCTCCCGGCCTTTTAAACCTGCGACGCCGATTCCTTCGGGGTCGGCCGGCTCACGTCCATCCGCCGGAACCCCGGGGTGCCGCCTCAGGCCCTGCCAACCTCACCTGCCCTAGCGGGGCCGGGCCCTGCGTGCGGCCCGGAAGCCCCACCGCGGGAGCGCGGCGGCCCCGGAGTCGGCCGCGTTAGACCCGCAGCAACAACAACCACATACACACTCAATTGTCGGGGGTACCCGCCGCACGTACCTCCCCGCCGCGGCTACCTGCCCGCCCGTCCCCAGCCCGGCCCACGCCCCGACTCACAGGGCGTGCGTGAAGGCGCTGAGTCCCGGAGGCACGGCCACAAGCCCCCGCCCGGAGCAGTCCACGCCGCGGTCGCCGTCGCAGCTGCAAGGGGCCGGGCAGGGCGGGGGGGACGCTCCGCCGCTGTGTCCGGCCCAGCTCCCCAGGCCCCAGGCGACGAGGCCAAACAGCGCAAGGCACCGCATCGCCGACCCTGCCGGCCGCTGGCCGCCCAACCCCCCCCCCCCCCGGCCCGGCTCGGCTCGGCCCGGCCTGCGGCTCTCCGCTGGCGCACTCCGCGCACCAAGCCTGGCCGGCTGCCGGGAAAACGTATAAGAACCCACCAAAAACAACAACGACAAAAAAAATCAAAATAAAGAGGCTCCTCCGTCCGGCGTGGCTCTGGGGCTGCCTTAGCGGGAAGTCAGCCCTCCGCCGCCCGCCTGCCCCGTGCACAGACCGCAGCGCTGCTCGCCACCGCTCATCTCAGCCCCGCAGGCAGCGCGAGGGACAGGCCGTGGCGGTCCCGGGCCGTGCGCCCCGGTCCCTCGGCAGCCCGGCTCCGGGGCTGCGCTCGACGCACCCGCCCCTCCCAGACCTCGGTCCTGCAGCCGCGGCTGCTCCGCGCCCAAGGCAGAGGTGCGTATGCTAATGAGGCAGCCGCACCCGCGCTCCCGTTGGTGCAGAGCTGGCGCGGGGTGGTGAATATGCAAAACAGAGCTCGACCGCAACCAACGGACGCGAGGGGCGGGGCCGATGGTGGGGCAGCCTCTCCTTCCCCGCGCTGCCGCCGCACCGCCGGGGCGCTCCCCGGACGCCGCCTGGACCTCCGGGACCCCCAGGCCCCTCGTCCCGGTACCCACGGAAACGTGACGGAATGAGCCGAGCAGCCGCGGGGCTGGGGCCAGGCTGGCCTGTGAATGAGGGCAGCGCCGTGCCCCGTGACCTCAGGACACCATTTCCAGCTACAGCATTGCCGCGGCAGGGGCGTGCGGGTGCCTGGGCCCGCATCCCCTAGCAGCCGGCAGGCACCGGTACCAACAAGGCCCCAACAATGCAGCGGGAGGAGATAAAGGCAGCCCCGTTCGGGGTCCGGTACTAGAGGATTACAGCTGGCATGGCACATCCATCCTCTGGTAACAAGGACAGGGAGCCATGCCGTCCTTCTGCCTCAGGGACACAAAAGCGTTTCACACTACTGTTCCCAAAGCAGCAGAGACTGCAGCACAAGCTCTTCTCAAAACCGGTTTGCTTTTAAAGAACTGTTTCCTTCCCACACAAAACACTGCCGTGGTACCTGGCTTTTATACAACTCATACATCTCAACCAAACCTGTGCCCATCTGGGTCCTCTTCTCCTAACCACCTTAAAAAAGAGTACTAAACAAAACTGAAACCCTATCTGTCCTTGTCATTAGTTCCCTGCATCACCCAAGTGTTTTTTTAGTGCTTTCTTTTGGATGCTTCTAATCTGCAGCCACCACGAGGAATAAGCCTGCTGCATTAGCTTAGCTCACTCATGCACCATGCTCCACGCAATCACCAAATCTCACTGGGGATGTCACAGCAGCACTTGGATAACCAGCTGGGACCTGTCACTGTTGGCCCACTCTGGTCCAGACCCCATAACATGTTCTGAGCCAGCAGACCTGGCTGAAGAAAGCACTGCAAAGGCACCGAATCTTGTCCTGGTGCACACTCACACCACCTATTTTACATGTCTCATTTGGATGCTCTGAACTTGCCTGGGGAGTTGCCTGCCCAGCTGCACTGCCAGCACAGCCTGAGTCACACCCAGGCAGGTGTCTCTGCAGCCCAACCTAAACTGCACAAACACCCGCAGAGCCCACTACAGACCTTTGTAAAGGCAGGCAGGTACCCTTCTGTCCATTCTGTGTATAAATGACAGAGAAGCACAAAAAGTGGTCAGGGGCTGACAACCTGCCTCTGCCACAGCAGGGAAATGGGATGAACAACACCAACATGTATACACAGAGCTCCGCCAACTTCCCTAAAGCCAGGAGTAGATTTGCAGTGGAAACTGAGCCCTTAATCCAAAGTAAAAGCAACTGTGCAAGGGTGTCACATGGCCTGGTAGCAATTACTTCAAGTTCCTGCAATTGCATATGAAAAATTCTAAATACCTGCAAATATATGGTAAGGCAAACAGGTCAGGGATGAGGCAGGCCTGCTTCCAGCGGACACACAGTGAAGAGACAGTGTTCATAGCAACCCTGGCCTGGCACTGGTGCTCTGATCATGTGCAGGTCAGTCAGAAGTTGAGGAGCTCATACCTTGCACTTCGCCTTCCAAGGACTCCCTGTAACAACGCTGACATCCCAGAGGGCACCCCATGCCAGGCTGAGGTCCATGCTAATCACACCTTCCTTGAACTGACAGAAGTGGGGGGGGAAAAAGCAAAAGTCTTTGCTTAAAAATAGTAATTTGGTGAAAATTAAAAATCAGGCATGCAAATAATGGAGACCTGAAGATTTAAAATCATCTCTGCCCAAGAAAGTACAGTGCACAGTGAGGACCCTAGAAATATAGATCCTCTAGCCACCACCATCTCCATTGCCTACATTTCTCCTCATCATTTTTCAACTTTTAACTCCCTTCTAAATGTGTTAACATTATTTTATGTAGTTGCAAAAAATGTTATTTTCTTGCATTTGGGAATCCGGTTCCTGATGCACTGATTTTATATTAACATCATCACTTACCAGTGCAAAAGTAAGGTCATTTTAATAACAGGCTATGTGCTTGTCCTGTTGTGAGACATATGAAGTTCTCAAAGTTGAATCTACCAACATATGCTAAAACTTTGCCATATAAATACAGACACATATGGTTATCTTTTGTCCTCCCCAGCTGATCTTGGCAGGGATATGCTGTTGTCAAAGCCATATTGTTCTTAGAAATGTCAGGGTCAAAGACACCGTGCATTCATGTCATTCTCTGTGCCTGTGCTTAAGGATAGCAGTGGAGGACCAGCAACCAGTATAGAAGGGGAAAATATTTAAAGGAGTTCTCTCAACTTACTTCAACAAAACAGATCCAAACCGATCCCCATAAGAAAAAGTGACCTTTTTCTTCTACTACTGGCAAAGAAAAATAACAAAGTAATTATACTCACTCTGCAAATAGTCTCACTTCACTAACCAAAGATAATGGGAGCAGAAATGGCCCTCAGTGCCTGCTTGGATTTTGGAAGACAAATAGTAGCATGGAGGTTACTTTGTACAGCAGCAGTGGCACCCTATAATGCCCACAGAAGTTCTCTGGACAAAAGGACAAAAGATCCCTAGTAAAAGCAGAATAGCAGAGCTTTTATTTTCTTCATGCTTTGAAACACTGGAATAGTCCAGCTTTTCCTCTCAATCCTTGCCTGATTTCAATCTTTCTGTTTCTTTTACCAGCTTTACTTCAGATGTTTTATCCTTAGTGCAGCTCTCTGAAGTCTCCATATTTGAAACTCCTGTCCTAGGAGCAATCCATTTCCCCTTTTTATTCAGTCAATACTGCTTTGCTGCTTCCAGTTGGTCCGTAACTCAACCTGGCAAATTAATACTTTCCTTAGTTTTTCAACCTCTGCCTCTCCCTTGCTTGTACTGATGGATCACTGCTCTCTCCTCTCCATCAGCAACTCGCATTTCTCTCACTTTCTTCTTAGGCAGACACCTATTAGCAGGTATTTATTGGGTTTATTTTCCTTGATAAATAAAACCCTTAAATTTTCTGTGAATCTGGCTTATTTATGTAACAAAGATCTACATGCTAAGATGTTTTAAGCTGAAAAAATATGGCCATATTTTACTAAATTATCTATTTAGCTAAAAATTATACCATGGACTTTGAAATTATCATAGTTTAAAAATTTAGTCTGAAGCAATCCTTAATAGCACAAATTCCAAGAAGCACCCTCCAAAATACAGCATAAGGCAGCAATTAGCTTATTTAATAAAAAAAATAACTGCAAAAGAGAGAAAAATCCTGAGGTGTGCTGTAAACCAGGTGAAGAAGATGAGGGTCAATCAATCAAGTGAATTAAAAAAATAGATAAAAATAGCTCATTTTGGTTGAGCTGAGGAGAAACTATTGTTGTGGTTTGACTCTGGCTAAGTGCCAGGCACCCACAAAAAACCCATATACTTATTTTCCTCTGCTATAGCTGAGCAGAGGAGGGGGAATTGAAAACTTTATTTTCATGAGTTAAGGATTATTGAAAAAAAAACTTCAAGGCAAAACAAGTTCAAAACTTAAACAGTATAAAGAAGATTTATTATTGACAGAATTAAAAGTAAAAAGGGTAATGAGAACCAAAGCAAACCTTCAGAACACTTTTCTTTCCCGCCCTCTTTCCACTGACCACGCAAGGAAACAAAACATGGGATATTGGTTCGTATTTCACTTCTGAAAAAAATCTTTCTTCAGTACGCTTAAGGAAAAGAGTTTCTTCTGCTGTGCCATGGGATCCTTCCCACAGGAGATAGTTCTCTGTGAACTTTTCTAGCGTGGTTTTAACTTCCACAAGCAGCAGTTCCGCCCGAACCTGCTGCAGTGTGAGTCCCTCCTATGGGTCAAGCAGTCTTCCCACAACTGCCTACCGTGGGTCATTTTAGTTCATGGGGTTTAGTCTTTTATGGATGAGCTGTTCTAGTCTGGAAGCGAAGGCTCTCTGCTTTTATCTCTAAAAGCAAGGGTCATCTCTCTGTTCGAGTTCCTCAGCAACCACACACTCCAGAGTGAGTACTCGTCTTCACAGGCTGCACATGGATCTCTGCATCCCCCCTTGCACTTACGAGTTACAGGGAAACAGTTTGCTGTATCATAGTCCTCACCACAGCTTGCAGGAGAATCTCAGCTCTGGTGCTTGGAGCACCTCCTCCCTCTCCTTCTTCTCACTGACCTCAGTGCCGGCATGTTGGTTCTCCTCACATGTCCTCACTTTCCCTTTTTCTTTGACTTGGAAGAAAGTCAGTGTCTGTAAGTTGCAATTGAGAGGTTGATCTCATTTGGGCTCCACATCGGGGAATTGCTTGCCGTATCTCTCGCTGCTGGCCACATGGTCCCTGCCAGCACCACAGGGCCAGCCCCGGCTGCATGGTCCTCACCAGCACCGCGTGGGCGGCTCCAGCCTTGGGAGGGGCCTGGCTGTGTGGTCCCGCCCTCGGGAAGGGCCCCGGCCGCACGGCCCCTGGCAGGATGGGCCCCAGCAGCCACCTCAGCACCCCTCGGGAGAAGAAAGAGAATTTCCCACCGTTTTCCTGTCTTAAATACTGTCATCACAAAGGTGTTACCAACTTCTCTAACTGGGCTACTAACCTGCCCATAGTCAGAGCCTTCAACAATTGGCTCTTTGCTGGACACAGAAGGTTCAAGCAGCTTTTCTCCCACCCCCACAAAAAAACAGGCTGTGTTAAACTAACACAACTATTCTCTTTTCTTCTTCAGGGAAAATGGAAAGCGCCATAAACTGATCTATCACTGCATAAGACCTTCAGGATTTAGTGCCTAATGTATAGGCACATGGTTTTGAAACTTTTGTCAGACATTTGGTGAAAAGGCATTAGGAAAGCTTGAGAGATACAGGGGAAAAATACAAAAGTATGGACATCGGATTTTTTCTTCTATTGCCACAACATGTCCAGCAACATAACCGCTTCTGACAAAAATCCCACTTCAGAGACATGAATTCACTTGGATTTAACGGGAGTTTGATTTGGAAGAGTATGCAGATTAAGATGTGAAGCACAGACACAAAAATAAATACAATGTGAAGGTTGACTGGAGCAGCAGAACTCCTTGATGAATTCTGAGCTGTGCCATGAGACGATGGTAGGTGAATGGGAATGTAAAGATCATAGTAATGATAAAAACTTTGTTTTGCTTCAAGAAGTTATTAGACTTCACAGAAAAAATGGGATTTGCATGGAGATTTTAATTTATAAATTGGGGTAAAAATGCAGTCAGTGTGTTAGTCCTGCAAGGTGAGCTGTTTCATCCCTGGTTTCCATCACCACTGGTTTTGCACATCCAAATTATCCTCCATCAGAAATGCTAATGTGGCAGGATGTGCCCCAAGGGCTGTTCCCCTCCCTGAGGATTGCCCAAACCCAGTTTAGTATGCATATGTAAATGCAGAAATGTATGCAGTTTAGAGCAGCTTTAAATTTTATCTCTGTCTAGTGATAAAAATACGGTTTGCACTGCAGTAGGCTAGAAATGGACCTGAAGAATTCATCCAAAGCTTACTGTGAAGAAGCATCATGTGCAAGAGCTGCTGCTGCTATTATTTAGCCCCATACTGCTGGGAAATTCAATTAACACTTGAATTCCAGTTACACAGTGTGCTGCGTTTGGCTGGTTGCTGGCTGGGGTTAAACCACGACACAAGGAAATTACAGTTATGCTGGAGAATGTGACATAGAGCTGCTGTGTGTGGAAAAAGAACAGTCTGGAATATCTGCACTGCCAAAGCAAGTTCTCTTTGTCCTGGGTTGCAGTGTATTCTATTGCCATCCTCATGTTGAAACCAGGTGGGGCAGTGTTTCCTTGCCTCCGTCCTCCGGACTATCTTCTGTTAATGAGCCCATCAACGCCTGGTCTCATGACTCATCATCCCATTGTGAGATGCTCCACCCAGAAGGAGAAACCAAGCATTCTATCCTGGATATAATCTGAGATTCCGAACACCACAGACACCCTTTTCACTAGTTTCCCAGAGGAAAGGAGCTACATAGCCACCACGGGACCTTCCAAGGAAGAGCAACCCCTTTCTACAGGATCACTGCTTCGACAGAACCGCATCCATCACTTCCGGAGGACTCCAGCCACCATTTTATCCGACTGCCACCACCACCCTGACTAACAGGGTGTCAGGTTGTATCCTGACTCTGTCAATTTAATCCAGTGTTTTCTGCCTTTATCTTCTTGATTTCCCTATTAAATTGTTATTCTGACTTGGCACCTCCTACTGGTTTGCTTTCAAACTAGTACATCTTTAAAATGGAAGTATACTTCTTCCCACAAAAAAAGTCTGAAACTTTTACTCAGTTGAAGTAGAACTGGAAGTCACTTCAGGAAATAAGTGACAAATGAAAGGCTCAGCCAAGCTCAAAGCTTTGTTAAAAAAATGAAGGTAAAGATCCAAACCTTGGTATAGCAGAAATACAGAAACAATTTAAAACTTCAGAAAAATTACTGGAAAAAAACCCTGGTTTGGTAGGGTCAAAAGGTTGCCCAGAAAATTTTTTTCTCAGTATCTACTTTATACCTCTGTAAAACAAGAAAAACTAATGAGGACAAGCAAGACCACTAAGATCCATAGTTTAGAAACAACACATGGAGAGTCAAGGAAAAAATATACAAGTTAACTATTAAATGGAAACCTGAGAGAAAATTAATTTTTAAATAGCTTATAGTTAAATATTACTTTTCTATGTAAACCATACTTAACTTCCAATGGTACAGTGTCTTTACCACCATTCCTGTATATGCATTACCTAGATGGTCCAGAGCATAACTTATTTTGCAGTCTGGTCTGGTGATTATATCCTTGTTTGATTATTCCAAAAGATGCCTCTGAAATGCAGTGAGCTGGGCTGCAAGTAGAAATGAGATGTACCCTAGCTAAAAGAGAATGACTGCAGGCAGTTTATTCCAACACCTTCTGTAAATTGGATAGAGCAAAGACAAAAGAGAGTGTTATAAATGAAGTCTGTAATTCATGCTGTTATGTATAAAAATGAACTGTAATAAAACTATACAGAGCCAGAGTTTCAAACCCCCCCACCAGCCTGGCTGAGAGGAAAATTTTACAACACTGGAGCAGTTGAAAAGGAAGTTCTTTCGGCACAGAAGTAATCAATAGGTGAGGATTCCACCCCAGGTGGGGTTGGATCTTATCACCAGGACATTAACACTGTGATGACTTGATCACTATATTCTGATATCTACATCTCAGCCGATAAGGAATTGGACATTCTGGGAACTCCATCGAGGGTTCCAAGAATCGAAGACAGACAAATTCATCACCAAAGATGGGCAATTCATCACATCTAGAAGACCCTTTGTTCAGCCTTGCACTGTGAAAGAAGAACTTCATGAATATGTTAAAGAACGAGAAGAATGGACTGGACTTGAACACTCCCCAAAAATCATATGAAAATAACCCGGACAAGGCAGCTGGTGTGAACCTGGGAGGTCTGATGCAATAGAGGTCAGATCTATGCATGTTCACCCAGCTCCGATCCCAGGCTCGGTGCTGCTTTTCTCGATCTTGGCTTTTGAGACCGATATTTCAGCCGCATAATAAATTTTATTTCTTTATTAATTTTGATTGGGCTATCTCGTTTATCACAAGAGGACAGCTCACAAAAGTGTGTGTGGAGAGTTGTTATTTTTATTATTTTGTTCTTTTGTTTGTTTGTTTGGGTTTTTTCAGCCTAGATTCTGCTGTCCAGAATTCATTCTGGAGTTTCTCCAGTACTATGTGTTCTCCTTGAAAAAAGAGGGACACCATAATAGTATCATAACAAATTAATTTTATGTTATCACTCTAACCCAGTCATCAGCTGAAAATAGGTAACTCTACAGGAATGAAAAAGCAATTTAGGATAAAATTACTGGAAATTAAATTCAGGGTTTAGTCCAATATTCATGTCAGTTTGTATTCTAGCTAGAAAGCTGTTGTAATTAAAGAACAGGCTTTAGTTAATATTTTGCAACTTTTAGAGGCATTCCACTGTAAGTAGACAATACAAAACATCTCTGTCTTACTATGTGAAAGTAGGCATAAGGCAGAAATCATCAAGTACCTGTTTCTTGGGCATCTTCCCCTGCTTCCCACACCCACCCAACCCAGAGCAGCAATGGGCAGCCTCATCATAGAATGGTTTGGGTGGGAAGGGTCCTCATCTCATTCCAACCCCTGCCATGGGCAGGGATACCTTCCACTAGACCCAGTTGCTCCAAGCTCCATCCATCCTGGCCTTGAACCCTTCCAGGGTTGAGGCAGCCACAGCTTCTCTGGGCAACCTGTGACAGTGACTCATCCCTCCCCTGGTCAGAATCTGAGCTTCCCCCACTTAGAGAGGAAACCCCTACCCACCGCAAACTGCAGGCCTCTGGCAGAACACCCCAATGGGGCAGACACTGTGCACCTCTCCCCTCTGTCTGACCACTTGCCTCTGGGTTTAGCACATCACTTTTTGAGCATCACTTCACTTTGTAGGCACTTTGCAGTAATTCAACATATTTTTAAGTTAGACAGAGCTAATGAACCCCCCCTCATTTGAAAAAAATTGGAATGATTGGTGCTAAAATGCAGATAATTTTTCTTCTATAGAATATTCATTAGAAGCACAGAACAATCAAGATTTTCTACAGACATTCTAGAGGGAAATACTTTAAACATTAAGACAAATCAAAGGGTAACCAAAATGAAATCGGCTCATGACCGGGGCAGTTTATATATGCTGAGCATGTACTTCACAGGAAAGGAGTTACAAAGAAGTGTGTGGAATTTAGTGAAGTCAGAGCCACTAAGACCACTAAGGAAACAATTATAATGTAAGAATTTGGTGATGAACAATTTTCAGTGTAGTGATAACAAATTGTTTCTTTTTAATATTGTTATAAATGAAATTGGTAACTCGTGCTTGTGTACATAAATGTATATATTAATTGTACAAATAAAAATGCCTAAGCCCAAACCCCAGGCTGGGGACGGAGAAAATTTCTCAAGCCTTGGCAGCAGCAGAGAAGACAACACAGCCAGGAACTAATCAGCATAAAAAAAGTCTATCTCTGGGTAGAGGTAGACCTTATCTGGAGCCATTAACACCACAGCTGGGTGATGATCTGGACGATGATGAAACTGATTAACATCTCCGAGTTGTTGGAGTATCCCATTCTGTGAACTAAGAATAACTGTTCCAGGAATCGGAGATGGACCATTCATCATCTGTAGGTACAAAAATGCTGTTAGCGAGGATTTTCTTGTTATTTTTCTAAGTCCGTGAGAGACTTTTCTCTCTCACAGAAGAGGTAGCAGGGAATGTAAACAACCAAGCCACCTGCAACCTTGGAAAGTCTTGTTTATGGTATAGTAGAAAATATTTTGATAATTGATGTTTTAGGATTTTGGCCAATCACCCCCAAGGGGTGGCTGGTCTTTTGTCCAATTAGACTATGAAGAAAAAAGTCTATAAAAGAGTTTGTAAAATAATTAAATAAATCAATCTTGCTGCACAATTCCTGCCTGCTGGATCTTCTCCTCCTCCTCCTCCCTATGGCTGCGGGACACGGTGATATACCCTAGGGCCCAGGCCTGCGGTAATAATCATCCAAGATGGACAATTCATCAGATCCAGGAAATGCTTTGTGCAGTCCAACTTCGGGACAAGAAAACATCATGAATATGCTAAATTGCGAGAAGAATAGAATTAATTCGGACTCTGCCCAAGAACTGTATAAGAAGGAACCAGCCGAAGCGACATTCGACATTCGTGAACTTGGGGATCTGACGTGATAGAGGTCAGATCTTTGTCCACCCAGCACTGATCCCAGGCTCGGGGCTGACCTTTTTCCGATTGTGGCTTTCTGTGTGACCGATCTTTCGGCCGCGGAATAAAATCTGTTTCTTTATTAAATTTAATTTGGCTGAATTTCTTTACCTCAATATCATGATGAAGACCATGGGGATGCACACCTCCTAAGTTTTGAGTACAGTTTTCTATTAGTATAAATTAGCACACTAACATCCTGGATGAAATGCGCTGATTTAAATCATGTTCCACATATGCTAGATAGCTTTTTTTGGTACATTTTTTGAAATCACTAGGTCACTGCATGAAATTGATTTCTTCCTGTACATGGAGCCTTAAAGATGAACACAAGCGTTGTGTTTGCTTTGTTTTAGTACATGATTCCTCAGCACTAACACTTTATGTTGTTCTTTGTCTCTCAAATGCTGCAGTGGAGCAAATTTTTTTATTTTTATTCATAATTTGAAGGAGTATAAACACTACTAATCTATGGGTGTCACAGTTTCAGTAGGACTGACTTTAAATTGTACTTTTGAAAAGCTCTTATAATGAAAAGGCAACTGACTCAATGGGCTTTGGCAGAGTCCTTATTACTGGAGAGAGGAATCCCAGCTTTATTTTAACCAGTTTGTATCTAAGGAGGAAGAAGGGAAGCACATTAACTGATTAGGATTTATCATCAAGTTGATCTATCAGATACCAAGTGTTAGGGTTTAGGATTTTTCCTTTTGTTTCTTTCTCTCATGGAATTTTGTCCCATCTAAGAAACAATAATGACCAAAGCTTAAGAGAAACAAAAGAAGTTGCCACGCTCAGTGGAGGAGGGCAGCTGGCTGCACTTCTCTTATCTGAGGGGTTTGCCTTGGAGGGGCAGAGATACCATGAGATTTGGGCTGGGGGTAGGGGTTGGGCTCAGCTCCTAGCTCTCTCGTTGTCGGCTTCGGAGAACAGTCGAGCTGCTGCTTGGAGGGGAAATTCACTGCTGTCACCAGAGCCCAGCCCAGTCCAGTTCCCCTGCCATGGGTGAGCCTTTGCTCGTGAGAGCAGCCACTGAACTGGGACCTTATTAACACCCTATCTCACTAAAAAAGGGACTTTCACCATCTGCTGGGGTGCCTCAGGGGAAACCCTAAGACCCCGAGCCCCTTCCCCCTCCCAGGGAGCCTCTCTCTGCTGTGTCCTGGAGCCAGGCTGCCGTTGCCCCGCCCCACAGTGTCTCTGCTACTGCTCCGGGTGTTTTGCTACACTATAGCTCTGCACCTGGTGCCTGCCCAGACACCCTGAGGCTCCAGCTACAGCTGCTGAGTTTCTGATACATCTCATTTACCACTCCGGGATTTTGCTCATCCCTGCCGTTCCAGCTGCTGCTCTGAGGTTCCTGCTAGAGCCCATTTTGCCATCTGGAGGGGCACCGGGACCAGCTGCCCCTGTGGGTTTGTAGATGAAGCCCCTTTCCTATCTCTCTCGCCTGCCTGCCCACCATCACCCACTTACAGAGAGGCGGCCGAGCTTGCGCCACAGCGCCCCCTGCAGGCGCGGGGGAATCATCGCTCCCGCCCTGCCCGGCTGGGAGCCACCAGCGCCCCTGCCGGCTGTGAGCAGAACTGCACCCAAGGGGAAAGGGCCTGACAGCCGACAGAAGGTTGTTACTGGGCTTCTGGTTTTGTTTGTTGTTGCTGCCGGTGGTGTCGTTTGTTTGTCTTGTTATACATATATATATATGCACTAGTAAAGAACTGTTACTC
The DNA here is from genome assembly GCF_017639235.1 of Corvus kubaryi. Taxonomy (NCBI): domain Eukaryota; kingdom Metazoa; phylum Chordata; class Aves; order Passeriformes; family Corvidae; genus Corvus; species Corvus kubaryi. Next base: position 4,484,122 of record NW_024581126.1, on the reverse strand, counting down.
CTTTTCCCATATCTTTGCCTGAAAGCCCTGTAATTTCAAAGTTATAGTAATTTGGGAGGAAGGGGGTCACATTTTCCATTCCAAGGGAGGTTCCCGCCTTCCTCGGCAGACACCTGTCTTTCAAACTGAGACACCCAGCTAACTTCAAAATTTGGAGCATAAGCATAAGCTAATAATTTGGGGCCAATTTATCCTATTTCAGCACTGACTGTTTTTTATCCTTGTCTTTTTTTCTTACTGATAGGTCATTTCCCATAATTTCTCTCTGGCTTGCAATGCAGAAAGGTTCAAGTTTTGTTCTGTAAAACACAGTACATATTTACAGTGCTGATTCAAGAACTCACACATGCGTGCACTGATGCCCTCCGAGGAGACCAGGCACTTTGGAAGATACTGGGGAGGGGAGAAAACATACCAGAACCTGATAAATTACTACAGGGCATAAAAGTGCAAGTAAAAATTTTGGGGGACACCTAGGACAAGGCAACAAACCTATTTAGCAATGCTTAATAGAAGATAGAACCATCTCAATTCTTACGTGACTGCAATCTTTTATCATGATGATCCTTTTCTTTTTCCTTACCTAGTTGCATTCTTCTTGTCCAATTAGAATTACTCTTGCTATGTCATTTGAGAACATCCCACATTTATCTAAAGCTTTTGCTGTACATGATTAAAATGCAGTGTGATCCAAGTCTAACATCACCAGCAGCTCAGACATGTTGTACACATTGATGTTGTCTACCTGGATGTCAGGAAAGCCTTTGACACCTTCTCCCACGGGATTCTCCTGGAAAAGATGGCAGCCCACGGCTTGGGCAGGTGCACTCTTTGCTGGGTTCAGAACTGGCTGGATGGCCAGGCCCAGAAACTGGTGGTGAATGGTGCCACATCCAGTTGGCAGCCAGACACCAGTGGTGTCCCCCAGGGATCAGTGTTGGGGACAGTTCTGTTTAATATCTTTATTGATGATCTGGGTGATGGAATTGAGTCTGCCATTAGCAAATTCACAGATGACACCACGTTGGGTCAGTGTGGATCTGCTGGAGGGCAGGAAGGCCCTGAAGAGGGACCTGGACAGGCTGGATCAATGGGCCAAGGTCAATGGCATGAGGTTCAACAAGACCAAAGTGCTGGGTCCTGTACTTTGGCCACAATAACCCCCTGTAGCGCTACAGGCTGGGGGCAGAGTGACTGGGAAGTGGCCCAGCAGAAAAGGATCTGAGGGTGCTGGTCAACAGCGACTGAACATGAGCCAGCATGGGCCCAGGTGGCCAAGAAGGCCAATGGCATCTTGGTGTCTATCAGAAATAGTGTGGCCAGCAGGACCGGGACAGTGGTTCTTCCCCTGTACCTTGAGTCCTGTGTCCAGTTCTGGGCCCCTTAATTCAGGAACATGGAGGTGCTGGAGCAGGTCTAGAGAAGGACAACAAAGCTCCTGAAGGGTCTGGAGTGCATGACTTACAAGGAGGGGCTGAGGGAGCTGCAGTTGTTTAGCCTGGAGGAGGCTCAGGGGTGACCTTAATGCTCTTGGCAACTCCCTGAAAGGAGGTTGTAGCCAGCTGAGTGTCAGTCTCTTCTCCCAGGCAACAAGAGGGCACAGTCTTAAGATGTGCATGGGGAGGTTCAGGTTGGACATCAGGAAGAATTGCTTCACAGAAGGGGTGATTGAGCATTGGAATGGGCTGCCCAGGGAGATGGTAGAGTCACCGTGCCTGGAGGTGTTTAAGACTGGATGTGGCACTCAGTGCCATGGTCTGGTTGAGAAGGTGGTGTTTGGTCATAGATTGGACTCAACCTCAGAGGTCTTTTCAAGCCTAACTGTTTCTGTGATTCTGTAATACTTTCATGAAGCAGCAAGACAAATACGACTTCTTAGGTACTCCATATTTATCATGGAGATGACTGAAAAAAATCATGGCTACTGCAGGCTCTCAGCTTCAGTAAGGTTACAGTCAGGCACCTGCCAAAAAAAGAACAAATTTTAATATACCAAGAGTTTTGCATCTCAAGCTGTTTGCTCATGCTGAGGGACAGCTCAATTTTGTACTTCTTGAAGGAAAAAAAGAAAATTAATTTCCTCAAATAAAATCACACAGAAAACTGCAAGAACACATATTTAATTTTCTTCTACTGTATTTTTTTTCCACTTCACAGAAACATTTATCTTTCTGATGCCAGCCACAAAAACTACAATTTAGCAATAGATTGAGGCCTTCTACAGACAAACTATCTGTTCTGTTTTTGCAAAATACAATAGAATCCCAATTCTTAGAGTATTAGGGGAGGTTGTGGACTGCTCTAAAAACCCTCTATGAGGATTTTGCAGAAAAATCCTCAAATACTCATCAAAATTAGTACTTGCTTTAGTTTCATTGTATATCTATTATGTGTGATGATCAATGCCTAAGGTACACAGTGCAGGTGTGTACACAACAATCCAATTTAGCATTCTGCAAAAAGGAAAAAAGTCTAAAAATGCCTGAGCCTCGGATGGCTCTCAATGTCCTTTACGTGTGTATTTTAATTACTCTTTCTGACACTGCTTGGCTGCTCTGACCCTTATTTTCCATATTTTTGTAATGTCAGGGGAAGGCAAAGTAGGCCACTGTATTTCACTGTCATTTACAAGAATGGAAGGTACAACATGCTCAGTAAACAGTGGCCATTTTCAAACCCTAATTCAAACCCAGGACTTCTATAGGCTACTGTAATGCCAGGAATGCAATAAATTACTGACTTTTGCCTTTTACTTACAGCCACTTGAAGTAGGTGGAAGGCCTGATTGACTTATTTCCCTGCTGTTAGCCATCTAGTCTCCCGCGTTGATTAGATTTTATTCAGACAATGCTACTGTACTGCTCAGGAAGAGAAGCAGAGCTACGATTAGGTAAGAACCAGGTACAGGTGATTTTACTTACTTTTGGAATTACATGACTCAGTCGTGCATTGTTCAGGAAGATGACTTTTTAAAGGGGTTGAAAGAGAGGTGTTAGGTTGTTTTAATTTTCTCCCCTCTACAGATCTATCTTCTAGAAACCCAGGGAGAAATCAGAAAGAAACATGAAAGAATGTATGTCTGAGTGTCTAAAACAAGTTATGATGGAAAAAAGAATCAGTAACTTCACACAAAACCCTAAGTAACACTTAGAGCCATGTTTGCATTCTATACTACCAAATGAGATCAACCAGACAGGAAAAAAAAAATGCTCTATTTAAAAAAGTGTGGGAAGGGAGGGGGACATGGCATGGAAGTTTACTCTAGATGGAGAAAACAACTGTTTCAATATCACTGTTTCTCCACAGGGCACAATTTCCACGTAAGGCTTTAAAAGATTGAACACAGACATCCAGCAATATTGGAACATATACATCTTACTCCAGCTTTTGTATTAACACAAGCCATTCTTTAGACAAGATTTATCAATACATCAAATGATACAATTAAACAGATATCAAAGTCATACAGAGATTTGAGGATTGCTCAGTTTGGAATTAACAGATGCACTTTCTTAAGCCTTTCAATGTGTGACAAGGCTTTTTTTTTTTTTTTTTTGAGGAGTGGGAAAGAAACTATTAGCACGTGTCTGTGCAGACTTATTTTAAACCTTTTGTTACCAATAAAATGCCCAATTTACTCACCCCTACCCCCAAAAATCCCAAAGAACCACACAACAAAAGCCACCAAAGGTGAGGGATACAGAGCTTGTTTTACTTTTCATCATTTTGTCACTTGAAACCTGATGTGCCTCTAAAGCAACAGGAAACAGTAACAAATCAAAACATCAAATTAATTCTAACTTAATTTTAAAGGGCAGTTTTATTGTTTGTTTGTTTGTTTTTATTATTAGAACTAGCAATCAATTTTATCCTGAGGCTCACTTCTGAATCTCAGATGTCTTTTGTTGAGTGTGCCATCTTAAACTCTCCAGACTAGGGACAATTTCTCTGTAAAAGTGAACACTGCAACCTAGACTTTGCCCTGAAATCAGGATTTTAGAAGACAAAGAATCACAGAAACTCAAACTGCTTTGTACTCCCAATTTCCCTGTAATTCCAATGTTTACCTACCAACCATGTCTCACCCCTTCCTTGTATCAATTCAATTCCAACTTTGCTTTTTGACTTACTTCAATGTCATAAGACAGGTCATGGAAACTATTTGTTTTTTAAATAAAACTGAAAATGTGTTTTTATTTCCAGTTCAAGTGTTATCAATCATCTACATCAAATATTCACATAATATTTCTGCATGTATTTTCGATTCACAATCCAGCCTACTTAAATTAAAAAAAAAAATCAACAAAACCCCAACTGATTTTACATTTAAAACTGAAGCATTTTCTCCTATGTTAATCTCAGTTCATAACTCCAGAAACATTTTATTAACAACCTTACAAGTTATCATTTGAAGGACTTACAGAAATTCAGTATCTCATTACTTAAGATACTTGATTCAAACAACTAAAAGATAATATTTGACTCAGAATAATATGCATTGAGTTTATGTAGCTTTCTTCCAAAAAATGCAGGAAGTTCAAACTATTATAGATAGCTTATAGCACTCTGTTTTTCTCCGGCAAATCACAAAACACTGGGTAGAAAATGGAAGATTCAAAAGCAACCAGGAGACAAACTAATCACAGATTTAAAGTTTCTCTCTTCGGATGCCCACACACATGCGGGTGTTTACGTTACGCCCTCGAGACTATAAACAGCCAATTAAAGCAGTCTGAAACCTGTACTCAAAATGGAAAGTCAGAAGAAAAACACACAAACACAGTGCATGTGAGACTGAACTTTTATTTTTCTGTTGATAAAACCCAAAGATCCCTCACAGCAGCAGCAGGTGCAGAAGTTACTTGCAGAAATCATACCTCTTCTTAATCTGTTTGTATACCCAAGTATGACAAGTGTGTATGGACTGCATATTAACACAGTACAGGCACTGCTCAGTAGTAACAGAGATCAAGTTTCTTGGAGTATTTTAATCAACCCTGTCCTTATTATGAAAGGGTTCTCATAGTATCAAAGATGATTATCAATTAGTTTTATTATTGATTTTTTTTTACTGCAATTTAAAAACATTTTGTCAAATTCTACGTGTACTATTTATATGCCCAGATACACCTCTCCACATTTTGTAGTAGTTGACAAACCATAACCAAATGCTACAATTCACAATGAAAATGCTACGGCATTTAGCAGCTCTTGCTGCACTAAAGTAAATATTTCATCAGAGTAACAAAACACACCTCTTGTTCAGTAATACAAGGGATACGGTTTGTAAAATGATCATTCCTATCTTGTATCCATACCTTTCTGTAATATATATATATATATATATATATGGCTCTAAAACATATCTCTACTAATTAACAATTAAATTAAAACACATCCACAATTGGTCTAACTTGTGATTTTGGTCTCAATACTTTAAACATTAGCTGTTCCACAAAAATATACAGTTCAACAACATGGTTGTATCAGTAACACGAGGCCTTTTGAAAGAGGCCTATGACATAAAACCAACCATGCAATTCAGTGCTCAGTGTCATCTAACTGATAAATACTTATACTGCATTTTCAAATTACCAGTATCTTCCAAATTTCTCTTTGCAGGCTTACCATGCTTACAAACATGCAGAAAGCAATCACATTTCTCACTTGCCCATAGCAATCACATTTTTTTCTTTTTAAATAGGTCAACTGACAAAGCACAAGCTTCAAGGTGTCATTTTTAGATTACTAACCCTTTCCTTTCTTTCACATATCGCTTCATGTGAAATAAGACTAGGGATTAGCCACATAGCAATAACAGCACTTTTCAGTTTAAGCCTCTAAAAATCAAATTACTAACAGTCAATTAGCATGTACTCATAGCTGCCATACAAGTGAACTGACACCCAGTAGACAATGAAGCTAATTCTTCAAAAGGTGAAGTTTAAAAAAACCCGACCCAAACCCAAACTACACAAGTACAGCATCAAACCTGGTAGATTCCAAAAAGTGGACCTCTGTCCAGAAATTTTCAAAACGGTACACAAAACCCATGCCACCATCAAGCATACATGAGATAAGACATTAATTGTTTATAGATGGAGATGTCCTTATTTAGCAATGGTGATGTAGTACTTCCATAGTACAAATAAGAATCCCCCAAGTCAGAAGCAGTCTGTAATAAAACCCCAGACAAGTTCACATGTCACAGTAACCTGGCATATAAGACTCAGAACATTTTACTCTTATAACAATAACAATCAGTAATTTCGGTACTAACAATTCCAGAACCAATACATTCAATATGTAAATAAGACTACAATAAAAGATACTAAAAAGACAAGAATAGTATGACAATTAAGATTAATTTCTTTTTAACAACAGAAAGTCAGGGTAACATCTGGAATTCTTTTGCACTGCATTTATATATCTTCTGTTTCTCAATAGAAAAATACATCTAGAGAGTCAATCCACAACTGCATACAGCAATCATGTTTTGCCCTTTAACTGCTTTAAAATTAGTTTAAAATAATGTAAATTACAGGAATGATTGTTGCAAATTTGTAAATGTTGGCTATTACAACATCATTACATGAGAACACCAACTGTAAATTATTTACAGGAGAGGTAATACAATTTCCAGAGTACTGAATTATAATTTAGCAGAAGTGTAAAAACAACATACTCACCAAAAACATTACAAAATCTGGTATCATTATCAGCTACATAGTAGATTGTGATTAGGTTTTGTAGTTGACATAGAATATATTCTTAAGAAAAGTGCCAAAATACTGCTACATAAGAATCTTTTTTTTTTCAAAAATCAGTCAGCAAAACCCCCCACAGATTCTATGCTAAGTAATGTCAAAAGAAAACAAGAAAAAAAAGGATGCTGATTGTACAATTATGTCTTATTAAATGCCTTTGAAAAATCTGTAAATTCACTTTCTTGCTTAAAAGTCTGACACAAAACTTACCAAAAAAATCAATAGAAATACCACCATATATGCTTTTCCAGGGCATTTTAGGCCATTCTAAACCTACACATTCCTCCTAAACTGTGAAACACAAGGAGACTGAAAACATTCCGAAACTGGCTGAACTGCTGAGGATTGTTGTGATCAGTGGCAAAACATCCTGCTGGATGCCACTCGCTACCAGTGCAGCCCAGGACCTGTACTGTGGTCCATACGCTCGCACGTTTTCATTAACAGCCCAAGGGATGGGACAGATCACACTCAGTGAACCATTCAAAGGGACCTCAGCAGGCTGGAGAAATGGGCAAACAAGAGTCCCATAAAGTTCAGCAAAGAAAAGTGCAAAGTCCTACACTGGGGGGAATAACTGCCTCCACCAGTACAGACTGGGGGACTGACCAGCTGCAAAGCAGCCTTGCAGAGAACAATAGCAAGCCATGAGCCACCACATGCCCTCGCAGCAAAGAAGCCCAACAGTCTCCTGGTCTACACTGGAAAGAGCACTGCAAAGAGCACTGCAAAAAGCACTGCCAGCAAGGGAGGGATTCTTTCATTCTGCTCACTCCTCGTGAGCTGCAACTCAAGTACTGGGCGCAGTTTTGGGCTCCCCAGTCCAATACAGAAATGGGCATATGAGAATGAATCCAGTTAAGGGCCACAAAGGTGATTAAGTGATTGGAGCATCTTACAGACAAGGAGAAGTTGAGAGAACTGGGATTGTCTCTCTCGCCTGGAGAAGAGAAGGCTCAGGTGATCTTACCAATCTGTGTAAATGCTTGAAAGGGAGGAGTAAAGGAAGAGCCTAACTCTTTCCAGTAGATCTTGTGACTGGACAAGAGGCAATGGGCGCAAGTGGAAATACCAGAAGCTCTACTTAAACATAGGAATGGATCTCCATAGTGTAAGGGAGAGCAAAACACTAGAACAGACTATCCAGAGATCTTCTGGAGTCTCCATCTTTAGAGATGTTTAAAAACCCAGCTTGTCACACTCCTGAGCAACCTGCTCTAGCAGGCCCTCCTCTGAGCTGGGCAATGGGGGATGGACTAGATATAGTCACTCCAACCTCAATTGTTCCATGATTCTATGAAAAGGACAGGGTCTTATGACAGGCATTGATCAACTGAGTCACAAAGAAACTATAAAATGTAAAAGGAATATATATTTTCTCTTTAAGTTATTGCATACAGTGTTAATTTTGCTGCCTTCGTTTTGCCGATCTCATTTTTTCAAATCTCGACTCCATTTCTTCAAGGACTTTTGGTGTGTATCGCACAACTAATTTAACCTTTCCTTGAGCTGCCTTCAGCAGTTCTACTGCTTTTTCATGGTGTTCACCTTCAACACTCTGTAAAGTATAAACCATTTAGTATTAGTAAAGACACACTGAAAAGAGTTTTTTTCTTTTTTTTATACAATTCTATATAAACAAATATATTTATGCATTTATTTATATGTACTCTATTTTCAAGACTGCATAAGGACAATGGCACACAATTTCAGGACTTATGTTTCAGCAAACCAAGTGATGTGATGATAAAAATGCTAATTAGCATTAGCAAAAGAAGCGCAAAAATCACTTTATAAAAATAGTGCAAAAATCTTGTTTAGGTTTATGCTGAACAATTAAATTGTGCAACAATAACCTTAGTCAATTATGAAATTACACTTAAAAATAAAAAACCTCAAGAGAATACTTACTTAAAATTTAATATTGGTTTTCTTCTTTTGCATGCATTTTAAATTTAGCAATCACCCTCAATTTGGTTAGTAAGTTGCCACAGACAACTGCAAGATAGCTGCCTTCTTGATGTTACCCTGCATCACAAGGCAAAACAGTGCATACTGGGTACTTGCAATGGAGCAACTAATGTAGTGTGTTGCTTATCTTAGTGCTCCACATGTCTCTCAGTAAACACAAGACATTCAAGTTCATTTCCACTAAATTGATTAAGAATAGCCAACTCAGGAAGACCAGAATAAAAATGCTTTCCCAAAACAACTCTCGGAATTTCTTAGAATTATATTAGATCCATCTAATTACAATTTTTAAGCAATGGTTCTCAAAAACTGTATCCAAATATATATTCTGGGACAGCATATATTTTATCAGCAAAACTTATTTCTCTCAAACTCATTAAACACAATGACGGGACTACTCCAAGCCTACCTCCCACTGGTGCTATTAGAAGCTAGAAGGCAGGTGATGTACCTGTTGATTGGAGGGTTTCCCCGTTACTATAGTTACTCACAGAAAGAAAAACAACAGTTAAAAAAAACCCAAGTTATTTCTCTTCTATCAGACTTAGACAACACATACATTTGAATGTTTCAATTTTTGTTATTCAAGTGGATGTGTAGGCTGTTCTGTTTAAAACTGGTAATAAAAGGTTTGTAGAGTTCTGTTTAATTGTATCAAAACACCTAAAATTCTGGAGTACACTCAAGATCTCCCACCTGAAAAAAATAAACTTGTTTTTCAGTCATATTCCCTGCAGTCTTGGCAGTGGCATTTTTTATTATTACTAAAGTATAAACTACAATCACAAGAAAGTGCCTGTCATGTATTATGATGATAGCATTCCATCTGTAAATATCAGATATCAATGATTTTTCTGAGACTATATTAGTGCTCTTAACAGCAATTTATGCACTCACTGTATTCTTACAACAATTATATATATTTATACATGTGCATGCACACAGAGTCATTGTTAGCTGTACCAACTGCCTGATGATCAGGTTCAGTTTTGGGTGGAGTGGTGGTATTGCTGTCTTTAAGAGAGTCTGCAGGTGAGGAAGGACTCATCTGAAGACAGTTTTGCACCAGTCCTTCAATGCTTCCTAATAACAGAAGGCTAAGGCAAGGACAGTTGCATCACTACAGCTATGATTTCTCTTATGCCTCTTGAAAAGGACAGCTGGACTCCCAGGTAAGAGTCAGGAGCCAAGTATGTCAGAGATCTGTGCTAGCCAGGAATTCCTAGAGTACAGATACCCAGTATCTGCACCCAGTCACTATTCCTTTCACATGTCAAAAGCCCCCAGAATCTAGTTTGACCCTCAGTCTTAAAATAAAATTTTGTTTACAGGTGTAATGATGAGAATATTATTTTTAAGCCTGCATAGAGCCTCTCTGGAAATAAAAGCAAGTGTTTGGGAGATATTTACATGCATTTGACTGAAAGCTGTCTCAAGTCAGAGCCTGCCCATAACCTCCTCTTTCCAGCCTCCCTTTGTTTTACTTTTTGTATTGTTAATTCTTCAGAAGAGGATACTAAAAAAAAAATCCACATCAGCACTTTAGACATATACTTCCTAAAATACAGTAAAAAGCCTGCTTCTGAAGCTCAGTATAGTTAACTGGAAGGTAAAAAATACCATACAAGGTAACACCGCCTTGTAGTTCCATCTCATTACAGCTTTCATCATGCAGTAGCATTTGTACTGGGAAAAATGAGAATCTGGTCAGCCAAAAGCAACATTTACTACTTACCTTAGATGGTGCAGAAAACTCATTTAGTAAAAATCTGCATCATGAAACTTTGAATGATGAAAAAGGAAGGCAGTTTGTATTTCACAAAATTCTTTGACTACATCTATACAACCCATCAGAATCTGGAATACTGACATAGATAGTACAGTTCCTTTTTGAGACAGATAATCAAAGCATAGTCCTAAAACTCACAATGCACACAACTCTACAGAAACCTGGGCAAATTGGTTTTGTGAGGACAAAAAGGAAGTATTTTGCCAAGATTAGAAGACAAGAAGAAGCTTGTGCCATGCGTATTCTCTGTGCCCCCTCAAGTGGAAACAAGTAGTTACTGCTACATAAAGAGAAGAGAAAACCAGTTCCTACCACTCCATTTACAGAAAGCAGCTGGTCTCCACGTTTCAGGCCTCCATGTCTGTCAGCTATACCTCCAGGGATAATTCGAGAGATATAAATTGGAGAATTTTGTTCTTTGCCTCCCATAATGTTGAATCCAAGACCTTCTTCAGTTTTGGGTAGTTCAACCACTCTGGGATGAGAATGACCTTCACTAGCAGCAAACGCAGCTACCGTGGCCTGTGAGAAACAAGATTTTCTCATTTTTAAGAAATTAAATACAGTCCCTTTAGCTAGACACAGTGAGCAGGCTGAAAACGTATTTTATCTCAAAGTACTTAAATGTTAAGACAAATGAGGTTAATTCCCTACATACCAACACTGGCATGAAAAATTCAGAACTCCAAGAATAAAATTAAAAGGGAAGAAATTTAAAAACAACAAGTCTTGTTATATCTTTTAATAACCTGTTAATCTTATCCATTTTATCAGACATATAGATAATATCTTTCTGAATTTGATGTCATCTTCTGCTCCTGAAGTAATGAACTACTGTACTTTATGGAAGTTATAGTTTGGCTTTTACCTTTGCTGTTGCATTAGCTCTAACTTCTGGACTACTGCTGATATCCACAGTTTCATATACGTGTTCATACACCTTTAGAGGCAAAACAGTTTCAGTATGAGTAAAACAGATATTTTTCTGCTTAGGTAATATAACAAAACATCAGGTGCAACTCAAAAATGTGTAAATTAAAGTACACACCTCTAATGTTACTCCCTGATTCACTACAAGAACAGGCAATCTAACATTCTATGAAGAAAAAAATCTCTCAGCATTTTTATTGCTCAGTCTCAACCTAAATCTTCCCTCCTTCCACAGTATTCAGACCTCACCATGACTTTGGAAATGCTTATGGCTAGGCTCGCACAGCTGTCTCGAGGCATGATGACTATTTTCTCTTGCTTGATTCAAGCTGGAACTCTTCAATACAGATGCATGCAAAAACACTTAAGCGCAGCTCTTCAAGGCTCCGCTGACAACCCATCCCTTCCCGCAAACTCCCAAATTTTCCTTCAACTTTAGCAACTAATTGAATATCTTAAGAAGAAAATAGGATTGAAAACACAGAGACAATAAGAATACTAATGCTAAGGAGGTACTTGCACTGAAGGCAAACACACATCTTCTCATCTCCCTGCCAACCGTTTGTACTTGCTAAGCAGTAAGTACACTGTCCTCAATAGGATGAAAACATTAAGATTACACCTGTGTCTACAAACAGATTTTTTTTTAATCATTCCAGCTGTTATCATCAGTATTAACATCAGCAACAGCAATAGAAAGGCATATCCAATCACCTGAAAGTCTCCAAAAGAATACCTGGAATGAAGATGAGGTGGTGCAAGGCTCTACGTAAAGATGGCATGGATTTGGCTTAAAAATAACACAGGCAATTGGTACTTGGTCTATTCTTACATACCAACTGGGTAACATCCTGTTAGCTGCCAGTAAGGACAGGCTCTCCAAATAACCTTTAAGAAGTGATCAGCTACTAAGCCATTATTTTATACACCTATGCTGTCTCAAATTATTTTCTTTTGAAATTACTTAAAAATAAGGTTTGTTCTATTAAGCTCTGTCAATTTAATACGGCTTTACGAAGTTCAAAATCAGCTTACTGCACTGAGCACAAAAAGAAAAAAGTAAATCATACTGGTCTTTAACTGAAGGTAACTGCTTACATCAAGTTAACTTACCTCTCTTACAGCATTACAGAATTCACTTTGAAGGACCCTTTGCAATGCCTGTAGCTTTTGTGGTGGCACTTCTCCACTTCTCTGTAATTTTTCCAGCAATTCAATTGCTCTGCAGATGTCTACAAAAAAAAAAAAAAAAAAAAAAAAAAAAAGCACTAGTAATGAGGAATGCCTGAGGAATCTCAAGGTATGTTTGGGAGTTGTTTTTTTTTTTAAATTAAGGATGGAGCAGTCTGTGTGCGTGCACTTGCACACACTTTAAAACTACGCTTTAAATTTTGTTACCATAAACTATGTATTTACAAAATGCTACAATAAAACACTGTACTTCCAGCCTGTTATAAATCAACCATAGCAACCCAACCCTGTAACATATCTGGAGCTATCACTGCCATATGCATATTGCAAAGACAATCTGATTTTTCTGCAAAGGACCAAAATATTGGTATGTGTATTAAAATATTGGTAGTGTATACTTCATAATTCATCTACTCTTTGGATGGCATTTTGTTAACACCTGCTATACTATTATCAAATATGCTGTCTAACATTCCTTCTATGTTCAAAAATTAGTTCAATCAGGTATACTCAATACTTCCCATAGAAGACAGCTGAGAACTATCTGGCCTATTTTTTTCCCTCCTCAAGTGCTTATAAAACCAACAGAACTCCTTTTGATATTCTCAGCTGAGAGACAATATCTCCATAGTCTAGAATCCTGAACTTCAAACCTTGAAATTTGTTCCTAAGAGTTCACATTGTCCATTTTCTCATAAATGCTGCTTTGTGAAACTGAACTCCACGAAGGATTTGATTCCAGACCAGTATGACTCAAGACCGGCATCAAATGCAATGTGACATTCTTTTGGCAGCGCCAGACGAGTAGAATATATTCACATCCCTCATTTGTATTTCCAAACTGTTACATTAGTGATTATTTTGAAACACATGAGTTCTTGAACAGAACTAGAACAGTCTCTCAGAAAAGCAGATAGGAAGGATTACTTTCATTATCACAAAGATAAAAAAGCAGTGATTAATCTACTATATAAAATAATGAACAGATTATTTTAGAACAGGATGAGGTCTGGGACACTGCTATGTCCCAAATGCATTACTTCCTTTTTTCTCTAATTAACCTCTAGGTACTCGTTTTTCATGTGAACGCACATCTACTCAATGGTATCACATCAGCACAGAGGACGTGCATTAGCCACAAACTTCTTCTAAAATATGAGTGTAAAAAGAGAGCACTTATAAAACAGGATGAAAAGGCAGTGGGGTGTGCATGTTCTGAAATTACAGTGAAGTGCACCAGCAAGACAGCCCACGGCGATGTTCTGTCCACTCACGTGAATTATCAGACACATCTTACAAACTACTAGATCAAGACCAGGTTGTGCAGTTGATTAAACAAGGTATACCTTAACCACACAGACTCTTCATCCATGGACTGGAAACAAATCCTTAATGGAAAAACACTCAAGCACTACAGCCATAAGGCTCAAATGATTTCTGAAGATAGTTAACGATTCTGTGTGCCATAAGAACTTGGTGTTTTCTGGCAAGCATTTCCAAGATTTACAAGCATCAGTTATCTAAAGCAAAGCAATATCAAAATCTAAATTATCTACTAATAATCTCATGTTCTACAGAGAACACATTTTACACATGCATACATATTTGCTATCTGTATAATTACAAAATAAAAAACCATGCTTTTAAAGCTTTTTATTTCCAAATACATACTCTGTATTTCATTTAAAATCCAAAACAGTAGGTGAAATTAAAGACATTCTAGATGATGAAAAATCACCAACATTCCTAGTAACCCTTGCATTCAGCAACAGCAGTACAAATTATCTTAATTCATGAAGTAGCCCACTGATCAGCTTGAAGTAGTATGATCAAATGGCAATCACAGCACTTCCAATCCTACAACACTCCACATAATACTGAGAAATGTCTAGCAAGTATATGAATTACAACACCACTATCATTTAAATACTTGCAGATGTTTGCAGACAAATGATTATTACATGCACATAAAGACTACAGTTCCTCGCAGTTCATGGATCATAGGCTCAAGAATGGCTATGTTAAGATGTAAGGTGTACAAACTTGTTATCAGTTTGACTAGGATACTGCAAGCAATTTTAAATGGTGACAGCAACCTACTGATACAAGGAGTAGCTGTAGAAATGAAGACTCCAGAACTCTATGGGATAATTTATCTTTTTTTGACCTTCATGTTTTGTCATTAAATTAGATATGCTTCCTACCTGTATCTCTTAACAGACAAATCATTTAATGACATAGCACTTTTCACCCTAAGGTAAAATTGGTTTGTTTGGAAACCAGCTGTGTCTTTTATTAACTACAGACTAAGAACACAGAATTAGCTTTTCAAAAAGTTATGAGGATACACTGAACTGGATTCATTTTAGACTAAACTAAAGCAAAGGACACACTTGAATAAAAAAAGGGCTTTTAGATCAAAGGACCAAACTATTGCTAGAAAGTACAAACCCAGAGCAGTCAGACACAGCATGGAAGTTAGATCCTCAGAACTCAATAAATCTTTTATCACACCACACTTCCTACTCAGGTAGATACAGACAACAGATCCCATCAGCAGGGCACTTTGTTCCCGGCAGTTATTTCATTGTATGTTATTGAGAGGATCACATTATACCAGTGTGGAAGTGCAATTGAGCAGAACTTTCTTCTACTGAACTGCATTAGGCACCATAAGTCAAAAGCTGGATATTCAATCTATCCCAGCAATATTGCTTTAGGAAAAAGAGCTTTGCTGGGAATAACTGGCAAAACACACCTTCTTTCATTTTTCAAGAAAAGCTTGTTGACTGCTGTGTTGATCTAATTTGCTTCCTCCTGAATTATTAGTTGGAATATGATCAGCTGAAAGATGTCTTCCTCACAATATAAACACTATATCTTAGCCAATTGTTCAGCACCAGAGACCAAAATGAATACTATAGAAGTATTCCAATGATGGATTTCAACAAGGATCGATGTAGACGTAACTCCAGAGGTGGACAATTAAAAAAACTGAAACCATAAAACTAACTAAAAAGGAATCCATATGTAATGGAAAAATTGCTTTTCTTTTCACCTTTTCTTCCTTTTTATACCAATTGCCTGTTCTTCACAAATAATTTTTTGTGATCATGGATACTAGATTGAAATCCTGAAAAAGAGAAACATTTAAACTAAAAGAATGTGGGGAGAAAAAGCCAGCAAGATGCTACCAGTCCAAGCATGCGTGAGCAAAACACAGAAAGAGAAAAAACACAGCATCCTCATAGATACTCCCAATTAACCACCTCTACTGCTTAGTTTCAAGTATTCTAGATTCCTAAGCTGTATGGAGAGTTATCACATGTCACCACTAAACTGTAAGAATAAGTGAAATGTTAACAGTTGTTTCATTCCTGCCCTCTAGTGAATTTGGGTGGTGGTGTTTGCAATGCAGCTTGGAAGAGAAAACAATTTTCAATTGCCCTGGTGGTAAGGATAAGGTAACGATTTTAAATCAGCTCATTTTCTACACTATTCTCTCTTTTCTTATGCTATATGCCAACAACATTAGTAACATTCAGTTTCAAGCTGATTATGACTCATCATCAGGTTATGTGCAGTCAACCCCACACAATTAATAGTTTCTTATTTCTGTAAATAAGGCTCTTGCTTTTGTAGGCCCATTATAAGGTGCTCTCTTTTTCTTCTTTTCTTAAAAAGACCAATATGCCTGAAGACCAAATAACTCCTTTGTTTCATTGATCCCTAAGTAACTCTGCAGATTTGTTTGTTTTCATGGACAGAGCATAGTGGTAAGGTAATGAGGTGAAGAAGGATAGGACCTGAGTTTTAAGTCAGCAGACCTTCCAAGCGCAACTAATCCACTGCTGCAGCAGCTGCCCTAATTAACAAGCTTTGGAGTAGAGGGAGTAGATGACCTGCAGAGTGTAAAGCAAAGACCTTACATAACTCACTATTTACAGGCCAACTCACACATTACAAGTGGTTCACTTGTAGAATGGGAAGCAAGGCTAGCAAAAAAAGAAAAACTGAGTTCTTCAGGAGGTAACACGATAGTACCAGAAAAATAAAGTCGGTATGTACAGTGTTATACACCTACAGAAATACATCTAGCACCATGGTGGTCCTAGTGGGAATGGTAGTGGGAAAAGTCAGATCATTCAGTCACCTATGCTTCACCTAATTGTTTTCCTTTTCAAAAACATGATTTCTAATTATCAATAATCATTTCCTATGTAAATTTCATTTTCCCTACTGTTCTAAATACATACCAATAAACCAATCATCTATATTGTTTATAAAAGCACACGTGGATAACGTGGACACTTACACAGTGTCAAATAATCACATTGAAGGAAATTTGTAATTGTTTCTTAAAAACTGGGGATAAATGTCACAAATATACTACAGAAAAATACCCGACTATGTTGTATATTTTATCTATTTTGCTCTTGATTTCAGTCATACACTGCATGTATTAACAATACAAATTAAGCCTGCATACTGGAAAAATGGTGTGAAAACCAACATGAGAGGGTAATAGAGGACAATCATGAACAAGTGTAGAGGGACTCCTGCATGTGTCAGCTATCATCTATAAAAACAAGTAAATTATTATTCTTAATACACAGCTGAGCAGACTGAATTTAGAATTCGAAGAATTCTACTGTGTTCAAGATGAAGTTTTCCCATGAGAGAAACAGAAACCAAGAGTTAGCAGGTTAAGTAAGAGCTGGCAGAAGCGCTGACAGCAGTGAAGGCAGAGCAGACACAGCTACAGAAGGCCTTAAGCGAGTGCACCCATGTAAGCTCAGCGGCAAACTGAAACGCGAAAATAGCCTCCGGGGGCTGTATAAAGCAAAGCCGAAGAGTTCGGTCCCACCGACATGCTTGAAGAGCCAGAAGCGACGGAAACTTGTTCAAATCAGGTCAGCTGTTCAAATCAGCTGCGGCTGCGCACGACGGAGAGGAGCGGCTCAGCTCCTGCGCCAAGCCGGGAGAGCGGCACGGCTACCGCTGCCGCCCCGCGGCCTCAGACCGGGCCGGGGAACGGGGGTGGACGGCCAGGGAGTCGGGACAGCATGCGGCTGCGCGACGGGGGCGGGCCGGGCCAGGGGCTCCACCGCCGCCACCCGCCCGCCCGCCCGCAGCAGAGCGGAAGGAGCGCCCGTCCGGGCCGCGAGCGCGCTCACCTCGCTCCAACCGCACCGGCTCGCCCAGCGCCGCCATCTCGTCCTGCCTGGGCCGGCGGAAGTGACGCGGCGCTGGCGGAAAGGCGCGGCGCGAGGTGGTGCGGCGGCCTAGTCGTGACAGTGGGGGCAGTCGAGGTGTCGCAGCCCGTGAGTGGCGTGCGAGCCGCTGCACTGCTCAGCCTGCGTGTGCACAGCAGTACGGACAGTGCAGGCCAGCAGCGAGTCCCTGCGGAGGCCGGCAGCTGCCTGACTACCCGCCAGTGTACCGGGACATTAGTCCTCTGGACTGTGTGGTGGCCGTATCCTGCTGTGAATTTCAGTAGAAAATGTTCTCTCCGGTTTTTGTCCCATCCTTTAGCGTGAATGAGGACTATTTACACGCTAAAAACACCACACTGCAAGGGCAGATCTTTCTGTGCACCCAGAGTGCTCCTGGAGATGGAATATACACGTGTTAAATATGTAAATAATGTTAAATATACATATATACACACACATCTAGAGAGAAATATATACATAATATACGTTGTGTTATGGGTTGATAAGGGGAGAACAGTAGATGTTGTCTACCTAGACTTCAGCAAGGTTTTTGACACTGCAGAAAACCCAGTGTCCACAAAGGAGACAGAGGAGTCCTGCAACTTTACTCGAATAAAGGGACAGAGACCTAGTGACCTATAGAGGTCTCTCTCTCTGTTTGAACGAAGTTGCAGGACTCCTCTGTCTCCTTTGTGGACACTGGCTTTTCACAGCGTGATTTTCTGCACAACACTGCATAACATCCTCATAGATAAGCTCAGGAAATACAGGTTAGAGGAACGTACAGTGAGGCAGACGAAGAATTGGCTGAAGGGCAGAGCTCAGAGGGTCGTGATCAGTGGAGCAGAATCCAGTTGGAGACCTGTACCCAGGGGCGTTCCCCAGGGATCAATACTGGGTCCGGTCAGCCTGTTTATCCACGGCCTGGATGAAGGGATAGAACACACGCTAAGCAAGTTTGCTGACAATACAAAACTGGGGGGCGTGGCTGCTATACCCAAAGGCTGTGCTCCCATTCAGGGGGACCTTGATAGGCTGGAGAGTTGGACAGAGAGAAGCCTAATGAGGTTCAACAAGGACAAGTGTAGGGTCCTGCACCTGGGGAGGAATTAATCCAAGCACCAGGACAGGTTGGGGGCTGACCTGCTGGAGAGCAGCTCTGCTGAGAAGGACCTGTGAGTTTTGGTGGATGACAGGTTGACCACGAGCTAGCAGTGCATCCTTGCAGTCAGGAGGGCCAATGTTATCCTGGGGTGCACTGGGAAGAGTGTGTCCAGCAGGTCGAGGGAGGTGATCCACCCCCCCCTCTACTGAGCCCTAGTGAGGCCACATCTGGAGTGTTGTGTTCAGTTCTGGTCTCCTTAGATCAAGGAAGACAAGGAGCTGCTGGGTCCATCCATCCGGCTACAAAGATGGTGAGGGGTTCTGGAGCATCTCTTATGAGGAAAGACTGTGGGAGCTGGGCCTGTTAAGTCTAGGGAAGACTGAGAGGTGATCTCATCAATGCATATAAATATGCAGATGTGAAGAGGGTGGTGCCAGATTTTTCAGTGGTGCCCAGTGACCAGACAAGGAGCAGTGGCCATAAATTAAAACACAAAGTTCCACGTCAACATGAGGAAGAGCTTCTTTACTTTAAGGCTGGCAGAGCACTGCAACAGGCTGCCCATGGAAGTCATGGAGTCTCCCTCTGGAGACATTCAAAAGCCGCTGGGACAAGTTCCTATGTAACCTGTTCTAGGTGATCCTGTCGCAATACAGGGCTTGGACTGGATGATCCCTAGTTGTCCCTTCCAACCTCAACTATTCTGTTATCCTGTGATTATTATACTTTATGCTTTGTATTATATATTACAATACTGTATTATTTAATAACTACAATAATACATTAATATCAAATTAATAATATACAGTGAACAGTGTATCTATTATGTATAATAGATGCATTTTTATATGTACATATATACACATATAAATATTGTTCTGCCTGTGTGAAATGCCAGATGTGTTTTATATTTCCTGTTTAGCACCGGTTTAATCTCTTTGTGGGGCTAATGTATTGAATTTACCATCTGTATTAAATCACTGCAAGTACAAGCATGACATACTGTGTGAGTTTCTTCCAGAAAAGAGTAGGAGACTACTTCAGAACATGCATTTATATGCTCTTAATTTATTCTGAGGGTATGACTCTTCCCATTTGCCTTTGATTTTATCTGCATTTTGTATTTTTCGCTTTGAAAGAGAATAGTTTTCAACAGGTCTCAAAGTGTCCGCCAATGTGGCAGTGATGTACTCGCTTCATTCTGTGATTTATTTTAATGTCAGTTCCTCTCAGTTTGAGGGATGCTGCATGTGCATTTCGATGAAAAGGTCATACAAATGGAATTTTGCAGGTGAACAGAATTAAATCCTCATAGACTAGTTTCTGGTGAGAAAAAGTGTTTTAGCAGCTAGAATCGTAGAATGCTTCTGGAATAAAATCCAGATGTTTCTATCAGTGGTGCAGGAACTAATATTCTGTTAGAAGTCATTGAAATTTTAAACAACCTGCTCAGACTTTGGACAGATTAGCCCATGGAGAAAAATGAGTGTTCAGCAATATTTCATAAATCCTAAGACTTTTCCAGAGGACGTGTACAAGAATACATGCTTAAACACATCTTTAAAGTGCTATTATTCTGACTTCAGTAATGACTAAAAATTCAGAAGTTAAAGCAGCTGCTTTAAATTTCCTGTAGACCCAGTGAACTGGACAATGACATTACAAGAATAAGAAAATCTGAAAAGCAAATTTTAAGTAGTGCTTCCACTGTCTACTTGATAGCATTCTCCAGCTTAAACCATATCACTCCAGGAGTTTGCACTGATTTATACCTGCAGAAAAAAAACCAGCAAAACAAACCAAAAAACCCAAACCA
The DNA here is from genome assembly GCF_017639235.1 of Corvus kubaryi. Lineage (NCBI taxonomy): Eukaryota > Metazoa > Chordata > Aves > Passeriformes > Corvidae > Corvus > Corvus kubaryi. The sequence goes on along the minus strand of NW_024581126.1, from coordinate 4,463,337 downwards.
GAACAAAGCTTGGGTTTATAGGTTGTGATCTTTGAAGAATATTGATAATGTTATTGTTAGCAGTAGACAGGCTTCAAATTCCAGTTGAAGAAGTGGAATGCCAGTGCAGGACCACAATGGAAAGAAGAAAAATAGGGCTACAGGCTATACAGAAAAAGAAAAATCCATGCATACCCACTTGCTTTTTCTTTTCTGAGGTAATATTTAAGCATGCTGCTGCATTTTTACAGGATTGCCTGATTTTTGCAGTGGTGCCTTAAGTTACAAAGCTAGGCATTGCTATGGCAGAAGTATTTTAGTGTGGTTTTTATCTTCAAAAAAAAAAAATACTTAAAGAAATAGCCACTGTGTAAGTTACAAGTCTATCTTGACCCATTAGAAGAGAATGAACGTCTCAGTCTATAGCATGCTATATTTTTCTCAAGAAAAATTCTATCTGTAACTGGATACCAACTGATTAAATATTAACATGACAAGCTCTTTGTGCCATTTTAGTCAGGAAATCCTGGTAAGTGTTTGGAGGAAAAAAAGGTCTCAGAAGTAATTCCCAAAGAGTGGGGGATGCTTCTCTGGAATTAATAGGTAAATAGCTTTGTATTTGCATACCAGAAGCTGAGAAGCATGAAAGAGCTAAGCATTAAACTTTAATTGATGTATTTTGCTAACTATAATGAAATTATTAATTTAGACCCTTTTGTCTGTGTCACTCAAGCTCATGACATTTTTACCAGTGTTACTTTACTTGTATCTTTATTGATGAATTAGCTTAGGTGTTACCAGCTGCACTTTAATGCCACACAAAATACTGGTGGCATAGGATACATCACTAGGATGTCTGGCTGACACTCTAGAGTCGTTGCTGAAGGACTACCATGAATCAAGTGATACAACCTAGGTTGTTGTCCCAGTTTGAAAGCAAACCAGTGAGAGACTTGAAATCAGAACTACAATTTAATAGGAAAATTAAAAATAAATGCAATAGTACAAAAACACTGACAGAGTCAGGATACAACCTGATACCCTGTTGGTCAGAGTGGTGGTAGCAGTCCAATTAAATGGTGGCTACAGTCCTCTTGAGGTGATAGATGTGGTTCTGTTGAAGTGGTGATCCTGTAGAAGGGTCTGGTCTTCCTCTGACAATCCAGTGGTGGCTACAAAGCTCTTGTCCTGTAGGAATCCAGTAGGAAAACCTGGCTCTGATATTCCAAACCTCAGATTATATCCAGGTAGGAATGCTTGGTTCCTCCCCCTGGGCGGAGCATCTCACAATGGGATGATGTAATTTTGTGAGTCATGCAGTGAGGCTTGATAGCCCATTAAGAGAAAAATATCTCTCCAGAGAGAGTTAGAAGATAAAGAACACTGCCCCACCTGGTTTTAACAGCTGGCTCATTAACAGAAGATACTTCCCGGAGGGAGTTACCAGGGGTGTGTCACAGTAGAGATAAAGAATACTGCCTCACCTGGTTTTAACAGATGGTGATAGAATACATACTTTCGGTTATTTCTTACATTGTAACTTAGGAAAGTTGTCATTGGAAAATAGTTGCATTCCCAGTCAAAGAGAAAGTAGAAATCAGTCTCAAGTGTAAGATAATTTAAAATGAGAGTACTGTTTGCTTTAGGTGAGAAGTCTTGGTGTGTAAGAAGTTAATTCATAACTAAGAAGATGAGCTTTCTTTATAGATGAATTTGTAAGGTTTTGATCTTTTTATGATAGTGTCCTACCAGGCAGCCAAAAATGTGGCCCTTTTTTTCCTAGATGTTAGGCACAGGTGAATGCAAACATGACAGGATATAGTCTATTATTACCTAGGCAAAATGCAGGTAGAACAATGGTTCAAGAAACTTTGTTCACTTTCTTTCACGCTTCTCCTCAAGTACAAGATCTGGAGTCAAGGTTCTCATGAGAAAGAGACACTCTTTAAAGCTGTGCAAGCAGTCATTCTCATGAACGCCATCATCATCATCATCATCCTATGAGAAGAATAAGAATATTGGAAGAGTAAGAAAATCACATGAATTGTGACTAGCTTTGTCTCCATATAATTCTATGAGTGTATATATAAACTTTCATCTTAGTTCTGTTGGAAACTAGAACTTCCCCTCTCTTTGGACCTATATATGTGTATTGCTGTATATTCTTGTATTAACAGGACTAATCCATAGTGGTCTTGTAGCTAGGTAGTATTTTCCTTCACATCAAGCTGACATGAATTTAGTTAGAAGGAGAGTCTGTAAGATCCTTCAGATGCTGAAGAAGACATTGGAACACAGTTTTCTAAAATTTCATCATTCCAATAACAACTTTAGAAGTGTAACAGTGCTAATCAGTGTATTATTTTAATGCACAGATAGTACAAATCACACCCCTGCAGCATTTATTTACATGTGTGTTTTCACATTTCAAAGTGCTTTCAACATTTTTAGTCAAGTATTAAGTCCAAAGGGAATTTTATTTATGTTATTACTTTAAAAATTACCTAGCTAATTGCTGTAGAAGGTATGTATGTGCCCAGTTACCTCTCAGGAGGAAATGACAATTTTGTAACACAGTACACCAATATGAAAAAAAAATTGACTAGTAATGGGTATCAGAATATGTGCTTATAAAAATTGCAGAGGACTCTTTGCTGTCCACGAAAAACAATGTCTCCTCGGGAAACCTGAAAGGCTTAATTAACCATGATAGGACTTTTGTTTATGATTCATGGCAGAGAAGAGAGTGCAAATTCAATTTTTAGGTTATCAAGACATCTCTTGCCATAGGACTATGATGTTGGTAGAATTTTATTGCCTTAATACCACTGAATTTAATCTCTTTAAATCATTAACAGTTGAATTACTATTTTCAATTTCAGCAACACTTTGATTCACTGACCTAGTCCAGGGTGAGTTTCATGGTCTGCCACACACTGTGATTGATTGCTATCGTCCCTGTCAAAGTTCAGGTGTTTGTATCTATAGAAGGACTTAGTACCTTCTTGGTCATGCAGATAACTAGCAATTTTTTCTGTCTTCATATGACAGAAGATATTTTTGCTCTGCTACATGTTACAGAATATGCATTTTGATAAACCTCTCTCACACTGGTTGATTAACATGTAGTAAGAGTTCACTGTTTTATAAGTGTCACCTAATCTCCATTTGAATTATTTTTTCCACATAAAATTTGATTATGTGAGTTGTCTCTGAATTTTTCTAGTCACTCCTGGTGAATGTGGGAGCACATAGCAGATACATAGAGAGCTCTGCCTGTTGCACTTTTTTAAAATCTTGTCAGTGTCAAACCCTGCCCGCCCCCAGCCTTTTCTATAGATGAAAATGCTGTTTACTGATGACAGGACTGACAGAAGCAGCAAAGTCAAACTGTAAAGTCAGTGATGCATCTAAGTGCTAATTACGATTAGTACTCAGAAATAATTAAATGCATCTGCTTTGTTTCAGAGGAAAATAGTTCATCTTGCAAATGTTCTTTTTTAATAAAATACACAGTAACTCTGAAAGACCTCATACAGATGAGACTTGATGCGTCATCTTCAACGTCTTTTCCAACCCAGTTGATTTTGTATTTCTGTCAATTCTGTGAGACATACCTTACTGTATGATGTAGTAAACAGACACTGTAGTACAGCTCTGCAGGAACCACTTCACCATTAAGTTTTGAAGAAGAGCAAACTTCTATTTACAAAACAGGATACTATTATATATTAATAATATTAATATATTATTATACATTAATAGTATTATCAAATAGTTTCGTATTCCATAAAGAACCAAAACCTCCTTTCCAACATTAATTTTACCGAACTTACCATTTTCCATATGCAAGTGGTCATAATACAATAATTTAGCTGGCACAATTCTCACCTATAAGCAGATTTTCCTTGGTAAAAAATTGAAATTATTTAGGGAATGAAATTGTATTAATTGGTGAATTTCAGAAGAAACAGAGAATGTTTCATTTCACCTTGAATGGCATAGGAATGTTTTTGAAAGGACTGTTTGTAAGTTGTGTCTTTCTGCAGAGTCACAGAGATAAGTTAATATTGAATTAGTAACATTTGCCTGCCTTTCAAGTGTTTTTCTTGTTTAAGTAACCTACGACACAAAGCAGTGGGGAAATGTGGCGACTTTAAAAGATACTGTATTTTACTTTATGAAAAGTTATTTGAACCCTTAAAGTTTTGATTTTACTTTAAAAAAGAACTAGTGTTGAATTGAAGCTACCCAAAATAGATTTGGCAGAATAGCCTTTTGTTAGGAGTCTATAAACATACTGAATCTCTTTCTGCTTTCATCACTGGAAGCAATGTGTGGCCTTAGCCTCTGGGAAGGCTGATCGAAAGAAGAAACTGCCTCTGCACTATGCTCTACTTCCTTACTTGAACTTGGCAGAGCTTTTTGAGTGGGAAAGGGGTGGAAGCTGCAAATTCAGTGTGTGTCCTGCACAAATACAGGCATGAGTTAGCAGTGAGTTCCAAAGTTCAGTTTTTATTGAACTATACTCTGCAAGGAAATAGTTCATAAGGGGAGGATGTTTCCTGCTAAAATATAATATAAGTATCCATAAAGCCTTTCATAAAGACACTTAAGGAAAACTTTCCAGATCTTGATTATCACAGATGTTACTCAATACCCATCCTGCCAGGGGCAGGAAAAAGAGATTCCCTCTCTTGCTTCTGAGAAGAACGACATTCCTTCCCATGGGGCAAGCATGTTGGATGGAGTGGCTGGGTGACACTGGTCCTGACAGGAGGCAGTAATTTGGGTGGTGTAGCTTTGGTCAGGTTGAGCTGTGCACTCTCTCTTTCATGTACTTTTATTATTAATATTGTTGCTATTACTGTTCATTTTCTTATCTCATTGCTGTTTTCAGTAAATTGTTCTTATCTCAGCCTGTGATCTTTGCCTTTTGTTCCTCCAATTCTCCAATCCGCTGCAGTGGAGAGGGGAAGAGGGTGGAGGGAAAGAAGTGAGTAAACGATGTGAAGTTTTGGAGAGTCTCAGTGGGGGCACTAAATTCGGGAGTACTGTTCCTAAACCACAATGGCATTAATTGGCACCCAACTTGAGTCACAAAGGGTTGAGATAATAACAGATCTGCCCAGAGCAGGTTGGAAACAAGTTTGATTTAAGCATTTGCTGTATTAATTCTGGAGCCACTGGTCACAATGTTGCTTGGTCTGTTTATGTGGGTGTGGTACCTAACCCTGTATATCTTTCCATATAAGTGCTACGTGCCCATCATGGAGCTCTTTTTCAAAGCAGGAAGAGGGATCAGGATTGCTTTGTTGCTGTACAGTGGAATATCAGCTTATGATGTGATTACATCAAGGGCAATGGGGGTGTTTTGCTATTCACTCTCAGTCAGGATCACTTCAACTTCCAGTACAGGCAGCTGTTGGGATCCCCTGTCCCTCCAGAAATAGAGATGGATTCTGCCCCTACGGATCTTGATGGCATCAGGGTACATTGTTCCCACAGGTGTCAACTAAAGCCATATACTACTCTGGGTCTGATTTGCCAGACCATCTGATCCACACCATCCAATAGATCTGATTTCCCTTTCCCCCACCTCGCTGCAGGCGGGGCCTTTCTAGTTCTGGTCACAGTGCTCATTGCTCACTTCTTGTAGATATGAACTGGACATCCTTTCAAGAGGATCAGGAAGTAACATCAGCCCTTTTACTCTGTCTGAGGACCTGAGGACTTGCCCCCTGGAAACTGGAGCAGCATTTATCCTTGAAGAATTTCTTCCTCTCAACTCACATACCTGTGCTGCTAGGGCAGAGGAGGGTTTTCCACTCCACTTCCTCTCCGTGGTCAGGCAGGTAAATCCACAGGTTACCTCTTGGTGTGTACCCTCTCTCTTGGTGCTTCTTCCCAACAGCAGAGACTCTGGTCTGTATTGGTGGGGCGTGCTTGAGTCTTTCAAATCTGTCCCTGGGCTTGGACAGTCTTTTCACAGCCAAGGTGCAGGTAGATAGGTAGGACAAAAATGATCATTATATTGCCAGAGTCAGCACTGTTTGTTCTCCTTCCTTCATTGACATCAATGCCAATGAGTTGGTGTACAGCAATGGCACGCTCCATACAAACTTCTGCCATATGGATTGTGTACACTGGACCTCATCTGGATCTACAGGGGACTGCTCATCGTTTGAGTTCCTCCAGCACAGCTAATTCTCTCAGAGGCTGGATACCTTTCTCCATGGCATTCCACCTGCTTGGGCACACTACTAGGTCATCTTTGAGAGGATGCCTTTCCCTCACACTTGAAAGGAGTCACCTCCAGAGGCTGAGAGGTTGTGTCCTCTTCCCGATTCTCTTGTCAATGCCTGCATCCCAGGACAGGGACCCCAGCTGCTCGGCTACCATCTAGTTTCATATTTTGGGTTGCGATATCCCAGCATTGGAGCAGCCAGGTCACCAGGGGCTCATGTGACTGGCAGCTGAATTCTTTTTACATATTTTGCAGTTCACCCAGGGATAGGAACCAGAATTATTCCTGGCCCCGCCTTTTCTGAGGGCCTTGTTTCCTCTTCATCCCTCACTAGGCAAACTGATTTGGTCTTGGATTTCTTCGTCTATATAGGTGCAACTGCTACCGGCACAGGTTGTTCCTGTGGTTCAGCTGCAGTTTGAATGGCCATGCTTCCTGTTGCTCTGCTTTCCTCCTCCTCCCTGAGGGTGCTGACTAGTATCAGGCAGTGTCTGATAAGTAGTAGCCAAGGCCTATCAGGCTGCATACCTTCATGCCTCTCTGGAGTTACCACAGCCTTTTTCAGTCAAATATTTCTGCCATTTTATCAGGGTCCTGCTGTTTTTCAGGGGTGAACTTCCAAACCACTGGAGCAGAATAATCCTTCAAAAGATGACCCATTTTCTCCCATATTCCATGCCACTCATGCCTATCCACTCTTGGGGCAGATCTCTGAATCTCCCTAGAAATGTCTTTCATGACTCTAAGCATGGTGTGGACCCCACTGAGGAGACCCGGAAGACTTAGCAACAAGAATATGCCTTCCTTAACATCCAAAGGGAATTCAAGTCTCAAAAGCTGTTGTAACAGGCGTGATGGAGGAAAAGGGAGTAAAAGGCTGGGGAAAATCATCCTCCCCTGTTCCCTCCACAGACTGGATACGATTATTAATGGACTCCCAAAGGTAGTGCCCAAGGTAAGGGGCGGAGAGCAGCACTGCATATACATCCCAAAATACCCATTGTGACTGGCCCAGAGGCCCTGTGTGTAGATACAAAAATGCTGCTAGCAAGGATTTTCTTGCTAGCTTCTAAGTCCGTGAGAGACTTTTCTCTCTCACAGAAGAGGTAGCAGAGTTATGTAAACAACCAAGCCACCTGCAACCTTGGAAAGTCTTGTTTATGGTATAGTAGAAAAATATTTTGACAATGGATGTTTTAGGAGTTTAGCCAATCACCCCAAGGGGTGGCTGATCCTTTGTCCAATTAGACTATGAAGAAAAAAGTCTATAAAAGAGTGTCTTGGTTTGAAAGACAGGTGTCTGCTAAGGAAGGCAGAAGCCTGCCTTGGAATGGCAGATGTAACCCCCTTCCCTCTGAGTTATTATAATTTTGAAATCAAGGGCTTTTAGGCAAAGATGTGGGAAATAGGAATAACAGTTCTTTACTATTCTATATCTATATGTGTATAACCAGTCAAACAAACAGCAATAACTATGGCAGGAACAGCAAACAATCACAAACCCAGCCCCAGCCTTCTCGGCTGTCAGGCTATTTCCCCTCGGGTGCAGTTCCGCTCGCAGCCGGCAGGGGCGCTGGCGGCTCCCGGTGAGCAGGGCAGGTGCGATGGTTCCCCCGCGGCTGCAGGGGGCGCTCCGGAGTGAGCTCGGGGAGCACACGGCAATGGTGGCCTGGGATCCCGGGAAAAGGATGGGACAAAGGCTTCACAAACCCCTGGGCAGCTGGCCCCGGTGTCCGGCCGGACCCTCGGGAACAGCAGGCTGGAACAGCAGGCTGGAACGGCAGGGACAAGCACAAATCCTGGATGGCAGATGAGATGTATCCAAATGGAGAACCCCCCCCCCCCACACCCCGGAGGTCTGGGCAGGCAGGGCGAGCAGGGCTACAATTGTAGCGAAGGTTCGAAGCAGCAGCGGGGCAGGGTGGCCACAGCCCGGCTCCGAGCGGGGCAGGGAAGGCGGGCTTGGGATCTTGGAGCTTCTCCAGTAGTGAGGAAAAGCAGCCAAAGAAGCAGACTCCTTCTCTCTCTTGAATGCAGAGACCAACTGCCCCCACACCCACGTGAAACGAAAGAGTAGCCAGGCGCACCCCACCCCCAGTGGGTAGCTGTAGTGGTTTTGGTTCAAAATATTCCTTACTTACTTATTTTCCTTCTGTGAGATAAGAATTAGGAGAAAAGCAAAGCAGGCACAAACCTTAAACAGTTGCAGTACAATGAAAGAGTTTTATTACTAATAGAATTAAAAGTAAAGAGAAAATAACAAAACAAAATTAAAGCAAATCCCCCCCCCCTCCAGCACTTCTCTCCTTTTACCCAGCTCACACAAGGGATAACAGAACATGGGATGTTAGTCAGTGTTCCAGTTCTTGAAAAGTCCCTCTCTTATGCTTAAGGAAAAAAGGGTTTTCCTTCAGTTGCACGTGGTTCCCAAACTGCCACTAACAGCAGATCCGCCCGGAAACAAACAATCTGCTGTGTGTAGAACATCTCTCCCATGAAAAATCTCACAGTTCCTTCACACTACAAAACATGGGCCATCACATGGGGTTATTCATCTTTTTAAGGATAAGTTATTTTGGCCTGCACACAAAGGCTTTTCTTCGCCACAAGTCTCTAACAGCCTCTTACTACTTCTATATAGCCTGGCATAGGCATTCTTCACAATCTTCACAGGCACACGAAGATACTCCATCCCCCCATGTTCTTCAAATGGATTAAAGAGACAAACAGTTTGTGGTATTACAGTTTCTTACCATGGCCTGCAAGAAGGTTTCTTTTAAGCTGCGCGCCGGAATCGCGGCACCGCCCTCTTTCCTCCCGTCGCCATGCTCAGCTCCGTCCCACGTGACTCACTTCTCTGTCTCTCTGACTCTGACGCCACCATGTTGAAGGGTGTTCTTGTTCAGGCTTTACGGTGGGGAAAGCCTCACTCCCTCTGTGCTGCTGGCTGTGTAGTGTCCTCTTCAGTTCAGCACGAAGTGTGCTGGCTGCAGACAGGAGGCTCTGCCGGCTCCCGTTGACTCCGCCGGCTCCGCATGGAGAGGAGAGGGACCCGCCTGTCCCCAGAAGCCGTGCTGGAGGGGTTTAGCTGTGAGCAGTCCAGGGCTGGTTTTAGCTGCCTGCGGCTCTGGGACAGGCCCCCCGCAGCGACCCAGGGTCCATGCCGCAGTGTTGGGAAAGGGGGAAAGGGGCAGTGGCCCCGGCCCGGCCCAGTGGGGCCGGGAGGCTCGGAGCCCCCCCCACCTTCCAGCAGGCGAGCTCCGACAAAAGGGGAAGTCCCGCCTTTCTGTGCGGTTTAAATATGCAAATTGTGAGAAGCGTAATTGGTCTTAAAGACTGTCCGTCAACTCAGGGTCAACCCAATACAGTAGCTCTTCGTTTTTCTTAAGTATCCAGCGATTTGTCCTCTTAGCAACAGTATGGGGGGAAAATTCCTTTAACAGAAAAAAAACTAGAACTCTTAAAACCCCAACAAAGAGTTTGTAAAATAATTAAATAGGTCAATTTGCTGCACAATTCCTGCCTGCTGGATCTTCCCTCCTCCTCCTCCCTATGGCTGCGGGACACGGTGATATACCCTAGGGCCCAGGCCTGCGGTAATACCTGTGTATCCTTGGCATAGATTATCTGAAGAGAGAGTATTTCAAGGACCTAGAAGGGCACTGCTGGGCTTTTGGGATAGCTGCCATGTAGACAGAGGAAATTAGACAGGTGAACACCTTGTGTGGTCTCTCAGAGGTCCCTTCTGCTGTGAGACTGCTGAAGGCCGAAGAACAGCAGGCATCACTTGCTACCACAGCAGTGCACTGTTGTCAACACTGCACCAACTGGGACTGCCCACCGTGAGATTATTCATGAACTGGAAATCCAGGAAGTGTGTGGAAAGATGGCTGGGGGTAAAATTAGAAGAAACTGAAAAATTATATTCACATCCTAACAGGAGTTATAACAGTATGGGAATTATAGAGTAAAATACAGCTGCTACTCCCTGGATGGAATGCAGTTGGCATGCTTGAGACCTATTGCACAATGAATCCCCATATGCACACTCTGCAACTAAGCACCTGCCAAGAGGGGTGGAATGGAGGGTGGAGCAGAGTGGAAGCACCTTGGCAAAGCTCTGTTTAAATCCTTGCAGAGAGGAAGTCAATGCCCTCCTTCCCCTTCCAGCTCCACTTCATGTTTACAGGAGCTCAGAAACAGGAAAAAAAGAGAAACCAGCTCAGCAGTGAATTCCTGGAAGAAAAGTCCATCAGGGCAATAAGGCGCCTGTGGCTCCTCCCCACAAAGCAGGAGCTGTGAGGAGCACAGGGCGGGGGTCGGGGGGAATTCCAGGACGCAGAGGTGGACATTGAATCCTCCTGGGTCTCCTTGGCACCACTGCCCCAGGCAAGGATGATCCTGAATATCCTCCTGGACCTGTCCCAGGAAGGTCCCTGCTCCCCTGTGCAGGAAGGGGAGGGGTAGAGACAACCTTCCTACACTCAACCCACCCACTACCCCCTGCACTGGCTTCCCCCTCGGGGTGCTGACTCCCTGTTTTAGGGTGTCCAGCCCTGCTCCCAAAGGGAGAGTGCCTGGCAGCAGTGATGGGCACAACCAACCTTTGTGGGAGGCTGGGAGCACTGGTGAGGGAGGGGGCTGTTCCTGGTGACCCAGAACTTGGCTCCTGCTGTGAGCCAGGGGCTTTCTGCCTGCTGGGCTGCGGGAACACCCTCTCTGAGCTCTGTGACACCCCCAGCCCCACACCCACTCCTTGCCACAGCTCCTCCCAGACAGCATCCGCTACGGACACGTCCCCCGCTACCGTCCCTTGGCCAGGGGCCTTGTGGCTCATGCCAGACCCTTCTTCCTCCCCAGGGAGTGTTACTATCCCAGGTAAGGGGGGATCTCCCTGGAGACCAGGCCTCTCTAGCTCAGCTCCCCTGGAGCCAGGCCGCCATCTGAATCCCACATGCCCTGAGCCAAGTGAGGACTAGCGGCTGTCTTGGCCACAGTGACCACAGGTAAATCGAGTTTCAAACCTCTGACAAGAGGAAAAGGGCCAGCAAAACCTCAGCTTGGGGCATGAGGAGAGCAGACTTCAGGCTACTCAGGGAACTGGTAAGCAAGGTTCCCGGGGAAAATGCTTTTGCAGGTGCTGGGGTCCATTAGTGCTGGTCACTTTTGAAACGTCACCTCCTGAGGGCACAGGAGCAGGTGATTCCCAAATGTCGGAAGCCGAGCAGGTGAGACAGAAGGTTGGCTTGCCTGAACAGGCATCTTCTCTTGGAAAGAAGATGGAAAAGGAAGTCGTGTGCCCAGTGGAAGCAAGGTCAGGAGAATACAGAGATGCTCCTTGTCACTTGTGTTGGTTTAACACAGCCTGGTTTTTTGGTGGGTGGAGGGGGAAGCCACAGAGGTGGCATCTGTGAAAAGCTGCTAGAAACTTCCACTGTCTCCGACAGAGCCAATCTCTGATGGCTCTGAAGATGGACATGCTGCTGGCCCAATTAAAGAAGTTGGTAACGCCTTTGTGATGACATATTCAAGAAGAAAAAAACTGTGCGCAGTTCTTCCAAGGGGTGATGAAGTGCCGTAGCTGGCACCATCCCGGCGCTGCGAGCATTTGCCTGCCTAGCTGCCTCTAGCCAGCCACGCCGTGGGCAGAAAGGCAGGGGCAGTGGCGGCGGTGGTTTCTCCTTCCTGGCGCCACCATGCGGCCACGTGGCCACAGCCATCTCAGCATGGCTCACAGCGAACTTTTCCTGCTTGGCCACTTTTAGCCAGCCATGCTCCGGGCAGAAGGGCAGGGGCAGCGGCAACGGCTTCTCCTTTTCGGCACCCCTCATGAAGAGAGGCATTGAATGGCGCCAGCACCACGGCGGCCACAACTGCCCACATGGTGATGACAGGGCCATGTGGCTGGTAACGAGGGGCATGGCGAGCGATTCCCCAACATGAAGCCTGGACGAGATCAACTCCTCGGTGCTGCGAAGTCCTGCAGAAATCTTTGAACTGGTAGAATTTGTTGGCAATGGTACTTACAAGCAGCCATTTTTCCCTTCTTAGTCGGAGAAAGAGGAGGTAGTGAGGACGTGTGGCAGAAGACAACATGGCAACACCAAGATCAGTGGAAAGAAAGAGGGGGAGGAGGTGCTCCAAGCGTCAGAGTCGAGATCTCTCTGCACCTCTGTGGTGAGGACTATAATATAACAAACTGTCTCCCTGTAATTCATGAAGTCCATGGGGGGGATGCAGAGATCCACTTGCAGCCCATGGGAAAAGGTGCTCACGCTGGAGTGGGTGGATGCTAAAAAAAAGCTGTAATCCAGTGGTAGATCTGAACAGAAAGAGAGGGTCTTTGTTTCCAGAGATAGAGGGCCCTTGCTTCCAAACTAGAGCAACTTATCCGTACAAAACTACACCCCATGGACTAAAATGACCCACGCTAGGCAGTTGTGGAAAGACATGGGAGGGTTAGGTGGGACTTCTACTTGTGAACCATGCTGGAGAAATTCATAGAGAACTGTCTCCTGTGGGAAGGACCCCACGGCATAGCAAAAGAAAGAAACGCCCCTCCGTAAGCAAACTAAAGAAAGATTTTTCAAGTAAAGAACTGACCAAAACCCTCACACTCTGTCTCCCTGCACTGTTGGTGGGAAGGAAGGAGGGGCTGGAGGGAAAAAGGTGTTTTAAGGGCTGATCTTATTCCCCATTATCCTCCTCTGACTCTGCTAATAATAAATTTCTTTTATACCATTTAAGTTTGAGCCTTAGAATATTTTTCTCCCAATCCTTATCTCAACTCATGAGCCCTTCGTTTTTCTCCCCTCTTCTGCTCAGTTATAGCAGAGTGACGATATGCTCACAGCTTGCTGAGTCGTCTGGCTCACTGTTCTGTGCCTTGGAAATGCTCCAAGCTGCTGGGAGAGGCAGCACAGGCGATCCAGCACCTCAGTGGCTCCGAAATGCGGCAAGTGATAGCTGTAAAGCTAATGGCAAAAGCAGAAAAAAGAGGTAGAAATACAGCCCAAACTCCATGCCTTTATTCCTGTTTCTTTATTTCTACAGTCCCAAGAGAGACAGGAGATGCTGTTCACAGAAGAGAAGGCAGGAGCAAGAGGGGCGGAGCCAGCTGCACTGCTGACTTTTCTTTGGGGGAAGGGAAAGGGGAGAGCTAGTTGTGGACCCGGGGTAACCAGCCAATTGGACTCTGTTTCGGGGGAGTCCATGCTACTTTCAAGTTTTACCCATGCTTGGAACAAAGGGGATTCAGAACGCATGGCAGGGGCAAGTCCGGGTATGTCTGGGCAATCCCGGGGCCGGGCTGCACCTCGAGGCCAGGCAGCAACAGCAGAGGAGAGCAAGTGAATAATTTTTCGTGAGTGCCTAATATCTTAACCAGTGTCAAACCACGACATCACCGTAGGTAGAAATTTTGTGTGGCCAAAGCTCATCTGGAGATGAAGGTGGCTATTACCGCAGGCCTGGTTCCTATGGTATATCACCGTGTCCCGCAGCCATAGGGAGGAGGAGGAGGGAAGATCCAGCAGGCAGGAATTGTGCAGCAAGATTGATTTATTTAATTATTTTACAAACTCTTTTATAGACTTTTTTCTTCATAGTCTAATTGGACAAAGGATCAGCCACCTCTTGGGGGTGATTGGCTAAACTCCTAAAACATCCATTGTCAAAATATTTTCTACTATACCATAAACAAGACTTTTCAAGGTTGCAGGTGGCTTGGTTGTTTACATTCCCTGCTACCTCTTCTGTGAGAGAGAAAAGTCTCTCATGGACTTAGAAGCTAGCAAGAAAATCCTTGCTAGCAGCATTTTTGTATCTAGAATTCCCCCTTTTTGTTTGATAAGAGAACAACTCTACTGTTAATCCTAAATAGACATCTACATCAGTTATTAATTCTAAATATGTCCGTAAGGCTTTAACTATCTGACTCCATAACAAGAAATTTAAAGTTCAGTCTCTGCTTGTGGAAGGACCATCCCAGTCTCTGCTTGTAGAAGGACCATCTGCCTGATGGTTGACATCCTGGTCATCATCAGGAGAGTCATTAGGCTGATGATCTACATTCTGGTCGCCATTTGGATGGTTGGCATTCTGGTCGCCATTTGGATGGTTGGCATTCTGGTCATCATTTGGAGGTTGCCTGTTCTGCCTCTGGTGGTAGGTCAGGGCGAACGCATTTTGAAGGTAGCCACCGTATCCCAGTATCTGTGGAAACGCAAGCATACCCACAACCCCAAACAATAAGCTCATGAGGGCCTTCCCACTGGTTAGTGAGTAAATTCCGTACCCAGACCTTTGCCCGGGGCAGTTGTCTCTCGCCTGCAGACTGCAATGAGAGAAAATGATTCAGAATAACAGGATTATTTGAATTTTGTGGTACTGTAAGGTGATTAATTGTATACAAAGCTTTCGCTAGTCGGCTCTGTGGGGTTTCTCCATGCATTCCCCTTTTCTGTTTGTCCAAAACACGCTTCAAGGTACCATGAGCGCGTTCGACAATGGCTTGGCCAGTAGGAGAACGTGGGATACCAGAGGTATGGTCTACACCCCATAGGTGTAAAAACTGCCACGTCTTCTCCGAGGCGTAGGCAGGACCATTATCGGTTTTCACAGAAGCTGGCACGCCCAGGACTGAGAAAGCCAATTTCCAATGGGCAATGACATCACGGCCCTTCTCTCCAGTGCGAGCAGTAGCCCATATAGCCGAGGAGAAAGTGTCAATAGACACATGCACATATTTCAGCTGACCAAATTCTGGGATGTGAGTTACATCCGTTTGCCAAATCTGCAAGGCTTTTAGCCCTCTGGGGTTTACCCCCGCTGGCAAAGGCGCAGCGAGTCTGTGACAGTCAGCACAAGCACTGACAATGTCACACGCCTCGGTTGGCGTTAAATGAAACTGCTTCTGCAGGGTATGTGCACTTTGATGGAAGAAACCGTGCCATGCCTTGGCTTGTGCAATTCTGTCAGGCTGAGGCCCTACCCACGCAGGGTTGGCCAGCATGTCAGCCCTGGCACTGCCTTCTGTTAGAAACCCTGGTAAATTGGTGTGGCTTCAAATGTGCAGAATGTAATACGGATGCACTCGAGCCTGAATTGCAGACCACAAGGTTTGCAACACCGAAAACAGCCGCATTGTTCACCTCCTTCAGAAGTGAACAATCTAAGCGTTGGGTGATATCTGCTACATAAGCAGAGTCAGTAACCAAATTCAAAGGTTCCTGTGAGAATCGCTGAAAAGCCATGGTAACAGCCCTTAATTCAACTAACTGAGCAGAGTCTGGCTCAGATTGGTGTGTTAATCAACCACTGCAAAGGCAGTGTAGGATACTGTGCACCCTTATGCACAGTGACCCCTGCTAAAAATTTGTCCCAATTCATACGCCCCAAGCTGCCAACACATCCCGTCCCCAAAGGTTAAGGGTAGTGGTAGCAACATAAGGCCTAATCATAGCTGTGTGCCCCTCTGAGTCCTTCACCATCACAGGCCGTTTGCTTAAATAGCCCTGTGTGGTTCCTCCTACTCCTGTGATGGCCAATCCCACTGGGGCTAAAGGCCATGAGGGAGGCCATGCAGAGAAGGAGATGATAGTTACATCAGCACCGGTATCAATCAAACCTTGAAGCTGAATCCGGGTTGGACGGGCATTCGTCAGGATCAGGGTACATGTCATCTGTGGCTTTTGGTCAGAGATGTCTGCAGTCCAGAAGGCCTGCGGAAGTTCCGTAGATCCACTGCCGTTATCTTCGTGAGTTTGTTGTTCTATCCTGGGGACACAAGACTTAAAAGGCACTAATTTAGCAAGGCAGGTCTTTTCAGGAATAGTTACAGGGGGTTTTTGCGTGGAGATCATAGCGCAAATCTGACCTTTAAAGTCAGCGTCAATAACTCCTGAGTGCACTAAGATTCCTTGATGGGCAACGTCAGGTTTTCCCACCAGCATTGCACTGGATCCCTGGGCTAAGGGTCCATATGCATCCAAGAGAACCTTATAAATACCGCTAGAGTCTAAGATGACTGCGGCTGCGGTGTGGACGTCAAACCCATCTGATCCCTGGGTGCCGTCTGATCCCTGGGTGCCATCTCTAGGGTGGCTGGGTAGGCCTGTGCCTGTACCTGTGCCACTCTCTGGGGGAGCGACTGCATCAGAGAGCAATTCCCCCTCCTTGCACCCCGGCGGAAGTTTCCCGACAAAGGCTGACCATTGGCCTGACTCTGGGATCTACAATAGTCCGAGCAATGCCCTGGCCTGCCAACACCTCTTGCACTGGGGGATCGCTGTGTTCTCTTTTTGGCTCGGCTTAGGCCGCTTCCGTTTCTTCACCTGTTTTGGTTGCTTTGGTTCACGACCAGAAGATGTGTGAACAGGCTGCAGGAATGAAGCCAAAGCAGGCCTTTTCTGGTTCCCAAATCCCACCTTAGCACAGGCTTCGACCATGTCTGTTACCTCAGGATCCCCATGGTAAGGCATCTATGATTTTTCTGCACTCCTCATTTGCATTATCTCTCACTAACTGCCTTAACAACAGCTGTCTTAACCCGTCATCCTCAACCTGCTTCTCGAGAGAAGCAGCGACTTTCTCTACAAAAGACAGGAATGACTCTGATTTCCCTTGAACTATTTCAGTATATCGCTTTCTGGGCGCAGACAGCTCTATGGTTTTCAACAAGGCAGCCATGCCGACCTGTTGAGCTTGCTGCAGGACGCTAGAGGACAAGTTACCCTGTAGACTGGGATCAGAGAAGGGACCAGTCCCCATCAAAGCATCCATTCCTGCTGTCTGTCTAGGATCAGCAGCAGGGAGCTGCATATTTGCTAATGCAGCCTTGCCGGCCAGCTTTCTCCAGGTTTTCTCAAAAACTGTAAATTGTACAGGTTGAAATAGAATTTGACCTAAGTGTCTGATATCAAATGGAGAAAGCAAATCTGTATTTATCACCTTTATTATCTGCATAACCTCAGCAGAACCTAGCCCATATTGTGCCGCCTTGGATTGGAGGTCTTGGGCAACTTTCCAAGCTTGTCATGCTCCCCTGAATCTGGGAGAGCCTTATACACTGGGAAAGCTTGGATCTCCCCTTTTGGGGAAGCACTACCATCCTGACTTCTGGCACAGCCTGCGGATGGAGTGTAACAGCTTCCCGGTTACCCCCAGAATCCTCAGATCTATTTGGCATTCCAAGTGTTTCCAATAACCTCCAGTCATCCTCCTCCAATGCTCGCATCTTAACTAAGAAGCGACTGTAGTGGGTCGGACGCACTGTTACCGTGCAGTCCTGAAAGGTCCAGGGGCGAGACCGGCGCAGCCTTTTTCTTCGCCGCGTGGCTACAGCCGCCTGACGACCTGGGGCCAGAACCTCATCTGCCTCACTTCCTGACGAGGAATCATCAGGCAAAGGCAACTCTGAGGTTCCGGGAGTGAACAGAAACGGACGGGGAGGGGCACTTTGGCTAAGTTTGCTAGAGCCAGAACAGACAGCACAGACTGCAGTTGCCTGCGCTGCAGTTTGGACAGCAGTTTCTTTACGGGATGCTGTCTTGGCCAGTCCCGACTGAGCCGGTACTGAAGCTGCTGCCGCTGTCTCTGGGGCTGCAGCCGCGCTCAGTGCCGTGCTTGCCTCTTGCACCGCAGCTGCGTTCGGCGCGGTCGCCGCTTCCGCTGCTGTTTCTCGCTCCCTGGCCGCGCTCGGCGTCGTCACTGGCCGGCGGTCTGCGGCCGTGCCCTGCGCCGCCGCCCCCAGCCGCGTCTCCGCAGCCGCCGCTGCTTCCGGGTTCTCCCGCGGCAGCGCCGCTTCCGGGTTCGCCGCTGGCCGCGCCGTTTCCTGGCTCGGAGCCGCGTCTCCCGTGGGCAGCGCGGGCGGTGCTGGAGGTGCGGGCGGCGCGGGCGGCGCAGGCTCGGCACGCCTCGCACGGCAGGGTGCCTCGGGCATCCGCTGCTCTAGCAGGCTGAGCAGGTCCTCCGTCCTTCGAGATAGGTTTGGTAACTCTGTCAGCAAAGGCAGATGCTGTATTAAAACGTGGATGGCTCTGTTCTGCGACTGCGCAGAACAGTCCAGAGCCAAGAAGGGCAGCGTACCACAGCCAGGCAGTCTCGGAGCAGGCGTGCCTGGCGCTATGCCGGCTAAGAAGTTAGATCCAGGTGCATAAGCAACCGAGCTAGGAGCCGCTCTGGGGGTCCAGTTCGCTAAGCCGCTGATTTGCGGCCCTAGATAAGCTGTGGCCGCCGCTGAGCTGAATGGCAAAGCAGGCTGTGCGGCTTCTCGCTGCCCTGACCCCCCCGCCTCTGCCAGCGGGGGTTCCTGGGGGCTGCGGAGTCCTGCAATTGTGCAGGGTGAGCCGGCGCAGGCTCTGCCTGTGGAGCCAGGGGGGTTTTTCTGAATCCACCATCATTTGCCCCGGAAGCCCAGTCAGCGGGGCCCCCCTCGGATATTCCTCCATCACTCATCACCAAAATAGGCGATCCAGCCCTGCTATCACAGTCAAGGTCTGTCAGCAGAATAAATAATGAACGCCAGGTTTTGTATAATTCTAACGCTGCTGGGTTCCCAGTCGGGAGCTCGTGTCGGACAGCACAGTCGAGTTCCTGCCATAAGGCGAAGTCCAGGGCAGTATCTCTGTCCATGGAAATCCCTTTTAAAGTAGCCCAGTCTAATAATTCCTGAACTGAGTTTTCAGGAATGGAGGTATGCATTATACTAAATGCACCTTTCCAGAGCAGTACCACAGCGTCGTTCTGTGAGCCGCTGTTCGCCATTTCTCAGTCCTGTCGGACTTCCCGGTCCCGGGGGGGGAAGGGGAACAGAATACCTCTAGAGCAATTTGGCTTGGCTCGCAGCGTGCAGGACACGTCAGAGAGTGCAGATCACACTGGGCAGCACCAAATATTACCGCAGGCCTGGTTCTTACGGTATATCACTGTGTCCCGCAGCCATAGGGAGGAGGAGGAGGGAAGATCCAGCAGGCAGGAATTGTGCAGCAAGACTGATTTATTTAATTATTTTACAAACTCTTTTATAGACTTTTTTCTTCATAGTCTAATTGGACAAAGGATCAGCCACCTCTTGGGGGTGATTGGCTAAACTCCTAAAACATCCATTGTCAAAATATTTTCTACTATACCATAAACAAGACTTTTCAAGGTTGCAGGTGGCTTGGTTGTTTACATTCCCTGCTACCTCTTCTGTGAGAGAGAAAAGTCTCTCATGGACTTAGAAGCTAGCAAGAAAATCCTTGCTAGCAGCATTTTTGTATCTACAGGTGGCCAGAACTGTGGGACACAATAAAAAGAGTATTTTCAAATACATTAATGGCAAAAGTCAGTGTAGAAATAACATCAGTCCCTTCCAGGGTGTGGATGGTCACCTCACAAACAGGGACAGAGACACAACACAGGTGTTGAATGCATTCTTTGCCTCCCTCTTCAACACTCCTCCCTCCCTTCCCAGTGGAAAACATGCATTGTACCAAGGGACACTGCAAAGTCCCTGAGGAGCGCAGCCCCGGCTCAGCAGCAACCAAACCACCCATGTGTGATCCGCAGCATTCCTGTCCTGAATCCAAACCCAGAACTACGCCAGTTCCTGGGAAGAAAGGAACCCTATCCCAGTCAAACTCAGAAGAGTGGAGATACTCAGCTCTCTGGGAAAATCCTAATTTATTTAACACTGATGCTCCTTAGAACATCTGATGTGCTTCTGTAAAGGCCTTCCTGGTAGTTGGTGGCCATCTCAGGGCAGCTTCCTGGAGATGGAGGAACCTCCTTTCTTGGGGATCATCTCCGCCGCCAAGCATGGTGTGTTCCCAGCTGGCACAGCCACAGCATCCTGGTAAAAACTGGTCTCTGCAGGACACTTGCTGCTGTGCCACCTGCTCCTGGGAATGCTTCCCTGGATCGGGCTGGGCTCCCATTTTTACTGCTGGGCTTTTCTTGGCCATGTGAATGCTCAGAGATGGGCCGGTGTTTTTGATCTCCATGGCTCCAAGGGAGCAGGGAGACTTGTCCATGGTGTCTGCACCTTCTTCAGGCTGGCAGGTCTCACTGAGCCTCTGGAAGGGATGGAAGCTTTCAGTAGGAGTGAGATTCTCAGAGGGATTGAGGCTCTTGGAGGGAATGAAGAATCTTGGAAAATGGAGGATCTCGAAGGGCTGAAGGCTCTTAGAGGGAATGGAGGCTCCTTGAAGGTGCTGGCTTTTCAAGAGATGAAGGTTCTCAGAAACGGGGAGGCTCTCAGAGGGAGGGAGGGAGGATTGAGGTTCTCAGAGGGCTGGAGGCTCTCAGAGGTAATAAAGGCTCTTGGAAGGTCAAGGCTTTCAGAGGGATACAGGTTCTTGGAGATGGGGAAGCTCTTAGAAGGAGGGAGGCATTTGGAAGGAAGGCAACTGTCCAAAGGAGGGAGGCTCTCTGAGAGCTGGAGGCTTTCAGAGGCAGCGGAGTCTCCTGGCAGGATGGAAGATCTCTGACAGCCAGATGTTCATGGATGGATGGATGTTGGGGTTTTAGTTTAGTCCTAGTTTTTTTTCCTGTTAAAGGAATTTTTTCCCATATGCATGTTGCTAGGGGACAAATGGCTGTACTTAAGGAAGACAAAAGAGCTGTCCACTGCGGGTGGGGTGGGCCTAGCTACTCCTTTCTTTCACCTGGGTGTGGGGTCAGTTCGCTCTCGGAGTTCTCGGAGGGAGAAGCTGCTGGTTCTTTTCGGGGAGAGAAGCTGCTGGTTCTTTTTGGCCATTTTTCATTCTGCGGAGAAAGATCCCAGGACCCTCAGCCCACCTTCCCTGCCCTGCTGGAGGCTGGGCTGTGGCCGCCCTGCCCCGCCACTGATTCAAGCCTTCGCTGCATTGTAGCTGTGCTCGCCCTGCCTGCCTAGACCTCCGGGGGTTCCCTGCTTGGATACATCGCATCTGCCACCCGGGATTTGTGCTCATCCCTGCCGCTCCAGCCTGCTGTTCCAGCCAGCCGTTCCAGCCTGCTGTTCCCGAAGGTCCAGCCGGACACCGGGGCCAGCTGTCCAGGGGTTTGTGAAGCCTTTGTTCCATCCCTCCCGGGATCCCAGGCCACCATTGCCGCATGCTCCCCGAGCTCGCTCCGGAGCGCCCCCTGCAGCTGCGGGGGAACCATCGCACCTGCCCTGCTCACCGGGAGCCGCCAGCGCCCCTGCCGGCTGCGAGCAGAACTGCACCCGAGGGGAAAGGGCCTGACAGCCGAGAAGGCTGGGGCTGGGTTTGTGTTTGCTGTTACTGCCAGAGTTATTGCTGTTTTGTTTGACTGGTTATATATATAATAGTAAAGAACTGTTATTCCTATTTCCCACATCTTTGCCTAAAAGCCCTTGATTTCAAAATTATAATAACTCGAAGGGAAAGGGGTTACATCTGCCATTCCAAGGCAGGCTTCTGCCTTCCTTAGCAGACACCTGTCTTTCAAACCAAGACAATGGATGGATGATCTCTGATGGAATGACATCCTTGAAAGGGTTGAGGCTCTCCCAGAGATGGAGATTCTTGCTGGGAGCAGCCTCTTGAAGGGATGGAGGCTCCGGGAGGAGCTGGATGAGCCACAGCAGGGCAGGTGGCCTCGCTTCACCAGTTCCTCCAGTTCTTTCCACAATGCCTGCCACATCCCAGAGTAGAGCAGCACCGATGTCCCATTGTGAGCCCAGAGCACCAGCATCAGTTCCTGCAGCTCCTGGGCCACTGCCACGCAGGGGCTGAAGCTGCAGGGACTGCTCAGGGGGCTTGTGGGAGGGGTCACCTGAGGTGTGGAGGACCTGGGAGCCACAGGAGCTCCTCGATTCCTCTGTGATCCCCTGGATTGGACGCCGGGGTGCTTACACATTGTGGGTGTCCTTGTCTGCCGTCTCTGTGGTTGCCAGTGGCCAATGGCCAGCCAGACAGCCACGGTGACCAGCAGCAGCACAAGCACAGACAGCAGGACACTGCTGTTTGATGCAGCAGTTGTGGCCACCGCCAGAGTGACCAGTGAGCCACAGGACCCGAGAGTGGTTTTGGATTCATGGTGGGCTGGCTCAGAGGTCTAACACTTCCCCCACAGTTAGGGTGAGTTCCCACAGTCCCTTGTTCTGGTATGTAAATTGCTCAGTTGCAGTTGGCCCGTTGTCCCCCTGCCCAGTTTTATGTAACATTCCTTGAATATGTATTTCCCTCATTCATATGTATTAGTTCTGGAAAGTTCTGAGTTATTTGATGCCCCATTTCCCCATGTCCCCATAGCCCCCTTTCCCCAAGTCCCTCCCCCCTCCTTCTCCATTGGCTTGTATGTTGTCTATCTACACCCTCTCCACCCCTCTACCCTCTCCCAGTTGGTTGATTGTTCCCCTATAAAACCCCTGGACCCTGCCGAGTTCTCATCTCTTGTCCCTGGACCCTTCCTCGAATAAACCTCGTTGGAACCCATACAAGAGACCCCTCTCTGCCTCTGTACTCAAGACTGACGCTTTGGATTGCCTTGCCTGCTTGTGTGTTTGTGCCCGTGATCGCATCGGCTCTCGTGGGTGTTTGTGTGGCATCTCAACAGCCCCTCCTGGCCCTCTTAAACGAGGAACGGCACCCCTGAGGATTGCCTGTTTCCCCGCAGATGTTTGGGGAGACGCAATGCCGGTCGCTTCAGTCAGCACAGCAGATTGCATCAGCCATTGCTTATGGCTCCTGTATTATATACAGGATTTTAGACCACGAGGAATTCTGAATATGGCTTTCTTGGGTTTGAAAATACAATGTCTGTATATATATAAATGAAACAATGAAGGGCTTGAAAAGTTAAGAAAAGAAGATCTGTTTGAAGGAACTAGAAACAGCTTTGTCTATTGAGAGTTTTTTTCTCTCTCCTCTCACTTTAACATTCCACATCTGGGATCTGGAATGTGATTTAAATCTGGACTCGTGAATGCCAGGTGCCACCACCGCCACCCAGGCAAAAAGCTGCGTGTGCACAATGGCTTTTGGCAGTCAGTGATGCCAGCTGGTGCTGCGTCTCGGCTGCCCCTGCCGGCATTGGGAACGAGGGATGGAGAGTCTTGCCAGATGTACGTGAGGTGCGGAGAGCTTCCTCATCCTGTTCCTGTATAGCCTGCTCCACAGAGTGCCCTGGAGATGGTGATTCAAAGATATCAACTCCACAGCAAGGTACTGTAAAGTAAAGCACACCTTTATTGGCCAGGCCAGGAGCGCGCAGGGGTTAACACCTCCATACACGTGTCCAACATGGTCATCTTACAGAGGTTTTTTATGCGTTTACAAATTTGTCTTTCTATGTTTACAAGTTTGTCGTTATACATGTACAAATTCATAATCTGCCCTTGCTTTGGTCACTTATCTAGAGTTACAGTCCTAGGGGGACCATATGACTTGTGGTTTCCTTATCTTAGGGTTACAAACACAGCACACTCTTCTTAATACATTTATTACATCTTTTTGCTAATACATACTTAATTCTACTATTACACACTTTATTGCTATATTAGTTATACTTTATTTATAATTGTGTCTTGATTATGTTCCTATTCTCTTATTACATTTTTTACTCTTTTGTGACAGTTCCTCTATTTGTCATTAAAACAGCAGTTAGCATGCATCTTCCTTCTTATCGCTTAGCCCATAGGGGCTAGGCCCCTGTTCTGCAGACAAATGGTTAGCCAAACCCTTTAGTTCGCATTCTTACCATCCTAGTCCACTCGGGTTTGTTTTAAAGAGCAGTTAGCGTTAGGCATAGCATCTCTTATTCACTTATCTTCACAGCCCCTTTCCAAGGCTAGGCTTCTTGTCTTGCAAAAGCAGTTGTGGTCGAGCATAGCAGCCAACACCCAACTTTTATTAGAGCGGCAGAGCTCAAAGCCATCGCTGGGCTTCAGTTCTGTCCAGAGCACAGAAGGCGAACAATGAAGCAGCTGGGCACCGGGCTCATGTACTCAGTGGAGCGAATTTCAAATGTCCAGCCAAGAGCTGCTTCACAAGCAGATTCAGCTGAGAATGCTCTGGCTGCTTCAGAAAGTAAGGCGCAGCCCTTGCACTCCATCACACAAGCTGGCCAGAAGCATGTTCTTAAACCTTCAATGCTACAGAGTCCATTCAGCTTGAGCACACCCAGAAGGACGCGTCCAGAAAGAAGGCCTTCTTCAAGTACCCCCCTCCTCCAGGCAGCCTTGAAACTGAGCACAACACACTGCGGCTCGGGGAGCTTCTTTCTCAGATAGACGTACTGTCACATTATTCACTCTCGCAGCTCTGTTGCCCACTTGCAGCAGCTGCTACCAAAGAAAAAGGCTCCAGAAGTAAAAGCCACTGCTGGGCTGCACTTTCCCCTTGCCTCACGTAAAGCACCAGAAACTGTCCGCTGCACTCTGTATTTCCATTCTCCGCCGCATCTACCACTGTCATCTCTGCATCTTGAAGCATAAACCTCGGCACAATTCTTCCCAGGGAAAGCTGGAAGAGAAATAGGTAGCAGCAGGAGTAGCTGCAAGTTGAACTTTATGTTTTCAAGTGCTGACGTGAATCTGCAAAGAAGCGAGTGACAGCCACGCTTCCTCTTGCAGCCTGTGCGATGCGCACACCAGCTCCGTGCTCTGCGCCTTCATTCTTATGCTCTTCGTACCATGTGGCGCTTTCATTCTGCAGGAGTTGAACCATTGTCTACTTCTTGCACAGAACACTGTGCCGGCAGAGAAATGCTCCAGCCGACTGCTTCTGCCGAAACACGCCTGGGCTATGCACTTTCCCTCACAGCGACATACACCGGCACACTCGGTCTTTCTTGTTGTCCAAGTGTAAAGGGAAAGATTTTCAGCTATGTCTGGCACAGAGAACAGTTTTAGGTCAACAAGCTCAGCCAGAGCTTACCCTCGACGCGTGGAAACCCGTATTTGCACCACATTCCAGTGGCAGCCCTCTTTCCTTTACAGCCTGCAGAGCGCCGTCAGATGGCGGTGCTCTCTGCACCTGCCCTCTCAGTTCCAAGTACCACCGTGAACCTTACAGCCTTCCAGGCAGTGAAGACGCGGATAGGTGTCTCGCACAGAAGAACGTGCCAGGACAAAAAGATGTTCTTCCTTTCTCTGTTACAGCGGGGATACTGTAACATGCCTATATCAAACCAGGAGTCCTGTGGAAAAGAAATATATATGTGGACAGATTCTTGCTTGATGTTTCAGAGATGTTTATTTTTTCAGCCGCATGGCCGGAGCTCTGTCGAGGAACTCTCACAGTCTGGACTGAGGGTCCTTGCCCACGCAGGGAAACACAAACCAACCAATCGGGAATGAGGCTGACCAGGTGCAGGGAAACCCCGTTCCTCCCCTCAGGGCCCCTCTCCCAGGGTTACATGGCAGGGGGAGGAGACCCCAACATCTCACCCGTTTTATTTTAATAAAAGGAGAGTGAAAACAACTGGATAAACATAACAAGAACAGTTTCAAAACAAAACAAGCCACCCTCCTGAGTCTTTAAATGTCCAAACAGATTCTGTGGAACATCTTAGGGCTGACAGGAGGGAGACAGAACTCTCCGGACACGCTTTGTGGGGAAACTGAGGCAGGAGAGGGTTTAATTTCTTCCCTCCCTCTTTTTATCCCCCTTCGGCATCGGAGAGGACTTGTAGGGAAAGGGAATTGTATAGGGAAGCCATGGGGTGAAAAATGGATTAGGAATAAACTGGGGATGGGGTAAACTTAGGAAAGGGTACATATTGGGTATAGGGTAAAAGGGGAAAGTTGGTTGTGGGTAGGGAAGTTGCTGGGATGGATATTGTTTATAATTTTGTGCATAACAGCTGCCTTTGCCTGGATTACCTCCAGGCCCAGTAACATTTGCTGCTTGTAAACCCTTCTTTCCTTGTACTATATCAAATTGCACAACTTCCCCATCTCCTACACTTTGCAGGTAATTTTTAGGGTTATTCCTTTTAATGGCAGTTCTATGGATGAATAAATCTTCCCCTGTATCATCTCGCGTTATAAATCCATAGTTGTTTCTCACATTGTACCATTTCACAGTTCCTGTGACTTTCGTTGCTACAACTTCTCCTATCACGTGCTTGCGTGTTTGTTGTGGCTGCTGGTCCCGCGTGGCCGCCACCTCGCCGACTCCGACGTCTCGGCCGGGCCCCCGTGTTACGGCTGCTCCGCGCCCTGCGAGCGGCGCTGCTCCAACGCGTGTCTGGGCTCTGCGCGGCCCTGCATTGCCATCGCCGCCGGCCCCACGCCCTGTTAGCTGTTCTGCTCCACCAACTCCATGCTGCTTTGAGAGCGGCCCCGTTTCAGCTCAGCACTGAGCTGCACGGCTTCTCGTATTGCTGTGGAAACCGCCGGTTCTCCCTCCACAGAGCTCTCCGAGCCATATGCTCAGAGCGGGCTTCTACGCCGAGCCCCAGTTCCTGGCTGCTCGTGGCCCATGACACCCACGGTGCCTGCGGCATCGCTCCCTCACTCACAGTCGCGTGGCAGGGGACCCCAAGACAGGGATGGGGTCCGATGAACGCACGCTCCCGAGGGGGCCGGGCTCATCCAGCGCAGGCACCTCCGCCGGCATGGCTGCAGTCACGCGCTCGTGGGATGGCTGCCTCACAGCCTCGGCCACGGGACTATGGCCATTCTTTGCTTTAGGGGTTACGGGACCATATAAATGCCCCTGAATAGCTTCACTGACCACGAGGGATCCACGCAAGGGTTCAATCACTAATGCATGTTTCATTTGATCCCTTATCTCATCCCAGATCTCGTGCCAAAAACACTCTTGACTAGTTCCAGGAGGTTCAATATCAAAAAGTAAGTCTTGAGAAATATAAAAGAAATTTTTGAAAAGCCAGTTAAAAAAATGTTCTCGATCTCCCGGTTCCAATACTTTCTTGTTTTGTTGTTCAAGGATTCCTTTAACTTCTAGATACATTTTTTTCTGTGGCTCAGAGAGCCACATTTCCGACGATTCTTCCATAGTCCAGAGAGAATATACAAACCAAGGTGAGAAGAGAGAGATCGAGTGGTTTTTACTCACGAATTTCCGGTTCTTAGGGATCGGTGTCTTGCCTGCATTCTCTACCATTTGTTACAGCGGGGATACTGTAACATGCCTATATCAAACCAGGAGTCCCGTGGAAAAGAAAGATTCTTGCTTGATGTTTCAGAGATGTTTGTTTTTCCAGCCACATGGCTGGAGCTCTGTCGAGGAACTCACAGTCTGGACCGAGGGTCCTTGCCCACGCAGGGAAACACAAACCAACCAATCGGGAACGAGGCTGACCAGGTGCAGGGAAACCCCGTTCCTCCCCTCAGGGCCCCTCTCCCAGGGCTACATGGCAGGGGGAGGAGACCCCAACATATTTCTAAATTTGGCCAAACCGGTACAGGTACAGAGAGTGGTGTGTGTGTCTGAGACAAGGCTACATTATAGCTTGCTGCCCCGGTCTGCCTGCATGTCACCGTTTCTACCAGCTGTCTGTGGGTGTTGCTGACATCCATTGCTGCTCGATCAGATCTGCCTGCCTTTGCTGTTTGCTGCCCACTGCCAGGGTTGGTGCTGAGGCAGATTGCTGTCCCATGGGTTTACACAAGGAGCAGCCTCCCCTCTTCCACCCCCATTCCCACAACTCCACTACCACCCAGAGGCGTTGCTGTGCTTGTACCGCAGTGCCCCCTGCAGGCACGGGGGAATCATTGCAGCCACCCTGCCCAGCCAGGAGCCACTGCAGCTGTCACCTCAACACGAGCCATCAGTGCCCCCTGCCGGGTACAGTCGTAACTACAATTGCTTGACGGGCAGGCAAAAGGCTGTTACTGGGTTTTTCTGGTTTTGTTGTTGCTGTTGTTGTTGTTGTTGTTTGTCTGTCTTGTTATTTATTTATTCTATATACCCTGTTATTTCTTTTCCCATATCTTTGCCTGAAAGCCCCATAATTTCGAAGTTATAATAATTGCAGTTTAGAGGGAGGGGGTCATCTTTTCCATTCCAGGAAGGTGCCCGCCTTCCTTGACAGACACCTGTCTTTCAAACCAGGACATGTGTCACAGAAGAAAAATGATTTCACATGAGCTCCTGAACAACAACAAGCCTTTTAACAAATTAAACAGGAGATTGCTCATACAGTAGCCCTTGGGCCAGTCAGGACAGGACAAGGTGTGAAAAATGTGCTCTGCACTGCTGGGCAGAATGGGTCTTCCTGGAGCCTCTGGGGAAAAGTGCCCAGGGAGACTCCGGGATGACCCCTGAGGTTCTGGAGTTGGGGATACAACAGATCCAAGGCCTGTTACACCCCAACTGAAAAAGCGACACTGGCAGCTTACCATTCCTAAACCATGACAGGAATGTATGAGAGATTTTACTCTTTACATAAGAAAACATCAGAGTGAGAACCAAAACTTGTCAGAATTATAAAATCTTATATTGTATGTCTTCATCAGACGATAAAGAATTTGCTATTTCACATCTTTTGAGAATAGCTATCCTGAGCAGATGAACTGTTTGGATCAGCAAGGGTCACAAAATAAGCATCTGTGTTTTTCAGGACCTTGTGAGTATTTGGACTGGAATTTAATTTCACCTTTTGGCTTTTTTCTCTGCTTTGTGCCAATTTCTCTACTGTGTCAGTCTGTATTTGAGTCTTACACTGACTCCAGTGTTCCTTGACTAGTCCTCCTGCAATGAACCATTTCTCTGTGTATCTTTAGATGAGCTATCACAGAAGAAAGCTCATGGGGATCAGAAAATTTTCTAGAAAACACTGGTTTGATGCCTAAGATCTGTTCTGTTTAAGTTCTGCTTAAGTCATTAATGTATGCCATTGACCTGAGCAGAAGTTGGCTAAACCCCAGAAGACCATCCAAGTTCACTAAAGGAGTTCTTGCTCTGTGCTGATGAAAGTGAGGAAATTTGAATACAATAAAGTTATATGTTTAGGATTTAGGACTGTAGAGCAGATGGACTTGGCTACACATTTCTGGCTTTGTAAAGAGACTCTTTTCCTCCAGTATTTTTGGACAAAATGATTTTTATATATTGTATCTCAAAGGTCTGGTTGTAACAAAATTGATACAAATTGCTAACATAAAATTAAAGTGAAATTACTGTCATACCATTTATGCTTTCAAAACCACATCCACTATTTAGGGTCCCCAACAGATTCTTCATCTCCACATAATGAGGTCCTCTCATACAGAAAGGAGGAACATAAAGATTCCAAAGACATTGACTGTGTTTTTAGCAATATCACAGAAGTTTAATGAGCTATGGAAGTGTTCTGTTGGACCTTGCTGCAAATTTAAAACTCAGGGAAAACATTTCAAATCTATATGTAAAATTGCCTTTAAAATATTTGAATAATAAAAAAAAAGGACATTATTTTTCTCTAGACTTAGGTAGTGCCAGATCACTTGCTGATGCAGTGCATGCAGCCCTGCAGTCTCTTGCTGGTGTCTTATTGCTGCAGTGACAATTTAGGCAAGGTTTGGTTCCTACAGTCCCAGGAGTTTTGCTGTTAATTGCAATAGCAGTAGGGCTGGACCACTCTGTACAGGTAACAGGGAGGTATGTGACTTTCTTTTGTGCATGGTGTATTTTCTCCACATCAACAAGGATGTTCAGAGCTGACTTTCTAGATATTGGAGAATATATAGCAATTGTTTCCCAAAATGGAGTCTTTAGCTAGACTTTCCTCTCCCTGCCAAAGCTGCCAGCTGATAATGCTAGAGATAGATTTATTTTGTTTCATTAAAATAGCTGATCCTGTCATCTTCATGAAGCCAGTGAGTTTGACTGATATTAAATGTACTAAATTAACGGTATCTAACTAGTATCTAACAGTCTCTTTCCATAGCTCTTCATCACATTACTCTGGTTTCTAATCTTGCAAATACCCAGAAAAGAAATTACTCGCATGGATAAAATGACCTTGTATTCTTTAATCCTTGGAGGCTTGGGCCCCAGGTGACAATCTCATTTACATTAAAATTGTTTCTGAGTCTAAAAGGCTGATAATTATTCCAGATACTGCATTTAAGCTATATTTTGAAGGGTGAAATAGATCTTTGTTTTCTGATTTTTTTTTCTTCTTTTCCTGTCTCCTTACAATCTGTTTTGCAGTTACACATATGGGCAGCACGGTGCAAATGGGAAAATATTTGGTATTTTGGTGAATGAAGTGTTATCTGTGCTCAAAAAATGAAGGATTGCATCTGATCTGACTTTTTTGGTTTTGCTAAAAATGGAGAAAGCAATTCAATTCATAATATGATTTGTCAATCCATACTTTGATGATAAGTACAAAATGACATTTGAAACACATAAATTTGTTTGCATTTGCACATTTGAGAAACATAGGGTTTTAGTTTTCTTCAAGTGTTCATCCTTGTGTTTTACATTTTAGTCGAAGGAGTGAAATTAGGTTTGTTAAGAAATTAAGTTAGAAAGGCAACAAAAGTACATGCAACTGCTACTTTTCAGTCTATGACAAAGTGAATTTCCATGGCAGCTTGTAAATTCATGAAATTTAGAATTTCAGGTAGTACTAAAAGCAAAGCAAATAAATGATTGAAGAATGTAAATCTACATGCAAGACAGCGAGATTTGGCAATTTAGGCACTTCTAAAACATTTTAATATAAGTTTATGCATTTCTGAATGTAAATACTATAATCAGAACAACACGCTAGTGTTTACAGACTGGGATTGTGTTCCCTAGGTCCTGTTTGTTCTATTTGTGGTTTCAGTAGTGCACACCTCATAGGTTTTAGCCTTGCAATTCAGTGAAAGCATTTCTGCCTGAATTTTGTGGCCTGCTGAGGAGCACCCATTTGAATAGTCCCAGCACAAAAAAGCTTCAAAATAGGACCCCAGTACCAGAAGCTGAGATGGAAGTGCCTGTAGCAGCAAGGAAAATTTATTCTTCCAACCTTTGTTAAAAAAAAAAAGCCTCTAATATGTCTGACTCCTGCCAAAGATACAAAATATGAATTTGTAACAGATGGAAAAAAAGGCCTCTCAGATGATTAGGTGAAGGGAGAGACTAACTAACGTACAAGAAAGAGGGAGGAGAGGATTACCGTCGTTGAGTATACGGGGGAATATATTTTGGGGACTGGGGAGAGGCAACAGATAGATGACTACAAATAGATACAGGTCAAGCAATAGTAAAGTTAGGAATTAGCAACAAGCTGTCTGCCATTAATGATATTTGGTTCTGAAGAAACTTTGCAGCCAAAACAGGCAAAACCCCCCAAACATGTCTTGAGAAGGGAAGACCAGTTTGTTTATAGAAGGGGTGATGACATGGATCTGAAATACCAAGAGACTGGATTTCCTGGCTCAGGTGCATGATAACCACTGTGCATTTTAAGGCTGCTGAGTTTTGTATCATTTTTTGCCTCTCTTTATTCCTTGCATGTGACACAGTAGAACAGTGTGGCTCTCCAAAGCAACCATCTTAATGTCACTATCATTAGCAAGTGACAATCCTTCCCCTTCCTATCAGCAGAGCAGAAGGCTCAGTAATGACAAATCACATGGGTTTCTTCCTTCATCTTTACCGCAGTTCTGGGAAACACATTTTGACTTGGTGTATCAGGTAGTTCCTCAGGACTGGCATCTCAGGACTGCATTTTATCTCTACTTTTTATGATTTCAGAGCCTCTTGTCCTGCCATTACAACATTCAGTCCCAGTGTTTTCAAGATAGTTTCCATTGCTTCCTCAAGAAGTTGCCAACAACCAAGAATTACTTTATCTGCAAGTAGTTTGGCATTTGCTAAAAAGTATGGCAGAATAGGAATGGAAACACCCATCAAGACAGGGACATCTGCAAGGGAATGGACACAAAGTCATTCAGTCTTACCCTTTTCATCAAATAGGAAAGAATTTACACTCTGCTTGTTGCACATTTACTTAATCCTATCTATAACACTACATAGTACAATGTAACAATCTATGCCAAATTGTATTTGACATTCTAAATGGTTTGACAATTTCTATTTCTCCATATAGTGGAGAATCAGTATAAGTATCAGTATAAGCCAGTAGGATATAAATACCCTATCTTTTTGAAGTAGTCTTTCAGCTCTCTTCTTTTTAAGGTGATCCTGAAATATAAGACTGCATTGAAATTAATATTTTTTTACTGTTCAGAAAGATATATGTGGATTTATTTTTCAAACTTGCCATGTTGTCTGGTTTTGTCTCACATATGTATCTCAAAAAGTTTGTTTCCTATTTATGTTATGCTTGTCAGAAAGTGTTTAAGAGCTTCACAGGGACTGCAGTGAAGTGGATGTGCAAAGTCCCACTTTTCTGCAAGTTGCTTGCAATGGCCAGAGACCCCTCTCAGAAGCATTTCTCCTCCTGAGGAAAACTCCTTAGAAAGAGAAGCTTAATTAGAAATATTTCATTAATGTTCAGTAGAAATGTGCTTTGGATTATGGTTTAGATGTTTTCATGTTACAAAGAGTCTAGATAAAAAAAAAAGGAAAAAGGCCAGTGTCGTGGGTAACTGAAAATGTTATTGTGTTCGGTATCTATCTGTGCCCAAAATGTCTCCTGTCTCTCTAAGACCCGGTGCTGCGGCCAGTGCCAGGGCAGGGGGTACCACTGCCTTTACAAAGTCTGAGCTCCCAAGCTGAGTTCTCTTTTGCCTTGGTGGCTTTAGCTCAAGGCAGAGGCTCCGTCTCATCGGAGGTTGGTTTGGGCGGGTTTTTCTGGTGTCACAGCAGTAGCAACTTGAAAAAGCTGCATTTTGCAATCAGAAACTGTTTTGGAGTTTATTTTACAAACCCTGTTAGCACCACTAAGCTTGAGCCGGTCCCTGGGGCCAGTCACCCCGTGTCAGTGCTGACAGACCAGTTCCTCCCCTCAGCATGCCCACAGTGCAGGGGACAGCAGCGCCAACATCGGCAGTCTGGAGGGTGGCAGGAGGAAGAGGCGGGTGGCAGCGCTGACCCACACATGCCGGTACTTCTCATCTGCCACTAGAACTGCTCCATAAGCCCTAACTTGCTGGGAGGGTTTGCTGCCATCCTTTCTCTGTGTCTCCCAGACGATGTAATTGCCTGCGAAGGCTGCCATTCTGGGGGAAGCAGGGAGGGAAGGGCTGTCCCCATTTTCCCTTTGTCTTTCAAGCCGCAAGGTTGGCTGTTAGTGGCCACTGTCTTGGGAAAGGAGGAAGTACTCCACTGCTTTGGGTGGGCTCTTTGTCCCCCAGGAGTTGGTGAGATTTAGCAAGTTTGTATCTAGCGATTATTTACTGGGGTTTTTTTGCCCCTTGCTGCTTCGCCTGTTAGTAAACTGTAATTTATTCACTTATATCTGCTTGTATTCCTTTTCTCATTATTGGTGGAAAGGCATCAGTTAAAACAAAGGGAGAGAACTCATTTTAGGGTGTCAAAACAGGGAGTTAGCTGGAAGAGCAGAGAAGTTTTAATATTAAGCGTAACTATAATAATGAGATTAATTGTTTTCACAGTGAAAATCCACACCTTTTTAAGCGAGCACATATATTTATCGTTAAAACTCACCATACATTGTAAGTGTCAGAATAGTCTAACACAAGTGAAATATCTCATCTCTGCAGGTGTAATGATCCTCATAATCATTATCCTGAATAGGTGACCATGTGTTATTCTGTGATGTCCTTGAGGTGAAAGAGTATTCATGTGTATTAGCAACACAGGTTTCTTACAGCGTGGATGATGGATAAGTCTGAGAGGAATAAGTGCCCATCAGTGGCTAGATTTTCAACTCCTTGGGATGTGGCAAGGCGGTATGGATCTGTGAGAAACAAGTTAGTAAAAATTGGCTTTTGCTGAATATTATAAGAATTGACATTGAATATTGTAATGTTGGTTTTGGAAAAAGTTAAGATAATGGTACATGTTGAAAACTGTTTAATGACTGTTATAGTAGTCTGGTTGTGAGGTTGGTTTTTGCAGGGGTTGTATGATTTGTGTATTGTGATGTTAGCCTTGTAAGTTTGCATGGCACGGGCTGTTGCTAGCCAAACTTTGAAGACACAATCATAAAAGGAGTGGGATTCCATCCAATGAGGACGCCAATGACCCCAGTGACAGAACTGCACCAGCACCCAGAAGAGTGACAGGGGGCGAGACTATGCAAAACTGTAAATAAATATGCATAAGGCTGATGCAATCACAGGGGTATAAAAGGTGAGACCACCATTTTGTGACTGAGCCTCTGGCACCTGGCCATGCTCCCAGCACTGTCCCTTTTGCTTTGCTGATTTTTATAGTTCTCAATAAAATTTTTAATAACTCATTTCCATTCGGGATCTGAGTCATTTATAACAGGATCCTTACTCAGTTTCAAAACATTCCGTGATAGACCTTTTCTTGGTTTGTGTCCTCTTGTTGACAAAACAACTGGGGCGAATCCCTTCTGTTTAGAGAGCTAGTGAAGAATATCCTACCAGGTCCCAAAGTCTGAGACACTCCTCCTCACTTATCAAATGTGCTGGTAGGTGAGAACCACAAGAAGTCCTACTCCAAGCTACCACCCACAAGTCTGGGCAGTATTATGCAGATTTCTTTAGACATACTTTTATTAAAGAAATTTCAAACAGCAAACATCAAGAGAAGGATTAAGAGGTTTGTTGCGCTTCAGGTGTAAAAGATTTTCTAGAAGAGGAAAAACTGGAAAAACCAGATCCCACACCTGGTACTCCAGCCAGAGTCTGATGTGTTTAGAAGTGAATGCAAAGGAGCAGACTTGGTTGGAAAAATTGGTATTTATTTTAAATGAAAAACAAACAAACAAACAATTCCGTACTTATTTTCATTTACATCAAGATGAAACCAAGCTGAAAATTTTTAATGATAAACTAGAATGAGAGAAAGACTGCGGAATATCTAGGAATTTTGTGGCTAGGAAGCCCTTTAGGAGATGTCATACAAAGCAGAGAGTCAAACCCAAAGATGTCATGTCTGAGGTCAGCTCACTAGTCACAGGGCAAGTGTATTTTCTAATATTTTTCTATCATCCATTGGCTTTTTGCATTTTGCCCCTACACCTTTAAATGCTTGTTTTTGTTTCAGTCCAGATCAAAACCAACTACAAGAATCACAGGTTTACTTCTTCATTGTTATGGTAAAAACTGAGTAATTCACAGTCTTTGCATCAATGTATATTGACGTGTGAATGCAAAATTAAATAGCTCCATTCAAAGAAAGAGGCAAGTATATAATCAGGCGCAGAAATCATAAAACTATCCGTAGCCCCCACTTACTTCTAGTTCCAAATTAATATCCTAAGCTACCTCTTTCCAGGTGAATAAAGTAATCATTCTTCTGGAATGGCTCCATCATTTCCCAGCTCTTTCATACCTCTTATATACTAGATATTCTAGATATACTAGATATTCTTGGTTGAGCCCAGCAACTTAGTGGTAAACGTATTTCTAAGGAGCCTACTCCAAATTTGGTCAATAGCACACTTATTCTTTTCATATTTACATGAAAAGGTTGATCTACCATTTCTGGCTAGACCCAAAATGCACACCTACCAAAGTGCTTTCCAAACTATTTCTCTTTCAAATGAAAAATAAATTTAGTAAGCCAGTGAATTAAAATAGACCAGCTGCATGCAAAGGTACAAAACTGAACCAGATAGGCAGAGCCAGAAGGGGTTCAGTTATGTATGAGGTACTGGTAAAAAGCTGATGGGTTAAATTGTGGCCAAAGTGTCAGGTGTTCATTGTTATGGGCTTAAAAAAAGTGATTTCTTAGAGATAAGGAAGGAGTATTTCTGTTGGCAGTGTTTCTTTAGGGTGTGCTTTCCCAAATCTTTGAAACGTGGGAGTGGTTCATGTGGAGTTAAGTTGCTTGTGGGTTCAGGTGAGTTGTGGTGTGAACTCACATGTAGGTGTTCCCCAGGAAGAGGAGACCCAAAGGTCCAGAGCTGCCAAGTGAAGGTACCTTTTAATTCTATTTATGATGATTGAGGGCCTGGAAATGGTGCCTGGAATGAGGGCCCGGAAACTGGGAGGATCTGTTTTGTTTTCAGAGAGGATATTTTTAATCCAATTGCATTAAATTTAGAGCAGCAGTTAGAGTCCCTCATGTGCCTTAGCAAACCTTTGTGTATTCAAATGGGCATTTCATGGCTTTTTCTCCGTGCATGCTGTTTTGCAGTGAGCACAGTCAGGTGCAATTCCTTCCTCAGCCCAGAGCTTGGCTGTGTGAGGTTGAAGAAATCTGTACTAATGTTACCTCCAACTTATTTTCAGAAGCCCTTTTGGTGCTTTTCTCCCCATAAGCTGGGCAGTTAGAAAGTCTGACACAATTTCTCAGAATACCTTTTTTTCATCCCAAGACTCTTTGCTACTTGGATTCTGTGGCAACTAATGACTCTCTTCTGTTTCTAGCATCTATAACATCATCCTATTCCAAAACCACAGGTAACAAATATTAGGTAGAACTCAGGCTTTTTCTGACTTCGGGAGTAAAAAGTCAGGATCTGGTGATCTAGTGAAAGAAACAATGAAATTATTCTGTCTGCTATAGTTTTGGATTTATGCAACAGCTTCACAGGAAGTTCCCTTGGCACAACTTAATTACTGCATACCTTTAGCCTTTGATGTTTTCTGATGAGGACATCTGAGGCCACACTCTGTTCATGCTGGAATATGTTAGCATTTCTAGAAGTGAATATGAAAAAAATAAAATATGTAGCTGAAGAGGTACTAAAGATTTTGTTTAAATACTTGAGCTGAAATACAGCAATTAGGTATCCATTAACAGGTTTAGAAAATACAAATAAAAATTTCTACATTGGTGGGCACCAGAGTATATTAATTTTGCTGAATAAAAGACATATATCTTTATTTTAAAAAGCCCAGCTAAAAAAATTTAAAAATCAGGATTTGTTGTAATAAGCAGCTGCACTTCTAGGTCTGCTTTAAGTTAATGTTTTCTAGTCTTTTCCTGTTACCTTCCCCAGGTGAGTAACAAGACCCTGCTGAGATCATTTAGCCACTGAGATTGGAGCCATCATTGGCTCCAAGGATCTCTCCCTTCTTACCTCCCTGCCTTGGGCCAGAGCAAGACTGTGGTGACAGATGCCTGTGCCTGCATGTGTCAGGCAAGGGCTCCTGCTTGCTTCCAAATGGTTACTTGATGTGGCATCCCCAAAGAGTCTGTAATCCTTGTTTGCTTTGTTCTGCATTGCTTAATATCCAGTGACTCAGCAGCATTCCCTGCCACCCACTGGCATATTTTCTGTTATTTTATACATTGTGAAACAACCACTAATTTCATTTCATGGGTGAGGAATGAGCCTGCCACACATAATTCCCCAGCATGTTATATGGGATCTTATCAGGGAACTGTCACAGCCCCAGGAAAAGTTTAGCTGGCATCTCAGTAAAGGCTCAGTTTTGTGGAAAGACAGTTTTAAAGTGTTTACCCTAGAGGTCATATGGGGTCCAGGAACCCAAGATAATTCCAAGGAAAGCACCAAGGAATAGTTACTGGGTGAGCAATGAGCAGATGCTCCAGAAGAGACACTAAACAAGCTATGGAGCAGCACTGCCACAGCCTCGAAGCCTCTCCAGGAACAGGTAGACAAGGCAGCTGCTGCTGTATTCCCGCTCCATGGGATAAAGAGACCCAGCTGATCCGCCTTCAGCACTGTACCTTGCTAGCCCTGCACTTCCATGCTGTTTTTTGGAGCCTGAGCATGGTTTGAGTAGTCCTTAAAATGAAGCAGGCATCCATCTTATGCTGGCAAAGGGACAGCTGCTCTGATTCATGGTCCTACAGGACATGGCTGTACCAAACCTGGGCTTACAGTAAGTTGATTGAATGGCTTCAAAGGAATGAGCATAAACTTACTGGATTTTTCTGAGGTGGTTAAGGTTTTTAGTTTGGAAGTAATCCTTGTTTATTTTTCCCCTTTATGTCCCACCAGCTGAGGGCTTCACATGTATTTTATGCAAGGCACAGCTGTGGGATGTGCACTGCAGAGGCTGTTCATGGAGAGCATCCATACAGGATAATAAATGCCATTTAACCAAACAGACATCAGAAGCAACAAACTTCTCTCAGTGTTGAACATGTTGTGCCAGTGCCCAGAAAAGGGAGAATCACCTGTGACACTGGGTCCATAAGCAGGGTAATGTACCTCCTGCATGGCCACAAATGACAGCATGCCTGCCTCAGTCCCAGCAGGGGACTCTGGTAGCAGGCCAGACGCATGGGCACTGTTGTATCTGTACCGGCATGAAGTGCCAGTAAATACCTAAACCCTAAAATCCATAGGAATCCAAGTGGCCTAGAGGAAGCAGTGAGCTAGCGCAGTAGATGGTGGTGGTGAAGGGCTCACCCATGGGACAAGAATGCAGTACAACCCTTCCTTGCTATGGTAAATGTGGACACTAGGAAGACAATGGCTATTTCTCATGTGATGCAAATCTTAAAAAAAAGTGGGTTTTCTTCCTTGTTAAATCAGCTGACCAGCTCTGCTCCTGACACCCTCTGACCATCACTCATCCGATGTAGAATTCAGTTTCCTCATGGACAGGTTCAAGAGGACTACTGGAGGAACAGCAGTAGCACCTAAACCACAGGGAAGCAGATTTTGGATACTAAAAATATTAAAAGTGAGTCTGTTCAGAGGAGGCAACTTTGGATTTTGCTCATGGGTGTAAAAAGTTTAATATCACCTTTTGAGAGTTTAATATCACCATAGCCTGAATTAATGTTACTGCCATTGGGAAAATAGTGCTTTTGATGTCTACAAGATCCCCAGAAATAAAGATACACCCATATGCAAATTGTACCCATATTATAAGCACATCCATGACTCCAGACACTTTCAAAGGATTTGACCAGCTAGCAGAACAAAATCCAGTGCTGTGTTTAACATATCAGCCTGACTAAAAGCAGAAGATTAAGAAGCCTTGGCACTGTAAGAAACATTACTGAGACATTAGATATGAGGTTATGATAAATGACAAGTCAAATAGGAGAACCCATATCTAAAGATGGAAAAAAATTAGTCTCTGAAACAATTAGGAATGTATTCCTTCTCAATGGATTTTCCCAAGATACATCCTCAGTCCCTTACGATAACCTCACCAGAGGATATAATAGATAAAAAGAGAGATTGTGTCTATCACAGATACTGCATTTGTCATCTAATAATTTAAATGTTGAATACTAAATGTTATTGCTAAGTGATGAAAAGGTTGCCTGTATGACAGTTGCTTGAGCCAAAGGTATAATGATTAGTGGGAGATCCATAGCTTCGGTGATAATCTTGAACTGCCCCGAAGGATTTTCTCATCCTAAGCAGCAGTTAGAAGAGCCTGTTTCACTTGCCTTTGGAAAACTTTAGCTGAGAGGAACATGAAAAATATCCATAAGACAAAGAAAAACCCATAACCACAAGAACAGGAGATATAATCTGAAATGAAAGAAGTTAGAGCAAAAAAAGAAGGGGAGAAAAAAAGGTCTCCAGCACCCCCGGCCCAAGAATGCAATGACCGTGGGGCCAACAGGAGGCTCAAGAAGTTGTCTCATCTGCAAGGAGTCATTTTCAGGGACATCATTAGGGGAAGGATGTTATTTATTTGCTTGGTTTTTATTTCTCCATAGCCTGCTCATGCCATTACTGGAGAAGGGCTACTGGACTGCAGGGACCTTCATCCCAGCTGTTTTTATGTTGCCTCCCATCTTTGTTAATAAGATTGTGGAGGATGAATCAAAAGCAGCTTCTGGAATGAGGTAAGATGGATGGAAAAAACATGGAAAGATTTATTTTCCTTGGAGAGTCACCATATGTAAATAGTATAATTAGTTCTGGAAATAAGGAGTGTGACTTAGCTGAACTCCCAAAGACTGTCTCTTAGGTTCAGTCCTTGACACCTTTCCAGGGAAACAGCCTGAAGTCATGGGAAATTTTCTGATTCTTCATCTTCTTCAGAGATTCGCTGATATCGGTCTGCTAAGGGTATTTCAGATTCTCTGGAAATAATTTATTTGTAAATTAGCATTTTTTTTTGGCAGAGAATGAGAACAGATCTCTTGATGGTCATAAGTGTTCATAAGTGTTTTTTATTTTCAGGCTGGATTGGAGCACCTCAGAGAAATACTGGATGAAAACTGAACTCCTTGCATGCTCTGGAGAAGAGGTTGGCCACTGCAGTACAGTAAATATGATAGTAGAAAACACAAGAATGAGAAAAAAGGAACAGGATCCTTTTTCCTCTTCATACATTCCCATGAATTCACGATTAAAAGCAACTGCATCATTCTGTAAAGAAAAAATTCTGTGTCATTTTCTTATTTCTTTACACCAAAGTTATTAAATCTGGTGCAAAGAACGTACTTTTGGTTTGATCATTTCTCACCCAGCCTATAGGGTATGCTGTTACATGATATTCAGAATTCATTCTCTAAATAATTCCAGTGATGTATTACTAAGAATGGTAAGATCTTAATTGCCTTCCAGCGGTTTTAGGTTACACTTCACCCTGCACTGCATCTACAGTCTACATATGTTTAATCCTGGAGCTGTCTTCTAGCAGCAGTTTGGCAGCATTTGTCAAACAGTCGGTGTGTTAAAACTCCAAACATGTTTCTAAGAGCCTGGTGCTAGTACTAGAGGGTTATGGCATTTTCCATATTAAGTAATGATATATATGATGGTAATCACAGTGTCTTTTCCACAACATATTTATAAGGATCAAAACCTTCCTCTGTCACCAATTCTCATGCTAGGTCTGCTACTATGTGAAAATCTATTATTAACTCACTACAAGCAGCATCAGGTTTTATTAGTTCAGGGGAGGGAAAGCAATGGGTCTACTCGTCTTCCTTCAGTCCTTCTCAAGCAGAACTCCATAGTTTGGTGATCATAACCAAGGAGGGATTTGGCTCAAAGGTTAATTCTCTGTTTGCTTTGCTTCATGTGATTTTGAAGACTTGGTTGATATATTCAGCTGTGTAACTCTTTACTGTTGTTTTGAAATGAATTAAAACGTTTGAAGAATTATTTATCTTACCAACACTTCTGTATCAACATGGCTCCTTGTTCTAGCCATTACGATTTTCCCCTGGGAGGAGGTAGCTTGATAGCTTGCTAGTTAGAGTTAAATGACTTAAATGATAAGTGGCATTTTGTTCTCATTACACTAAGAAAAGTCAATCAATATAAAGCCCATCAATGCATTAATATAAAGGCAGGAACCAAAGAAAACTGATATTAAATGGAAATTTAGGATCCATTATATTGAACACTATAACTCAGTTTCCTGAACTAGAGTTGACAAACCACCAGTAAATGTCCAGCAGGGAGTAGTTCTGCTGTGATTATACTGACTAGATGATTTAATAGGTCTTTTTCCTCTCTAATACCTATGAACATATGAAAATCAATGGCAGCCCACTTAGTGGAAGTACCTTCCCTCGTTTGCATGGTTTGAGCTACCTATGCAAAGCGATGCTAACAGAGATGCTAGCTGTGTGTCACCTCCAGGGGGAAAGCCTCATAAAGAAATTCTAGGCCAAAATCCAAAGGATTTCTTTTGAACTCTGAAAAACACCACCTTATTTCCTTTGTAGGAACTTCAGGCAAAACCTTGCCACGGGAGAGGAGGATGCCAGTTGTCGGCTGTAGAACAAGGTAGGGACCAGCTGGCAGGAGTGTGAGATCTCTGCCCAGCATCTGTTCCCCTCCCAGAGACCCTTTTGGGACACAGGTCCCTGCCAATTGGTGGAGAGAGGATGGGATTGGTATGCAGCTGCGACCAGGCACTGACGGGTCCCCCCCTTCAGGCTTCTCTTCCATTTAAGAGCCTTGAGAAAACCTAACTGAGGAATATGGTAAACAGCCCAGAAATGTGGATTTATTCAGATTGGTCTTCTCCTGATCCCGGTGTCCCATGGGCTGTGGAAATGTATCTGAGGAGTGGAAGCAGCTGCCCCCTCTGTATTGCCACAGTTTTATTGTAGTTTTCATTTCTGAGCTGTAATTTCGTTTAATTTCCAGTAGATGCTACTCTACTCTAGATGCTCGCTAACCAGGAGAATTGTTCTTTACCCGAATGCCAGACCTTGACAGAAACGTTTCTTTGTGCATTTTCAGAATACAGAAAAACAGTCTTAATCCATCAAAAGTTGATCAGTGGTATGACATGATTAATTAACAAGCAAAAAGGAAGGAGCAGGGCCATGCCTACCCAGTGAAACCCGTGGTGAAAAGCCATTGCAGGGCTGAATTGAATAATTTAAAAACATTTTAGTAAACAGTGGCAGGAATATGGAAGATCACATTATATATCAGCAGTGCTGGTAAAAAGCATGGGTATAGGAGAAGCAATAAAATCTTGGGTTTTGGTAGTGAAATAAGGGAAAATGGAATAAAACATAATTTCTGAAACAATCTTTATTAATTAAGACAGCAAATTTGACCACAAATTGTTTTGTGTTCCCACTTGCAATATTGAATGTTATTTTCACATCTTATCTTTGACCAACTTTTACATATTTCTCTGCTTTTCTCATAAAAATAAAGTGCGTGGTGGAATCCTTTAATGAAAAGGATTTGCAGGACTTCTTGAAAAACTTCTAGGACAAAGGACATAGTTTAGCTGAAATAAAAATAAAATTAAAGGAATATTATTATATTTTACATAATTATATACATATAATTATATATTTAAAATATTATGTATTTTAACCCCTCTGTCCCCTGCACACTGTGCTTTGGACACAAAGCCTGCCATCCATGAGAAAGCAGGGAAAAAATCTTCTCCTAATTTGAGCTGGGGTGTGCTGAAAAGAAAAAGTAAGTTCTTGTTCAAGTCTACATTCATGTTATTTGAAGTCATACTTTTTATATTCTTGTGCTGGAAATACTTGAAGGATAAAAGCTGATGCTAGGTGTCCCACATGAAGCAATTGTTCTACATCAAAGGACGGAGGACAATTTCCACAGGGGCCCTGTCCCAATGTCAATTCCCCATGACGTTAAGGACCAGTAGCACCCACTTGCTGACATCCCCATTCAAAACCTTTGCCCTCAGTGCAGTACATGCCTTAAAATTTTCTCCTGGCCTCGCATTTAAGGAGACAGACTCATGCATTCTGACTAATAAAACAACACAGGAAATTCTGTGAAATGATGAAAAGGTAAAAAAATGAAAGGAGGAAGTGTTGGTCAAATCTAAAGGGAATATTAATAAATGGTGCCAAGCAAAGTTTTACCAACATTGTTTATTTCCATAGCAATTAATCTCAAAAGTCTTGGCCTTTTTTTCTCCCCATGATAATTATTCCAGTAAATTTTAAAGTAAATGGCAGCATTAACTTAATCTTTTATTTAGCTAATAGGAAAAGGTTGCATTAGAGCTTTCCTGGAATAAATGTGAATGTTCTTTAAACTGAATGCATAATGGCAACTCCCCATTCAGCTGCAAAATGCACTAAATACGGCTTTGTCATATCTTGAGCTTTTATGTCAAGTGTCACTTTATTTGACCTTATTCTTCAAGTTCTAGTTGATCAAATCATGCTGTTTTGTGAAAATCTCAGCTTTTAATAGAGGAATAATGGTTTCCTGATAGCTACAGAGAAAAACTTAATTCCAACAGCTCCTAAAGCAAGTATGAGGAACCTCAGCATCTATGGTTAAAAAAATTAACGGAGCTTCAGTTCTATACTTTGGTCATCTACAATGGTGAGCATTACACATAGTGTAGCTGTGTGGGAAAACACACTACTACATACAGAATGAGGGAAAACTATTCAGGTCAGGCCCCCTTTACCTGAGTAGCCATCTTTTGAGGTGCCTGCCTGAACCTGGGGATATTCTTTTCCAGTTACCATTACATATCCAGGCTGTAATGCTACTCAAGATTCAGCTCTATTAAGCCAAGATTAATTTAACTCCAACAGTCTTATTTGTGCACCTGATAAGCTTTAATGACAATGTTTCAGGCAAGGCTGTAACATGCACCCTGTAACTTGGCTTCCTTCTGCACCCTCATCACTGCTGTTTGTCACTGTCCTGTTAACCCTGGTCCTTGCCCACCCCAGTTCCAAATCAGTTTGTTTCTCATTTGAACTTTAGCTGCTTGAAAGATAATGTCAACAGAAATCCCAGTGGAGGCAAGCTTTGCAAACAGGATGCTGTTGCTTTGCATAGGAGATAATATTTTTTGAACATTTCTCATGAGAACTGCAAGTAGACAGCAGGAGAAGGATGACTAAGAAAGCATCTCAGGAAGCAGGGCATACGCACATCAGGAGTACCACATGGCATAGTCATAGTACAAATTACAAACACACAGTCCTGTGCAGTCCAGAGCTGCCCCAGCACTGGCTCTGCTGTTACCTGCTGGTCCTTCATGCTGCCTCCCACATCCCAAG
This sequence comes from Corvus kubaryi, assembly GCF_017639235.1. Classification (NCBI taxonomy): domain Eukaryota; kingdom Metazoa; phylum Chordata; class Aves; order Passeriformes; family Corvidae; genus Corvus; species Corvus kubaryi. The sequence continues at coordinate 4,418,730 of NW_024581126.1, read as the reverse complement.
GCTGCCCTCTCCCCTGCCAGTGGCCACAGGGGCTTCAAATGGGGCAAAGACAAGGGAAATGGATCCTGCAAGCACACCATGAACATCAGAAGATTGACATCACCATGCTCCAGCTGAGCTGCATGCAGAGATGGAGGGTGCAGATCCAAGGGTACAACACAAGAGTCTGTTTCCACATGTCTTGCAGTGCTGGACTAGAAGAAAAGAGGGTAGATGGCCATTGGCAGCCCTTGGGGTACCACAGGTGCCTGGGCAGTGCCAACCGTGCCCTATCCCCTGCAGCACTGGCCCAGAGGGCTCAGGTTCAGCCTGCTGGCACTGCTGTCACCTCTTTCCAACCGCAAAGCCAGGTGCCTCCTCATTCAAAAACCTTGAAAACACTCTGTTTCCTCATTGTAGTGCAGGGAAGGGTGACACATGGGTTTTCTCATTTTCTTTCCAATGAAAGATGATGGGCCAGTTTGTTAGAGAAAGGGGATGTGGCAATTCTGCTGTTACTTTGCTGTGAGAGCTCTAGTGAATCCCTTAAACACTCTATGCTGAGCTTACCCAGCCATAAGACACATGCAGACCTCGTAGCAGTATTCTGAGAAGAACTGCAGTTTCAGATTCTCCAGGGTAAACTGCTAAAACAGGGCAGAGCGTTGTGATTTATTGATGATTTCTTCAGCATTTAACATTTTCCACAGGCCATGGTTCAGCTAGGAAAGATGGAAGATGCCACAGTCGTGATCTTTTTCCCTTCCATGCAAATGGTAACCTAGACAATATGCAAACACATCTGCCTAAATCAAAGCAGAATTTTCATCCTCACCTGTCCCTGCTCAGGCACAAAAGTTGGCAGCAATTAGGGAGGTTCAGAAATCAAACATGGAAAGAAAGATGAGAGGCACACAAGTGCATATTTAGATAAGATACAGTTGGTATAGGAAAAGAATCTTTCTTGAAAGGTCACCTAATCCACTAGGAAAAACAAAGAAGTACTTATTGTTATTATTTATTCCATTTTCATGAAAATATTTTTAGCACAAAGAGATATTTATTCTTCCACCTTCTTTGGTATCTATTTGAGACATTAATTCTCAAGTGATAAATGATAAACTGAATGAGACTTTTCCAGAAAAATGGAAGAGATGGGTCTTATGCCTCAGTTATCCTATAATTAAACCGGCAATTACGGTCTCTACTATCTAAACCCTATGAGTTTGGGTTTTTTGCTTTACAGCTGGATGCAGCATAAACAACATCCTTTGTACATTTCTGACAGTGGTTCTAATTGACCATGGCATTGATTAGCTGCATGCAGGTGGTTGAGGGTTTCCTCTGAAAAGTTTTTGATATCTCATTATAGTGCGGATGAAAGCAGCAAGCGCTCATGGCTGACGCGGCTAACATTTCAGCTGTTACTCTACACTAACCCAATGGTTTTTTACACCCTTTTCATCCCCACACCTGAGCTAGTTAGAGTGTGATGCTGAACACAGGCCAGTTTGGATGAGAGGGATGGGACTGCAGCCCTGGTTCCCCACATGTCCTGTTCTCAATTCAGGTGACCTTACCAAGCAGATACAGAGCCAGGTAACTGCAAAGCCAGCAGCTGGCACTTTGGAACCCCAAATTTGAGTTTCTGGGTAAGGCAAATTGCTGCAGCAGTAGCAGGATTATTTTTCTATTTTTTAATATTTATTTTAAACTCATTTCTGTGTGTATGTTGGTCTGTCAGGAGCAGCATGAAGCAAATGCTTTTGCATAATTGTGTATTACAGCTTGGAGTCAAAGCTGGTGCGTGGGTGGGGAGGGACTGGTTACACATCTCCAACAGGAACCCTAACGGATGTTGTAACAGCCACATGAAGAAAACATCTGCTCATTAGCAAAGCTGCTCCATTTCAGACACTGAGAGCACGCAAGCACCAACAAGCCCTGAATAGAGGCTGGTCATATCTAAATCCCCATGTTATTGTTTGGCCACCCGGGCCCCCCCCACAGCTTCTAGCTAACCCTCTGCACTCAGCAGCATCCCCTGGTCTGCAAGTCAATACAATATTCCAAGAAGATTTTTTCCCCCTGGCTGGCTGCACTGCTCACATTTCTTTTTCTCCTTCTTGCAAACACACCCAGCTACCAGCATCTTCCCCAGTTTCTCTGACTTTTCTTTCCAGTTGTTCTGTCTAGTGGCCTCCAACATGCTACATCTTAGCCTTTTCTTCCCAAGGCCAAGGGAAGGCGATTTTCCATCCACTTCCCCTGTTGCTCCTTTCTGGGGCAAATCCTGTCCCCTCTGCCAGAAATGGCTTTGTCCCATTTTTAATTTGTGGGAAGCTGTTAATCAGTCTTACTTCCTTGGTGAAGCACACACCTATGCAGCTCCCTGCCTCCCCCAAATGTCCTGCAAGCTGTCTCACACCTGCTTCATCCGTGCCGATGGGCTCTCTGGTGGTTTCTTGTGGAGGGAGAGTGGCTTTGCCCTGAGATGGTCTGTGCCTGTGATCAGGTTTCTGTGGTGGCCCTGGCTGTGAAGCACCCTGGGCTCTCCTTCGAGAGAAGAGGTAGAAAAACAAAAGGAGAGAAGCAGAACTGAGAGAATGAGATCAGTGATGGTGTGATCACAAAGAGCCACCAGTTAATTATCCATGGGGATTTTTGGACAGGTAATACCAACTCCTCATATTTTTCCCAAGTCCCCAGTTAGTTGCTGATGAGAGCCAGACACTTGGTTCCTCATGTGTATCCATCTGGTCACAGAGCTTTGGATTAGAGTATCTGTGGGAAGTGAGCGCACATAGCGCTGGATGCTGACTGTCCAAACACAAAGTGCAAGAACTACTTCGCCTTGTGTGCCCAGCTCTGTCCAGGGGCGGGCTGGATCCAGGGACTTCAAAGATGTCACATTTGCTTGCCAGGTGTCATAGGTTAGCAAGCATAGTCCTGGAAGGGACGTCCTTGCTAAGGGGTGCTTACAGTTTCCTCTGGGAACTGATAGAACCTATCAGCTGGCCAGTTTGAATATGGACAATTCTCTAAGCCACTTAAAGTTGTGATCACCTCTGTGATCCACATTTAAGAATAGGCAAACTCCCCCTCCAAGCTCTCTCTCGTTTCCGGCGCTGGGACAGGTGGCTGCAGGGCCCGAGCAGGGCCCAGTGGGCCCGGCCAGGCCCTGCTTGGGCCAGGCCGGGCCGGGCCACGGCCATCCTGAAGCCATGGACCTGTTCCAGCCGTGGAACCCCCCTCACTGCCTTGCCGTGGGCAGCCGGAGCAGCTCGGCTCTCCCCCCTCTCCACTGCGATAAGAAAAAATTCAACATTCCAGCTGTAAAGCTGCAAGGCCGAGGTGAGAGTAACCCTTTTATTGCTGTGAAGAGCTGAAAACCTGAGGGAAGAGAGAGAGGAGATGCTTAAAGCTGAAATTCTGTTGTGAAGCTATGATGTATCAGAGTATCCTGTTGTAATTTCATGAAGATATGGGGGGTGGAGTGTTCAACTCGTGAGCAAAAGCACCTGCACTGAGATAGGCAGATGCTGACGCAGCTGTAATTTCATGAGAAGTTTGGACAGGGAGAGATGAACCAGATGAGGACTTTTGCTCCAAACGGGAAAGGAGAAAACCTCAGTCCGTAGAGATGAACCAGATGAGGACTTTTGCTCCAAATGGGAAAGGAGAAAACCTCAGTTCCTAGAGATGCTCCCAGAGATAGTCCTAACGATGAAGATGATGAAGACCCTTTGCTCCCAGGGAAGGAGAAGGGCCTCTGTTTTTGTTTCTGAACGGCTCAACCTTAAAATTGTACCCCAGAAAACTTCAAGAGTGGACCCTCGAAAGCAGTTGCGGGAAAAGCTGCAAGTCGGGGGAAAGGACTCACACGCAGGCAGAGACTCCTCTTCCTAAATGGACTGAACAATATTTGGAAGTGGGTGGCTGTCTCGTTGTGATAATGTTTTCATAGCATGAGCAAGAAGAGACTTCTCTTTCTAAATGGACTGAACAAGGTTATTATGGAAGTGGTAAACAGACTGAACATCTTAAGGGTTGTCTTTTCACATTGTCAGTGGGAGAAGGGAGGAAGGTGGGGGGAGGAGGAGAGTTCTGAAGGTGGTATAATTTTTTTTCCTTCTTCTTTTAGGTCTGTTAATAAACTTCTTTATATTCTTTCAAGTTTGGTGCCTGTTTTGCATTTCTCCTAATTCTTATCTCACAGCAGATAAACAGTAATGAGTATTTTGGACCAAACCACTACACCAGGCCAGAAAAAAAAAGTCTGGAGCCCATATTTTCCATCATTTCAAGTCTGAAGTGTACTTGAGAAGTCTGAAGTCTTTGACAGGGTTTTATACTTGCAGAGGGGGATTTTATTTTGAACATCCTTTAAATACTCTATGGGTAGGAGTATTTCCAGTTTTGGAGTGGTACATGTTTTCTGATAAATAAAATCAGCCTATGGTGTGGACCTTTGCATTGGTAATCAATACAGCATTTATCTGCATTAGTGACTCACACAGCCTGTCACATTGGCTTTGTTCAGTTATTTAATGTAAGGTTGTATTTATATTACCAAATATTTACATTGTAGATATTTTAACATCAATGAACAGATATTTTGCAATACGTAATTTATTAAAGAATAGAGTTTTGCATCCTCTGACATGCTGCAGTCTTCATAAAAATGTCTCTCGAAATGAAAAAGTTTTTGGCATCTCAAAATATTGCTCATCTCAAAAGATAGAAAACTGTAGGTCAGAAGTATGGTGGTAATAGCTGAAAGAAACACTTTTCCTAATCAAATTTGTGTTTAACCAAATCCTGTTACACTTCCAGATCCAATTGATGTCATTTGCCCAAATTCTTCTCCCAGGTACACTTTTTATTCCTAGAATAGATCTGTATCTAAGGAATAACACTGTGTTTGCTGCATTGTAGACCAAGCTGGCCCAAAAGACAGATGGTGTGCCTGCCATGTGAGGAGAAGAGGCAGAGTTTTGTCTCTGCAACTTAAATTTTGTATTTTGAATACAAGTTCTTGTAATTTCCTAGTTAGACAGTAATCATAGCTTTGGCAGAAAATCTTTTCTGTTTGTGCTTTGTTTTGTGTTGTTTTGAAATAGACATGTACAACAGAGTTCAACGAAAACACATTGCAAAACACTGCCGGATCCTAAAGGTAAATCCTTAAGTGACTCTTTATTGGGACCTGGCAATGCTTAGGGACAGAGGTAGGAAAACCCCCTCCTGGGTAATGACAGAAACCTCTGGGTACAATCTATAGGACACAAAGAGGCAAAAACAGATGGTGGCCACAAACCTGAACCAGAGCAGAGGGCCTGTGCTCTGTATGGTGGAGGATGAAAACTGTTGGGTGGAACAAGCTCATTTGCTTCAAAGCAAAATGGCAATTCCCAGCCAGCCGTGCAGCTGCAGGACATCTGCCTGTGTCCAGGCGTGGAGCCCTGTGGCTGGCAACCTGCTGGTAAAATATAATCAGCAACATTCTGAGCAACAACAACAGCAGCAAAATGGCAAAACCTAATGGGAGAGTAGAGCCAGGGAGCTCAGCTGTGCCTGAGGCCATGTAAAGTCTGTAGCACCACAGAGACACGGCAGGTTTCTCATCCCTGCTGGATCCCCTAGGCTGGCTGTAGCTCAAATACGTCTATGTAAATCCAAAACAAACCACTGGCCTGACTTTAATTTACTAGAAAGGCAAACTCACACAACTTCAGAGCATGAAGACCAAAGCAGTGGAAAGAAGTTACATGTGGTTGTTTGCAGGCCCCAGGAGACAGCTCTACACCCCATGCCCTCTGAGCAGCCTCCTAGACCAGACAAGGTCCCACTCAATCGTCCTCTGAAGTCAGTGGTCACTGGGGTTGAAATCCACAAAGGCACACACCACACTGGGGTCAAGGTCCCTATGCCAGTGACATGGAGTTTTTTCCATGTTACTCTGCAAGAGCAGAAGTACATTTCTGAGGAAGCACACACCAAATGTAATCACCAATGTGGCCACCCTCATGCTTGACCTCCAGTGGTGGCCAAGTCCCCAGTTTTCCCAAGTCGCAGGATGGGGATGGAAATGGGGCAATTTTATGGCAATTGCCTCCCACACTACTCCTCTGCCAGTCTTCATCCCAAGTTTCTCCTGAGTTGAAACTGATTCTGCCCAGAACGACTTCTGCTAGAATTATTCTCTACTGATTTATTGAGTGCTCTTTAATCCTCCCACTAAATTCAGTAGAGACTGTGCTTTTCAAAGGCAGAATTAGGCTCTGTGATTAAGGAAAAATTGCCCTATTTAAAGGAGAGAAAAACAAAAGCTCCAAGAAAGAGTATTTGCAGAGGTCTCTGGGCTTGCAGCTTTGTTCTGCAATGCTCCAACACATCACTGCATAGGTGTTCATTTCATTAGTCTGGCACCAAACTGTAAATTACACCATAGATACAGCCCAACTCAATGCCTGATTCATACTTTATTAGAGACATTGCACCAACTCTTAGAAACCATAGCTGTTGTGCTACGAAGCACAGAACAGAATATTGTGTTTCTTAAAGGGAATTTATGATGTGACCATTGCATAAGTAGTGGATTGCAGAGCTCTAATGTCATCTTAGGCTACAGAAACCCTTTATTTCAGGATCTCTTCATATTAATGTACTGCATTGGAAGTTCAAGCAAGGCAGTCCATCCACTATTTTCAGTGACAGATAGGGCTAATTAGCTCATATAACTGTTTTTTGCACTACTTTATTTCCATTGTTCCTCCAACTTTCCATGTAGGCAACAATTACAAAGCTGTAAGGACATGCAGAATTATGCCTGGCATCTCTGGTTTAATTAGAGAAAACACAGACAAGAGCAGCACTGCTACTGCTAACTGCAGATGCCTACCTGACAGATTTACTGAGGGATTTCATGTGTTTGTCTGTCTTTCTTCTGTGTCCCACACTGTGCAAGATGAATTTAACAGCTGGCAAAAAGGGTCCTGTGGTCCATTGTGGGCTTGTCAGGCTCACTGAAATAAAATACCTGACTATCAAGGCCTCAATGCGTACAGTCATATGAAGATTTTTATCTTTTTGGGAAGCTAACGGTAATGCATATTCTAAGGGAACACACAAACTGATGCTTTCCTTCCATTCGCCTCTTCCAAGCCTTTGCCCTGTTTTCCCCTGGAAAACAAAGCTGCTATTTGGCACTTCAGGTGATGAATTTCTGTTTCACAAGACAGCTTGTTTGCAACAAGACTTCTGAAAACAGGGACATAGCTTATTCATCCTGAAGCACTGAGCTGAGATTACCATTGTCAGTATTTAGGCACAGGGTCATCTATGTCTTGCAGTGAGCCAACAAGAAGTCGTTTGATACCTACTACTGCACAGCAGGGCAAGGCAAGCTGGTAGCAGGATCCTCTTTGTTTCCATCTCTTGCCATCATGACAGCTCTTCAGTGGAGACCTGTGCAGCTCAGCGGAATGCACCAGCAGCTATTAGCAAGATTGAATGGGCATGTCTGAACTTATATCCCCTGAAATGGGGAAGTGAGTGATCCACGCCAGCACAGCTGGCAACAAGGAGGGGGAACTCAAATGAAAAGAAGTGTAAGATAATATGGCTGTTTTGAAAAGTTCAGCTGAAGCTGAGTGAGACTTCCTCTGTACCCTTCAGAATTAAACAGCCAGACAGTAGCATCTCCAAGATCAATTTACTCAAATCCAGGAGACTAGTGGTCAAAATCTGTAACACGCTGGGAGGTGATTTGACATTAGGTGACACAACCATGCATCACCTCGTTGCTGCAGCCCAGCACTGGCAATCATCTGCTAGCAGAGATCTGCACTTACATCAGCACATCCTTTTGGCTGCACCCTTGAGAGCAGTAGCTACCACGAGGCAAAAAAAGGTATTAATTTACAAGGTGATGTAGTGATTTTATTTTTTTGAAATAAATGTACTTGTGTTGCTGAGACTGTTCTTGCTCCCCAGGTGGCCTGCACTACACAGGGACATCAACGACAGATATTTTGCTTAGCCCAAGAGTAAAGCAAACCAGAGGGACTAAGAGAAAAAAAAAAATAATGCTGCACAGTTTAAATTTCTTGTAGCTAAACAGGACTTTAGGTATGCATTTGTTGCTGAATGGCAAAGGTGGGGATGTCCTGCCTGCTGCTGTGAAAAGGGGAAGCAGCAGTATATCACCTGCACTTTGCTCTCAACAAAGCTCACTAGATTTATTCTTTTTGTATTTCTCAAAGCTTTTTTGGGTACATCCTTTCATTCAATTTTACAGCTGTACCAATCCCTGTGTGTAAGAGCAGAGTGTACATCTAGGAGTGAAAGGGCCTCATTGGGCTGTTTCATGGAAGTAAATGGTGACATTGGCAGCACTATTTTTGTAACAGAAGCATGGTCACACATAATTTATATTGTCTTGAAAGAATAGATTCCCAAGGTTGGGAATTTCCCAAACATAGTGGAACTTCTATGAAGGACCATGTTGGGGTTAGAGAAAAAATGAGTCTCCCAGCAGAATGGTCTTTAAAGGTCAGAAAATCTATAACTGGAAACCTTCTTAAGATCATTTAAAACCCTGAGTGTAGATGACAGTTGAAGGAATATTTAGTACACTAGGTATCTGCACCCCTATTTAGAATCTGAGCAGTTTTAAAGGCTGTTATAATGAACATAACACAGGAGGAGAAGACAGCTTGGTTTACATACATGAACTGCAGTTCAAACTTTATAGGCTTAAGCTACACCAGATTTTTTTTAATAAAGGCGAGGAGGGGACAGTATAAAGAAAGGATTCTTTTAGCAAAGGGAAACATTTTCAGAGTGTAGATTCATGACATGCTGTTTCTGGAAGTGCAAAACTGCACTCCCAGCAGGACATATCCTTCCTTGTAACCCATCCCTTTGCTGGCAGAGGCAGAAAAGAGGATTTAGGCAAGAAGCCTGACAGCTCTGTGCCAAATCCTCCTCCTCATCTCTGAAATCCCTGCATGAGCAAACTGGCAGTGGTTGTTCAGATGAGATCAGCAGTGTCTGCTGCAAGCTGAGGCAGTGGAGGACTCTTGGCAGCAGGGAAGCCCTTGCTACCTGCGTGGTCCTCCCAGGGCCTGGCAATTACTGGGAATTGCCACTCCTTGTTCCCTCTGCACATTATGCCTACAGAGCAAGGACCTGCAGCAACAGGTGGAGTGGCTGCAATCCTGCATGGAGTCAACAACACAGCAGCAGCCTGACCATCAGAGACAAGTGAGCAGCACCAACAGCGATTTTACAGCTAGATAAATACATATACATATGTGTGACTTCAGTATGGAGAATAGAGCAGGTCACAGGCAGGTTTTAGAGACTCAGCCTTGTACAGCAAAGCAAAACCCAGAAGCTATGTGCCATTTGTCTCACTAGAGAGAGGTTGGTGCAGCAAAGAGCAGTTTACTTCCAAGTGTTTTCTGCCACTGTCTGACAGGATTTAAAAGACTTGAAAGACTTTCCAGAAGCATTTTGAATTCCACAGGTGAATCCAGATCTTGCCTGGAAAAGCAGGACCCACTTGTGTTATCTCCAGTCCTTCTCCTGTAGGCATCAAAATGAAGCTATCACTTTAAATTCTCTGATTTATAGCAAAACCACAGTCTCTGAGTACCCAAAATGGTAGCAAGTTGTTTTAAAAAACCAAACTCTACCTATAAAAGAAGTTCTCAGAAAAGAAAATAAAATCTCCTCCTCTTCCAAAACACCCCCTACAGAAACTTCCTGACTTTAAAATTCCAATTCCTTCATAAGGTCAGACATCGGTGCTCTTTATATTTACTCAAAACAAGTGAATCAATTACTTTTTCATTTTAATTGACCTGCCAGAAGGTGTCCTCTCAATGAGGACCTAATTAGGGGAAAGAGCCTGTGGAAACAGTGTATTAGATCCACCTGAGACAAACTGAAATAAACATCCTCCCCCTCTTCAATGTAGCCTTCACTTCTATTCAAAAATCTTCTTTTACTGCTTTCTATTATTTTTTTGCTGAGTAATTTTAAAGTCTAGCTATGTATCTTTTTTTTTTGCTCCAAGTGAGAAAAGCCATGGAAATACCTTTGTTTTCCCCTATAGAGGTAGGACTCAGTAGAGTGGATGGATGGATGCATGGATGTATGGAGGGATGGTTAGCACCTGTATCTTCCTCTGTAGCTCAAATATGTTATTTTGAGTGTGTGCATTTCATTCCCTAGGCACCCATGTCATATAATCAACATGTTTAATAAGCTAAAGCAACTTCTCTGTCCTACCTCGGAGGAGGCAGAGTCCAAGCAGAGCCAGCTCCTGCAGTCAGGAGCAGGCACATGGCATGGTCAAAACATAGCTCTGTTCATCCACACCCCAAATATTTTAGTATTCATTACTGCTTCTGTTAGCTTATTTTAAGATGACAATAAAGAAAGCAATGTGCATGCATGTGTGTTTAATATAAATGACAATCTGCAGAAGCAGCATTTCCTCAGTTTTTGTGAGATACTGCTGGTGCTGGGCTCTTGAAAAATCTGCAGCAACAGAGTTTTTTGTAAGCGTTTGGGTTTGTGCTCCCCCCCGCCCCACCTCTCAAATTATATGAGTTTTCTACTCATGATGAGGATTTATTGATTATAGCATTTATAGGATTTATAGGGCTATGGGATAATTAAATATACAGGCTTGGCAGTTGTAGTAGAGAATATTCTTTTAGAAATGCTAACAAGATGTTAAATCCAAGGAATTCCACTCCTAGTACTCTGTAGGGTCATAAATCAGTGCAGGGGATATAAATGTAAATGACACCATTTAAAAGTCAGGTACATGACTACAGCTATTGAGTCTATGTCTCACTTATCCCTTAGTAACTAAGGGTAGAAACTCCCTCCCCCTCATATCCATTACACTCTTGATTTTATACTTAAGTAAAACCATATATATGTCATTCATGGGCTTTTAGTTCATGAGGACTTTTGTGCTAGAATTAAATGGAAATACATCATTCTGTGAGTATCCCCAACTTTTATGTGAAGTAAATTCTTGCTATCCCTTCCCTCCCAATGCTAACTGTCCAGCTACGAAACAGGGAGCTATCTGCGCTCCGAGTGAGATTTTATTGCTAAAATAGAGTAAAAATTGTTTTTAAACAAATAACACACATCTTTATAGTAAAACTCAAGTTTGTTTTACAATTAGAGAAAAGAGTCACATGGTCCCCCAAAAACCCCCAAGTTTTATATATATATATATGTATTTCGAAAATATATTTAAAAACATAAAAAACTCTAGTTAAACATATATTATGTTAATCAGTACACTTAAATATAGCGTAATTATATTTACAATATGATGCAGTTGCTTTTAAATTTTAATGCCAATTTCAGTATTTTCCAAAAAAACCATAAAATTATATAAATATACAATAAATATTTATGTTACACAAGATGAATAATAGAGAACAAGGCCACAGACATGAACTTACAGTTGCAAGAGTCTTTAACACAGCACTAGGCCTGCTGACATGCATGATATACTTCTGTCACAGACAGACCACAGCAAGAGTTTAATTAAGTGGTATGAAGGACAACCGACCCGCCCCTCTCTGTCTCTGTTTTAACTACAACTGCCCAGCCTGTGACCATGTATAAGGTCAGGCACGGGAGAGCCATGGGACTGCAGGTTAATTGCCAGTTTCACTTTCTATCAATAAGTATAGAATTGGCATGTTATGGGGAATATCACTCTGGGTGTAGTTACTAGACACAGTTCTCTAGGTTCTCAGCTCCATCCCTTAGTCCTCCCCACCTGCATGGGCTGTCCTTTACCCCTATGAACCTACCAGCCCACTGTTCTAATTCTGCCACACCTGCACCACACCTTTACTGTGCCAGGTGAGGATTTATAAGTAAAAGATACAGTCATAGTTAACTTTGGGAAGTAAGGAACTTTATTTCTAGCATGATTTATGCATTAACACTTCTCTTTTGGAAATTCAATTTCTTTGAACTAGTAGTTATTTTATTCCTGTATCTGAATTAGACTACTGTCAGATCCTAGCTATCTTTTTTTTCCAGTCTAGATGACTGATTTGTTATTCCCACATGAGCATCATCCTTTCCTTAAAAGCAACCAACCCTTGTTTTGAGAGGAGCCAACATTATACCCCTCCGCTGCAGATTAGGAGTATTGCTGAGAATAGCTCCTGACTCATGTTGGGTTTACTAAATGCAAATTACAATACACACACAGGTACTGGACCCAGGGGAATGAAATGGTCTAGTGGAAGGTGTACTTGCCCATGATATAAATGATCTTTAAGGTCCCTTCCAACACAAAACATTCTTTGATTCTATGATTTAATTTGCACGAAGAATATCGTAGATGAAGTTTTGATAATATCAGTAAGGTTTGGGTTTGTTTCTGGGTTTTTTGTTGTTTTTTTTTTTTTTTTTCTCCTGTGTGGGAAATCCCCATCAGCAATCGACGGGGAAGGCTGAACTTTGAAATTCAGGTGGGTCACACAACCCTCCTCATTCACAGTCCAGTGTGCACATGGCCAAAGCCACTGGCACTTCGACAGCCAGTTATTCTCAGGAAGGGGCTGCCCTTCTACCTGAAGTAGAAGAAATCACTAATGTGAAAGTGTCTGTTAGCTTCTAGCATGGGTTTCTACCAGTGATGACATAAAATCAGTGCTAAATATGCTCTTCAAAGAGCATTACTGAGGGCAACATATTTCAGTAAGCTTTGCCCAGTCAAGGTTTTAATAAACACAGATTCTGCAGCATTCAGAAGCAGATTATATTTTGCAGTATTTTCCTACTTGTTCAGCTACTTTTTTTCTTGTCTATGGGAATTACAAATATAGCATCAGCCTTCAGTGAGCTTACTAACAAGCTATTTCTGTTCTCAGCCCACTGTAGCCAGTGCAAGTGCTATGCAGAGCTCCCAGCCTTACAACCTGCCTTTTTAGCAATACTTCTGTCAGGGAATGCAGAGCTAAACATGTCTCTCAGAACCTAAGCAAGTTAAGCCAACTCCTCCAGCGCTTGCTCTTCATTTACTTCAAGAGTGGTTTTTTAGTGTCAATATTTGTTTCATAAAATAAGTCTGACAGCAGAGGCAGAGCCACATGAACACAATGCTAACTGCTTTCTACTAGAGGCAGGGCTCCTTTCTGTCTCATTCCCAAGACAGTTTCCAGGGCTCCTTCAGGCAGAAATGCCCACCAGCTTTGCAGGCCTGGGGCCACTGGCACGCTGTGGAGGGGAAGGGCATCCATGTACATGGCCAAGCTCTCGCTCTCTAACATAATGCACAGGACCATGTTCAGTAATGACTGCAATTGGGATAGCCTCAGTCAACCCAAATCACTGTTATTTGTTCCCAAACTGGCTGAGCTATAAAGTCCCACAACCAATCTGATTTCAGATCCACCATCATCTTCTCTAGACCCTTTTTCTAGTGACACTCTCACCGTGCTTCACCAAGACATTTGATCCAAGCACAGTCTTTTATTATATGAAAATCATTGCTCTCAACATTATAGAATATTCTCTATATGACAAGCTCCAGTTCTATGGTAAGTGAAATACTTAAAGATCACAACCAATGTCCCTCCAGAGGGAGAAAAGGGGGAAAAAAAAATTTCAAACACATGCAAACATGGTATAAGCAAATGCATGTCTCAAAAGACTGAAAATTGAAAAAGAAAAACCAAAAAAACCCCCAACAACAGCATCCCCCCCCAACAACCAAAAAAGCATGTTGTTATACAGTTAAATAAGTGTTGTCTTTAAGCCTGAAGTTCAACAATGTGAAGTGGAACATCACCATTCTTTTTCAGTTGCCTCTTTTTATTATTTTTTGTCAGTAGTTGGACTGCTATTGCAAACACCTTCACAACATACAAAAACCAAATTTGTTTCTAATCCAGAATAAGGTAATGATCTTTTTCTTTTTCAATCTGATGGGAGTTCAAAAGTAAAAGAGAAACAGTAAAACTATGACAACAGCACCTTGACATTGTTTTAATTTCAACGCTATCAGAAGTTAGAAGCAGTAAACATATATACTAACAGACTAAAGATACTTACTGTTTAAAATGTAAACAGAATGTTTTGGTTCAATTTATTTTTCTGAAAGAGGACAGTTTATCATTAATTCACAATTGAAGCAGCATGCAATTTTATCCTTTTTTTTTAAAAAATTTTTTATATTTTCAATTCTTGGCAACGGCGACAAACCACAATGTTATGGAGGAATGTAATGCAGACTTTTTTGTTTGCTTGATTTTCTCTTTTTTTTTTTTTTTTTTTGTTTGTTTGTTTAAACTTGTGCGCAAATGACTTTTGTTCCCCTTCTGGTCATGGATATGTTCAATAAATAGACTGTGTAACCACTGTACTGTATAAACTTCAGTCATACATGCAGTCCATAAAATTATTTTTACCGAATAATTTACCCTGTTATGTATATATACAAATAGATAATTTTGTCTCAATATAATCTATACAACATGAATCCACTATCTTCCCCTTTTAATGGTTAACGTACATACACAAGAAGTGTCTATCCTTATAAAGCGCCAGCCAACTCTCTTTTTATTATCCATGGTGAGAGCTCTCACGTAAGACTGGGTAGTTCGGCACTGGGAGTTCCAATGCCTCTTGTCTATGCCCCTGCAGCCCTCCTTTGTGTACCCCTTAGGGTTGCATTTGGTCTCATAGAAGTATTGCTTCAGCTGGCCTTTGGGTACTGGAACTTTTTCCAGGACTGTGACAGTTGCCCCAGACATGTCCACTGCAGTCTTTTTCTCTGCTGCTGTCACCCACTCACTCGTGCTGTCACATACACTCAGTTCCCCACGGCGAGCTGGATCAGAGTGGCGCCGGACTCTCATGGACATGTTTGCAGCATCCAAGTAGTTTTTGTACTCCTCGAGCAGAAAGAGCAGTGGGGGTTCCAAAGGCACTTGACTGCTTAGCATGACTCGGGATGTATACAAGTCTGCATCCTTGTTTCCCTCACTGGGCTGGATGTCCTGGTCCTCATCTAGAAGCTCCTCTATGACATGTTCAAAAGTATCTGCCAACGATGTCAGTCCTCTTGAACCAGCACTGGGCCCATTTAGGCTCTCAAGAGTCCCGTGGGTCCGAAGACCTGGGTAAGCCAAGCTGCCTTGTCCTCTTAGACTAGCTTCTTTCATTGGGGCAGCTTTCATGCAAGTGAAGTATGAGATAACCATAGTAAAGAAAAGGATGGTCATCACTCTTCTCACTTGGTGGAACTGTTAAAACCAAGAAAAATAAATTAACTTACAAGATTTGGAGTAATAAAAATTCACCCAAGTTGTCACAAGACTATGTATTTTCTACAGACATGTGCTGCATGCAGTTGCAACTCATTACCAGTGATAAAGCATCCTCTTTTAAAAGGGTGTTCTTTCATTTAGAGTTTCAGAAAAAACGTATGCTGCAGCACAGGCAACATTGATCCCAGCAAGTCTGTTCTTACATGCTAAAACCTCTCTGTAGCAAGTATTATATTAGATGCTATGCAGAATCCTTATTTATTGACCAATTACACCTATTTCAAGTAACAGCAAAAGCAGAACTGCTATTTAGCAATGCAACATTTCAGCAGTAAAAGACAGCTTCACAGCTGTGAAAGCCAAAACTTCCATTTCAAGTGCAAATGTAAATACTTGATTTTGAAGATCTCTTTATGGCAAATAATAGTTCGTCATTCTGCCCACAAAAAAACTGAGCAGCACCAGGATAAACTACATTTGTATTTTGAAAGTAATCTTCAAAACATAGAAAGAAGCCCTATAATTTTGAGGTCTCAGCAGGTCAGTTTCTCATCTAAATGTAGAAGGTATATATATACATAAACAAAGAACAAGAAAATGGCCTGGAACAGTTTACTAAGCTTGAGCTGGACAGATAGCTTGCATCATGTGAACAGCACGGAAAGGACATGCTGGATTACAGAGCTGGTAAGAGCTATACTGAAGTGACAGTAGCAGAACCACTGTTTTTTACTTTTCCAGGGCCCCACACCACCTGTTCTCAGGTGGGCAAAGCATTTATTTATGCCTAATTAGAGCCCAGAGGCCATCATGAAACCCAGCACAACCAGGTCATCTGCCATACTGAAACACAGCAGTTTGCCTGTTTCTCTCACATTCTGCCCCAAATTCTGGCACATGTTAAGGGTCATGCTTTGATGTTTATGTGTATGCTTATTTCTGCCCTCAATGAGAGAGGAGGGGTAGCACCAGAAAGGAGTGCTGGTAAGGAAATTCCTCACCAGGCTTGGAATCAGCACAACTCACTCCTATCAGGACTCCCAACCGCTTGGAGCTCATATGAACTCCTTCCCAAGCGCTTTGCTAAGTCTCCTCAGGGTAGAAGTTGTTTCCTCTTGCACTATCTCAGTGCAGAGTAGATACTTTAAGTCCTGTTACAAGAACCTCCCCCCAAATCCTGCAGTGACAGAGAGCTATGCTTTTTGTCTGATCCAAAGCACCACTACAACATCTATCACATCCAGTTGTTATTTTTTCATCTTTTGATCCCTGTTCTCACCAGTTCTGTTTGCTAGAAAGCAATGGCATTGTTCACATTTTTGAAAAAGCAGCTAATGCATGTTTCAGAGCTTTTGAAGTTCATTTGGAAGTACCTCATACTTGGCAACACTCATTGGAGTAAATGCTATTTCTGTTTGCCAACAGGGTGCTGTGTGAAAAGACTTACTTTATCTTCTGCAAAAATGCTGTGGGAATCTAGTACTCTTATGACTTAACACGGAAAGACAATTTATCATAAAACATACAAATAAAATGAAATGTGTACTAGAAAGGCAATGCCCAAAATGTAGGTCTTAAAGTACTTAATGAAGGCAGGGTGGGAAGTGTTCAGGTTTATGTCCATGCTCCCCTCATCTCCAGGCCCCCACAAAACAAGATTTTCGCCAAGAATCCTTTCTAACCCAGCACAACTCTTCCTTCATCCCTCCATCTCTCTTCCTGTTTAATAGTGTTGTTGTGGCATAGATTTACTAAGATTAAACAAACGTGACATCTATGACTCACAGGAGAATAGTGTTTGCTCTAGCAATGCAGAACATTAATATTTTGCAGTTTTTTTCATGTTGGGATTTTTAAAACATTCTACAGGGAGTATCAGATTTCTTCCTCAAGGGGAGGAAAAGAGGCATTCCAGAGGTGATTTACAAAACAAGGAAAAAGATTGCTAGTCTTCCTTTATCAAATGAGAGACAAGACAACTAGTCTTGAAAATGGGTGGCTCAGCTAACATACAAATGCAGAGCCAGTGGAACAAAAAAAATAATATTTATATACTCTCTTTTCAGAGAATTGTTTAATACAAAATCTAAAATGAAAAGAACCCCAAGCACCCACATCACACTTTGTGGCCACCAGAGCAGTGAAGAGAAAACAGATCTTCTGGCTCCTAACCAAGTTCCTGTTATTTTTATTGAAGCAGTGCCCAGAGGTCCTGGCCAGTTCTTGACTCTGGTGGACTCTGAGCACATAGGCCCCCCAAGACGCCTTCCAGAGCAAAAGAAAGAGGGCATGAGAGGCACCAAGACAAGCACAGAACAGGGAGAAGTTTGCACCCATCAGATAAGCACACCAGCTGGAGTTGATCAGTTGCTTTTCAAGTTAGATAGGTGAAAAAAGGAGAAGAATCCCTGGACCAGGCCACATCCTTTGGTACTGTCATTGGGCTGTTTACCTCTCAGGGATGTGAAAACAAAATAGTGGCTGTGCAACTTCACTCATGTGGGCGCTTTTCTTCAAAGGAAGACAACAGAGGACAGATTGACTTTGATAAGCCCTCAGCATCCTCCACCAATAGCTGGTTGGTAACCAGATTAACAGTACTTTATATATCACATTAAATCTTCCTTAATCAATTCTGCCTTCCATTTAGCAAGGAAACTGCTGTCAAGTTTGATCAATTTACATCCCATCTAATGACACAACCACCACTATTATCTGGGATGGCAAGAAATTGTGTACAACTGGACTCTGAAAACCAGCATTTTTTAGACAGGCATTACCCACGTAACATACTGATGATACACAAGAAAACATATCTGTTTAAAAGCCAATCCTCTTCCTCCCATTTATAACTGTAGAAGAGTATGTCAAAGTAAGCTTTAACAGCACAGATACAAGGAATATTGCCAGCAAGCAACCACAGATCAAACATCTACTACTCTGCAAATGAGTCCCAGACTAAGCTGAACTCCAGAAGCAGGATGTAAAAACATTCTTCTCTCTTTCTTGACAGTGACATGAACACTATACACAGTCCTTATCTTTGGCAGCAAGATTATATCAAGTGATTTAATATAAGGATGTAATATTTTATCACCGGGGAATTATCTTCATTTTAGATACCGTAGCAGTTTTTATTAGCAGTTGCTCAAAATCAACTAGTTTAACATGCTATAGCAGAATAAGATATCTCACTTCATGGGTAGAATCACACAACCTTTCAGCTATTGTTGAACTGACACATGAATGCATGGTTCATCTCTTTCTTAGTGAGGCAGGACTAATATCCCAATGTAGCACCAATACTGTCATTGGAAACACTTTGGATGGCAGCCTCCAGTCCTTTTCCTCTCTGTTCCCCAACTACCAAATCTTCATTATATTGCAAAGATTAAAGGTATTGCCTGTCCTGTTACAATAAGTGTCTTGTAAGCACCAAACCTTAACATATTATTATACATCCTTCTGATTATGAGCCAGTCAGTGTGACACCCTGTGTGGAAGAGGAACTGGGCTGGGAACATGGGAGAAAACTATTTTCCTATTTTCCTAGCCTGTTACTACCGAGCAAGGTATTGACCCTTTCTGTGCTGGGCATATCCACCACTATGAGACCTTGCACGGAGATGCCCCAGCATTTCTATGTACATCTATGCCTGAGGCTACCCTGGTAGACTGAGAAACTATTTCCCATGGAGGCTCACCAGTGCTGAGTTTTTCTTAACTGCAGCAACCTGGTTGATAATGCACGTTCTGAGGGTATCAATACAACTGAATACCAGACAAACAGAGTAGCCATGACTAGCTGTAGTAAGATATGCATACAGAAACATACAGTTAAAAAAAAAAAAAAAAAAAAAAAAAAAAAATCACTGATGTTCCAGCATGTGTAGTCCTATAATACACTCATTCCCTCCCTTCTCAGTTGTAGAAGGTTCAGGTCTCTACTCCACACCTTCTAGGAACAACAAGTAAAGGCTGCAACCCTTTTGGACTCCTGTTCAGCCATATCTCTGGACATAAAAGATTGAAGACCTTTCTAGGAGAAGAAGTTTTGGTCCAATTGTTGTCCCATACACTGTACACTCACTAACTTGTACAACATAGATATACACTAGCCTCCCTGAGAGCAAGCCTTAACCTATTCCCTCAGGACATGAGACGTGTCTGTCAGAAATCACGTTTGAGACCAGCTTCGTGAACACCATCCATTCTCATGGCCGCAAGAATGCCTCTTCTGCTTTCATGCAGCAGAGTGAAGCTGTAGCAATGAAAAAGAGGTCACCCAGAAGATCGGATCTCAGGAAGACATTACCTACTTCGTACTGCAATAAAGTCCATAAAATTACAGCTAGAATAAGGACACAATTGTGGCAGTCATCTCCACTAATGGGAAGGAGGCTCATTAAATGAAGGTTATGTCAATTATCTACAGCTAGTTTACATATGCAGTCAATTACCTTGCTGTACTATTTATTTCAGTATTTGTATTTAATGAGGATTCACCAGTTAATTGTTTTATTTCATTACTTTTAGTTATTTTAAACAGAAATCCAGTAGCTTAACAGGTTGCATTTCCAGCAGACAGACCCAAGGAACAGCTGAGAACATGTACTTACTTTTCTGCATCCCGATATGTGCCATGCGAGTTGAAGTAACTTTCAGTAGTGAATAGATTCATGCTTTATTCTCCAGAAAGGAGTGTGTGGAGGAAGATAAAATTAGCAGCAAGTGACATTCGTTTTGTGCCTTGCCATTTTCTAAGATCTTTACACAAAAGTTCAATTTAGTAAATACTACTGAATGCCACAGGCATGAGTTTCTGCTTTATGCATCATTACCAGAGTGTGTGAACAGATATCAAAATGGGATGCATGTCAGCACATGATTTGCAAAGACTAAATGTACTGCGAACAAATAGTATTAACCTTTATCACAAGGATAACTGGATGTCTGACACACTCTAGTTATCCTTGAGGCTATTTATGCAGCAAACTATATAATTATTTTTTATTACTGCAAATAAAGCACCCACTCCCCAATAGATATACATGCACACCCATATCCAATTTGTATTCTTGTAAGCTGTTGCTTCACGTCAGAAAGAATAAACCTATTTCATTTTTATTCTCATGTTGGTTTTCCCTGAGGTAATGAAATCTACTTAGTCTTAATGGCAGAGATAGCCGAGACTATGAAGTATTTTGAAGCCCAAGATAAACAGCAAGCAAAGTTACAAGTAGTGTTAGCTTTAACTACAACTTTTAGCATGAGAAATTTGCTTTTATCTTATGTTGCTGAATGTTGTCTGAGGTACAGCTTCTGAGAGCAAAGAAACGCCAGCAATGGCTCTGGAAATCATGCATCTGTCTAAAGCACTAAAAGGCATTTTTGGTGGGGTTCCAAGGTTTTATCGGACTCTCTCCCCAATACATACAGAAATCACAGCTTCTTCCTCTCACCAGAGGTGAGAAAGAACCCAAAGAAAATAATGGCAAAATAATAATGCCATGACATCACAGTCCTGATCTTTCACAGAGCTGTGTATCACAGTTTCCTACAAACTTTGCTCACACCTTTCTAGACACTCAAACAGCCTGCTTCAAAGCTCTGAGTGGGAATTCAGTTGCTTTAATGGGTGCAGAACAGACTCATTGTAAACATGCTTATATTATACTTAAATTGGCTAAGTTCAGGACTACAAGGTGTTCCCAGCAGGTTCTCTGTTGGACAGATCTCAGACCCAGTCTGCCCATACCAGTAAACAGGAAAGATGAGTTTTGACAGTATGTACAAGTGAAGAAATAGCAGACCAGATTCACAGATGGTATCACAGATTTTCAGAGAGACAATATCTTTAGAAGAGATGTGCACTATTTTTATACTTTGATAATCGGAACTGATTGTTGAACTAGTGACACACTTACTGCCTTTCCAGCTGTTCATACAGCATACCACACTCAGGGCACTCAAACTACAGCTGGAATCACAACTTCCCGTGCAAACAAAGAAACTTAGCTCCCAAAGGAGCTTGTGTGTGTGCTACCATTCATATCAAACACAGTATGCTTCACCACAACAGTTTTCCCCAAAATTTCATGTTGAAATCCCAAGATATGCAATGAATGTCCTCCACAAATAAAAGCACTACCAACAGGTTTATTTCTGCTTTTCAAAATATCATGGGTAGAGTAACATGCTGCACTTCTATTGCCATATCAGAAATACTGTACAGTAGGGATGATACTTCTAACCCCAAAACCTGTGCATTAGCAAATGCCAATTTCAAAACTGACTTCATAAAACTGCCTGAATCTTTTTAGCGTATACGTCAAGGTATGTTCATGCCATTACTGTGGTCATTCAGAAATAACATTAAAGCAACCTCTGTGAAAGGAAGGCTCACCTATAGAATAGAGTACATACTCCCGCCGCCCTCCCCCCACCCCCCCCATGAAACTCCTGAAACCAATCCATTAAGTAATTACTCCATGTCAAGATACTATCTGGTTCCTCCATGGGGGCAGATAATTACAGTTCTCTGAAATAATTTGCTTCAATAGCCACTAGAGCTTTATAAAATGCTAATTCAACCTGTGTGCAAAACAACAGTAAGGCAGAACCTCAGACCTTTGAGCAGCATCTGTGGTTTGTCTTCCATTTCACTATGGTTCTTTGGTATGAAACACTGCACTGAATCATCACAGGACTAAGCTATTCTGCCAAGTACACACATGAAGCTCACACTGAAGTAAAGGATAATTGGCACCCAAAAGCAGGAACAGATCATGTTGCGTGCAATCTAGTACGAGCTGGATCCCTTGAACAGTGACATGTGTCCAGCAGCCCTGGAACAACCCAGAAGTTCCTGCACCAGTTGAGGCTGGATCTCACAGACTGCCTATAAACTACTGAACAGCATGTAAAGCATCACACACATGCATCAGTTCTGCTGTAAATGGCAGCTTCCTTAGGACCTATAGAACATTATGCACTCAACAGGAACATAAGTGAAGATTTGCCAAGGAAAAGCAATAGTTAAAAAGCATAATCAGACGGTGCAGTTACCAGCGGTTTGGGCAGGCAGTGTTTTCAAGAGGGTGAGGGGAGGAGAGCAAGGGCTACACCTGCTTGTTGCAAGACTCTTACCTTTGCCAAGACCCTGACTGTATGTGGCATTGCTGTAAGAGAATACCTTACTTTTAGCCATAGCCAGTACTTGAAATGCAGCAGATTAGTACATTGTGATGTGCATGAACCAGAAACCAGAAATGCTTGTTGTAAGAGCCCTGACAGGTATTAACAATACTCCTGCATTTGCCAGTGGTGTTTCAATCATCTTTTGGCTGTCTGCCCTTGTGTGTGGATTTTTCTTGACACATGCTCAGTCCAGCTGTCAGCACAGCATCTTCACGGAAATAATTTCCGTACACAGGGCAAAGAATAAAAGCTTCCACTGGGAGTATTCAAGTCCTAAGTTACATGGGAGCAGAACCAAAGCAGAAGCAGAAATCTGTAGGTTTGCAAAGTCACCTCAATCAACGTTAACGGAGTAATGAGAACTTTGTATAAGGATATGCTCATTGGGAGTCTAATCCAATTCACTGGGCAGTCAGCCCTGCATGTCTCTTGCTGTGACAACAGCTTTATCTTTGGAGATAACACTATTGGAAAATTATGTCAGTATGTTAACACAACTGTATTGAAAACACTTTGGCAAGAAGTGCTCTTTTACCACTGATATTTTATAACGACAATGCAGCTTACCACAGATTTCAAAGCATTATAGATGTCAGCTTTTTTTTTTTTTCCCACCTTCTAAGTGGTTTCATGCTGAAACAAGACTTTTGCACTTGCTATGGCTGGTACTCTATCCCTAATCTATTTTAAGTCTGGGGGCCAACTTCAACCAGATTCAATAGAGGGATACACAGGGTCACATTGCATAACCAGCATGCGACTGACCCAAATAAGCTCCTCTCCTCCTCCATCCTTAGGTAAACATCAGTAGACTTATGGACTTACAACACTTTTTTTGTATCTTTGGTTTCATTCCACAAGCTCCATAAAGGGAAAGGGTTTGGAATCACAAGAAGGAGTAAGGAGTACATCTGGCAAAGATGCAAGGGTTTGAAAACAAGCTTCATTAGTTGTACTGCTCAAGGTACAAACATTTAATGGAACAAATAGGAAAAAAAAAGCCCCTGCAGTCTTACAGGAAAAAATAATTTATCCAACTCCTGCCTTCTCCCAATTGTATAATGGCGTAATTTCTTTCACCAAGGAGTGTTACACTGTGATTTCTGTGAATTACATGGATATTAGGACCTTCCCTTCCCTAATTAAAAATGAAGTTATATGGTTCCTGACTTTTCATACTTGCCACCAGATACAACAGATTGTGGCATCATGGGGAATTATTTCCACAAAAATTACTGAAGTTCCTTGAAGCAGTAAGTTCCAGTGGACCTAATTCTGGTGGACACAGTCACTGCCTGGTATAAATCCACAGTGTTCTGTTCATAGATTTGTATCAGTTGCAAAGGTGACCCAGTATTTATGTGGTCAGAAAATCAGATGGGGTCACAACCTAAACTATAGCTAATAGCTGTATCAGAACAAAATGTGACAGGTTTCAGCAAAACAGCTTCCTCAGGACTCCTGAGGAATACACGCATATTTGGTAATACAGTTTAAAGAGGAAGGAAAAAAGCTTTCTAGGTGTGCAGGCTAGCTCCTCTCTTCCCTCACTGATATAAACACACAAACAGCCCAGACATGTCTATAACAAGAAGCATGCAAAATCCAGCCCAACACCACCTAATGTTTCTCACTTGGGTGTCCTGTTTCATGCACAGCCCCCCACTGAAGAAAGTGGCTTTGCTGCCAGCAAAGCACTGTTCTCACTGTAAGAGCCCTTAAGCTCCAAAGGGTAGGTTTCTATATGAGATTTCAGTCATTAAATAAACACGTCTCTAGAAAAACTTCAATACCTGTCCCTTCATGTAAGCAGATCCTACTATGCTGCAGGGAAGGACAGCTTCTCTTCTAATAGCTGGGGGTGGGGGAGGAAAGAGAAAGTTAAAGCAAGAAACATTAAATTACACAATTAGTCTTGGAAACAGCTAAGTATTCTCCCTTTCCAATACCTCTACAGCATAACAGACTAGCTAGAAGTCACCATCTTATTCAAAATCAAAAGCAAAGCTGTCTTACCAGAGATTATTAGTAGTTATGGAGAGGAAAAGAGGTTGCAAAAGCTAAGAAATCTGGTACTTAAGCTGCTATGACTCTCCAATTGTACAACACTTTTTGGAGACCATGCTATCAAAGCCTCCAAAATGCTTTGCAATCGTTTGCAACATGCTTAGGTGAGGAGGAACCACATCAGAAACCATGTTTTCCCCCTGGGTAGCCTAAAGCCCACAAGTATGTTAAACATTTTACCCTAGACTGCACAGCAAATCACTGCTGAACCAGAGGAGAACAGGGGAGTTCTTGCTCAGAATCCCTCAGTTCAGCCACTACACAAAACTGTCTTTACCGTGTGTATCCTACACATATTTTGCAAATCTCTCCATGGCAATTTAGATGTCTACCACAGAAAGATGCTGATTAAAACCTTAGGGGTATTACTTTGAATACATATGCTAGCTCACTTCCATCTGTGTCATTAATTAGTTCCTGACTGTAGGTTAACTATAGGGCATGCTGTCACGAGCCTAAAGGTGGGCTGGCAGGAACTCCTGCTATTGCCATATGGCTTTTCGTTTCTTCTTTCATTCTTCAGCTTTTAGCCTCATGCTTCCAATTTGTGGGCTCAACCACTACATAACAAAGAGCAACAAGGAAAACAAAACTAATGTTAAAATACAAATATTCTTCACCATTAAAACCTCTAAGTTTGATTTGAAATGCAGCACAAGTTTGTACCTCATCCAGACCAGAGTCTGCTTTTACCTGCAGCAAACTTGTTACGAAATTCGGGAAAGACCTATTCCCATAAAGAAGTACTATTGCACAAGTAGGTATTTACCAGCCTGACAAACACAAATCAGGCAGCTTTCCAGGTACCAAGGGTCATCCTTAACTTGGATAAAATGGAGAAGAGCAAGGCTATACCTACTTGTAATATGGGTAGCAGCACCATCGCCATCAAAACAATAAAAGGAAAAAGGATGACTGAGTTCTGGTCATCTTTTTTTCCAATGCATCTCCACAGAGCCATCTTTATGTTAAAATACCAATGGCTCAAGACTGTCCTTAAAAACTGCAGGTCATGTTTTTTACATACGCATGAACATGACAAATTACAAGATACGCAGAGTATCAGCAGTTCCCCTGTAGTCATTTTCTAGCATTTCTAAGCGCAATTTGAATACTAACAGGTCTGGTGGTGCTTTGCGACTGAAGACTCGCTCCAAAGTGTTGAATTTAAAGTAGACATGGAAGTTATTCACTGTGTTTTCTAGGTCTCATTGCATACCTGTCCTTCCATTAGCTAAAAGCAGGGGAAATGATTTCCAAGCATAAGAGTCTGTAAGTTTCCTAACAGTTACAGGAATCAGAGAAGGTTAAAAAATATACAACCATTTCCATGTTGAACAAAATTGATTAAGAACTAGGTGATATGACTTCATGCTTGAGGCTTATGGACTTCAAGATGTTTGTCAATCTCAAAGGTAGACTTCTTTGGAGGCTTAGACTTCTAACTAACTTCTTAAACATTATTTTTGCCTTTTTTTTTTTTTTAATGGAGGCATGTGGAATTGACTCACTTATTCTTTTTCAACAACCTTGTTCATTGGTGACATTCCTCCTACTTTTGCAGTTGCAGTGGCAAAAAAAGTTTTGCACAGGGGATAGCAGAAATCTAGCATTAGTGCAAAATCAAGAGAGAAAAGGACTTAAATGAGTCTTTCAAGGAAGGCAGCTTTATTCCTTGTTTTAAATTCCTGTGCCAATCATTAACTTTTAAAGGGAAAACTCATTTTCAGATATCCTCTTGCTAATCAAAAAGTTTGTATGTCTGTGAGAAGATGCAAAGAAGCACCTGCTTCTTCTCCTTGCACCTTTAATTGGCACCAATTTGCCAATGCCACACCAGTAAGTACTCTGCTGCTGTAATGACATGTGAAGCATCCCTCTTTGCCTCCCATAAAATAAAAACAATCCTTCACCAGTCTACAAGACATAAGCTGGCAACAACAAAAAAAATCATGACATTGACATAAACGGTAGTGTTTATATCTGGGAAAGCAAAAATGAGAAACTTCAGATGTGTTTATTTCTAGTTTTGGTTCAACCCATTATAAAGATAAAGGGTGGTCATGATGTTCAGAAGGACAGTCATAGCTCACCACAGTTTCCTGGCATGGGTTCTGGTTAAGTCACTCTTGCCAGCTTGAACTTGTTATTGAATTTGCTTCCTCCTCACACTGGCTCTCAGTACAAATTCTATCAAATAGCATTTTTCTCTCGGCATTTACAGCTCAGTCAAACTGGATTATCAACTCAGAAGGAATGTAAACAGCAAGTGAAGATCCAAGTCTTAATGGAGGCAGCCAGCAGGCAGAATTACCTAGAAATACTTCAGAACAAGTCCTGTCACTCATCCCAACAATATCCATACACTTCTGTGGTACAGTGACAGCTGTGGCTAAGGGGAAAGGTTGGTTTTACTAATCCAGCCTTTCAATAAAGTTTAGATTTAATTTCTTTTCTTCTCAGTGACTCATATACTGAACACTCAGTGAGAGCACCATGGCCATTGTAAAGATGAATAAACTAAACCATATGGATTCTATATGTTGCATCAAGCTTAAAAAGTAAATGGCATAACAGACTAAGGAATCCAGAGATCATAACCTTTAATTTCTTAATCTAGATGAAACAGCTTTTCTCCAGGAGCCATTATGTTTAAAGAAAACAGTGTTTAGATTACATTAGATAAGGCACAATATGCACTAGAATTAGCACAAGATTAAGCTTAACTCACTTTTAAAAGGTACGTAGTAGAGGATTCTGGGTCGAGTCTTTTACATGCTGAACTAATAAACAGCATATAACAGCATTTTGCTCAAGGTTTTGCCTAGTTCAATTTTTTTCCAGATTCCTCCTTCTATGCTACATTCATGCTACTTGTAACTCAGCGCACATACCAGAAAGGCTGAGACTGATGTGGAACTCCACCGAGCCAAGGATAATTTTTGAAACTCTAGTTTGGTATTACAGCTCTCATGCACTCTGATATAAGCAGTTTGCAGTTGCTTCCTGACTTGTGGCAAATATCCCTGAATCATAGCTCCTCAGTTTCCCACAGGAAAATTCTGTTCCCTCAGAACTTTTTGATTAACCTCTTATCCCAATATAATTTACAATGACAGACTTCAAATATCTTAGGAAATTTAAAAAGCCATCACCTAGAAAGTTATGTAGTACGTGCAATTAGCTAGTGGATTGCATTTTCAGGGCTCTGTGAGATGATGTTATCAACTCCAGGTTTAGTTGTGTTGCCTTTCTTATTCCACTAGGCATTTGATAGCTGAGAGCTAGCAGTTATTATAAAAGCCCCAAAACATACTGTGTCTCTAAGAGTCAAACAGAAATAACTGAACATGAGATTATGAATTCAGGGGGTAAAAAGGCTCACTGTTTCCCTCTGTAATCAGTTCCTCACAAATTAAGCAGGGAACACTGGTTCTCCCTCAAATGCAGAGGAAGAAACTGCTATAGCAGGTTGATGTACAAAACAAAAAAACGAGCTAGTTTATTTCATGTTGTTAGATTTGAGGTAGCAACAAATAGCTACATATTCAACTTAATTTTGATACTTAATTTTTAAATTGAGAAAATTCTGAACCTAGTTAAACCAATCTAAAGGCTGCGGAGTTGATACATCTGGGAAAATCAGAAATTTTTTTTCTATTCCAACAAATATATACTAAAGGACAGTCCCCAACAAGGAGACTTCAAAGATGGGATAGGGAACAAACCTTCAACCCAACTCAAATCCTTAAGGGACTAATTCTACATTGCATATTATTAGTGTAGGCTTTACAAAGGCTATGAAGCCTGAGCAATAGTTGTGCAAAACCTGTATAAATTTGATTTGCAAATACTTCTTTAGGTGTAGTATAAATTAAATCAACAAAAGATTTACTACAAGTGATGGTTCTTTGCTTACCTATTTAAGCCACACAAGGAAGACTGTATAAAATTTAGCTACCTGCATTGCTAGAACAGGATTCACAGGTAATCATCAATTACAGGGCTAAAAAAGATCTGCACTCATATACTAAATTTAAACTGTGGAGTAAGGACTGGGATTAACTCATTTTAATGGTGCAGGCTCCCTTGCCAGAGACAGCCCGAGCAGCCTATGTGGTTCGTCCATCTCTAGGTGGCAGTAGCTGCTCAGATTTTGAGATACTGTAAGATGCTGATCTCAAATTTAGCAACCAGTATCCTTCCATCCTCCTAGAATTGCCTTTCCTAACGTGAAATGTGACCCCCTCCCCCATTTCTTCATAATTTATAGTAGTCTGTAGCTGAGTCACAAGGATTTCTGCATTTTCCTAACCAAGTACACAAGAAAAGAAATGAACTGCCAAAGGATTGAGGTAATTTATAGCGTAAAGCATTGAGAGTTTCTAGTCGATCAAAGGACTCAGAGAAACAAATATAAGAACAATCATGCCTTCTGTTCTCTACAAATGCCACGGCCAGAAATAACTGTCCTAATTAACTGGTTTCAGAAAATGACTTCTCTGAAAAATACAATATTCTTACCAAGGAAAGTATACAACTGCTACAGCCTTATGGCAGCTGTCAGCAGAGCATGAAAAATCACTAAATGAAGTTTCCTTTTGCTTCCTCTGGGTGTGCATAATACCCATCTTTAGACAGCTGTATCCATTCACGATGCCTAAATTATGCTGTAATGGGACATTCTGTTACCACTAGTATCAGTGTTACCAAGAATTACAATCACATCAGGTCAGTATCATCCCAGCCAACCTTCTGTTCACTAGTTACAAAGGGTAGACATCGTACCTGAGATGACGTTGGCTTTTTTTGTCCTTTGTAAGACTGTTGCCTGGTCAGACATGTCCATGGCATTTCCAGTATTTCAGACTGTTTCATGTTCATTGTTGCTGTTGGGTATAGCAGTTGAACTCCACCAGTCTACAGATGCCTGATAATTAGGTCCTGAATGTTGAAAAGGAGGAAAGGCTGAGCCTAACCCTACAGATCACCTACACTTTACACATAAGACTGTTTGCCCTGTTCTGCATGGACAACTCTTGCAAACAGTGTTCTTCACTGGACTGCTCAGCACCTGGAATTGATAACATGCAAGTTTAAGGTACCATGACAGAGTTGCCTGTATGCACTGCACAGTTATCTGTTATTTATTGTTTGTATTACAAAAGCAATGATGAGTTCTTGTTGGGTACCAGAAAGAGAAGACAGGCAAGACTGTCTCTGCCTCAAAGAACCTGCAGTCAAAGATAAGACTGAATAATAGAGGGATAAGGAAACAGTAAGATTTGTAAGTTGACAGACAGGGGACATAGCCTACCAGCCCCATCCCAACTCATATATCAGGCAGTTCACTCAGTACACACCTGTGCTGCTTCCTAATGACGTATCACAGCATATAGGAGTTGTTACAGAACCTTCCCAACTGGAACTGAAGATAGTAGGTTATTGGTTAACACTTCATTTCAGCAACACACAAAAATAGCTTAGCTTCAGTGCCCTTAAAAGCTTCCTTTTAAAGGATGTTTACAACTAAGCATTACCAAGAATGCCAGTGCATGAACTGATCTAAGAAATGATTGAGAGCTTCCCAATTAAGCAGTGTTTCAGCTGTTTAGGAGGAACCAAGTGCTCACAACATGTGCTTAAAAACAGGTCAAGACAAGTTAGCAATTAACCTATTAAAAGCACATATCCTTCTCTAGTTCTCCAACAATTCACACAATGCCTAATGTGAGATTTCTAGTGTAGGCATGGGGTGCATTCTTAGAAGAACTTTTCAGCCTTTTATACAAACCAGGAAGGCAGGTATGAGAAATAACTTTTTTTTTTTTTAATAGGACCATACTTATTACACAAGTCACTCAGTAGTTTCTCCTCTTCATGCAGTGCTTACCCATAGAAGGGTTGAGAGGGTCTCCTACTTCCCAGTTTCTTGTGACCTGCTTTTATGTGTGCACTCCCTCAGAGAATTATTATCTGAGCAAAACATGCAGCTTCTTGTGTTTTCCTTACAGAAAAAGCAGAGTAAGAGTTGCACAAAGTGCTACAGCTACTGCAAGGACTTTTAAGCGCAGCCACTTTCAGCTCAGCACTATCATGTATACAAAGCTTTTACGCAAAAGCACAGAACCTTTTTTCCCCCCTATATTTTTTTCACATGTTAACGAGTCTTTGAAAACCTTTGCATCTGTGCACTACATTTTGTAGTATTCCAGCATACTGCAGTACTTCCCAAGCACTACTGTTATAACATAATGCCTTGGTGCCTAAGAGCATGCTGCTTGAAGTAACACTTTTTTCAGTTTAGTCTTACTCCATTCAAGATAAAGGTCCTTTCCCATCTTCTTCCACCATTATATCTGGATTATTCAGATAAATGTTCTTCATGTTTCTGACTTGGTTTACTCTGATTTCACAGCCATATAATAACAGGATCTACCCTGCAGTTCCAGAGAGCACTTGCAACATGAACAGAAGGCACACTACTTACAAATGGGTTTTCCCAGACAAGGTTCAGTGAAGCTGAACATTAAGTGGTAGTACTACAGCAGAAAATACATATTTTAGAGTTGAAACAGAGTTGTTGCTTTACTCTGAGACCCAGGGGAGGGATGGCACTCATTCCTGCAGAACATCACTGTCTGTCTTCTCCCTTTCCCCGGGTCTGTTTACACAGCCAGTGCCCTGGAACTCTGCACACAGGAAGCCGTAGCATCCCCCTGACAGCTGCCACCTCCTCTCACATGCCAAACTACAGGATTTGCAGCATGCATGAAGCCAAGAGCATCCCCTCTGCTTATGTTCTTCTATACCCACACTAACTCTGGGCCATCACTGGGGTTGAGTGTTCACTTGAGGGCTTGCAGACAGCAATACAGCTTTGTAAGCAGGGCCTTTGATTTACACGAACACACTACCCAACACCAAAGACCAGGCAATATGACAATTTTCTTACTTGGGACAGCCATCCTTGTGTAAACAGAACAAAGTCTTCACTTTTGTGACCAAAAAGCCATTAAAAAGTGATGTGAAAGTTCCTCCTGCCCACAAGCAGGCAGCTCATTATCCAGCCCTTTGCTCATATCTACAGACAACCAAGGAAATTCATTTTATCTATTTATCACCATGAATTAAAGATTACAGAAATACTGGCTGAAGAAAAATGTATTGCCAGGATAGATTCTTTGCATTCATTAGAACTGTGTTACTAGAAACATAAATAAGTAATAACTATTGATCTTGCATAACCTCAGAACAGCAAACTACAATAAACTGAGGGGAAAAGGACATATCTTAACTGGAATGTACAGACCAAGACACCAACAGCACCTCTTAAAAACAACCAAGAAAAGCAAGCATGGCTCACAGCTGTAACACCTCATGCTTTTAATCCTACGGAAAAAAAAAAAAAAATCTGTGGGACAGGACAAGGTTTCCAAGGTATTAATTAAACCTCTGCCAACCAAATTTACCATTGAACCCCAGTTTTTTTCTGGGTGAAGGCGTGTCTGACCCCCCAATACGAATCCACAGCCGGTGGGTCGAGGCCAGTCGCTGCTCTTTCCTAAGCACCGACACCTTCAGCCCCTCAAGCCGCCGGACTCCCTCTTTGCACCGCCTTCCCTTCCCTCCCGGCGACACCCGGCGGGCTTCCCGCGCCCGGCGGGTGGTGGAAGCCGGACAGGCAGAGGAGAAGGCGCCCGTGGCACCGGATCCCGGTGACGGTGCCCTGCATGCTTCACATTCCAGCGACGGTCCAGCTTCAACAAGTGCATCGCGCCCCTCCCTGACGGCACCTCGGCCGCCAGCGCCGGGCAGCGCCCGGCCCCCCCCGCAGTGGTGCCTCCGCGGAGGGGCGCGATGCACTTGTTGAAGCTGGACCGTCGCTGGAATGTG